>NW_004443957.1:18958027-18984280 GCF_000243295.1 Trichechus manatus latirostris | reverse complement strand
AATTATCTTACGTGAAGGGAAGAACAGCACACACTACAGGGGAAGTCAGCACAACTGGACTAAACCAAAGCTAAGACGTTTCCTGAATACAATCAAACACTTTGAGGGACAGTGTAGCAGGGGTAGGGGTCTGGGGACCATGCTTTCAGGGAACATCTAGGTCAACTGGCATAGCAAAGCTTATTAAGAAAATGTTCTGCATCCTACTTTGGTGAGTGGCGTCTGGGGTCTTAAAAGCTTGCAAGCAGCCATCTAAGAAGCGTCAATTGGTCCCAACCACCTGGAGTAATGGAGAATGAAGAACACCAAAGACACAAGGAAAGTATTAGCCCAAGAGACAGAAAGGGCCCCATAAACCAGAGACTTCATCAGCCTGAGACCAGAAGAACTAGATGGTGCCTGGCTACCACAAACAACTGCCCTGACAGGGAACACAACAGACAGTCCCAGATGGAGCAGGAGAAAGGTGGGGTGCAGAACTCAAGTTCTAGTAAGAAGACCAGGCTTAATGGTCTGACTGAGACTGGAGGAACCCCAGAAAGCATGGACCCTGGTCTCTCTATCAGCCCAGAACTAAAACAATTTCTGAGGCCAATTCTTCAGACAGGGATTGGACCGGACTGTGGGACATAAAGTGATACTCATGAGGAGTGTGCCTCTTAGCTCAAGTAGATACAAGAGACCAAACGGCTTCTGTCCAGAGGTGAGATGGGAAGGCAGAGAGGTTTAGGAGCTGGTTGAATGGACACGGGGAATCAGGGGCGGAAAGGAGGAGCGTGCTGACTCAGAATGGGGTGAGCGACTAGGGTCACTGAACAATGTATGTATAAAATTTTGTATGGGAGACTAACTGGAGATGTAAACTTCATTTAAACTACAACAATAAAATAAAATAAAATTAAAATCATCTATTTGAAGGCACTGGAGAGCTACCAAGGGGGTAAGAATTTGTGTGTCTAAAATCCTGGTAGAAAGGGAAGCAAACTTGGATGAGTCCAGCATTTCATGTAATTTTACCTCTTGAGGCAATTACCTGTTTCACAAGCAGCTGCTCAGAGAATAAAAAGCTGAGCAGAGCTTTAGACCCCTAGGACTAAGAGAACATAAACTGGAGTTCAAAGCTCAACCAGGAGAAAGGCCCACACTTTCAGTTGGAGATCCAAAGGCTTGTAACCTAGGAGCAAAAATAACTTGGGAACGTACCAGCTCTTACAAGGACAACAACCTCACTATGGATAATCTAAATTAGGCGATTTGGGATTACTAGTGCTCCTAGCCTAGCAGCCCATGGGAAACCCCCTGCCTTCGAGTTGATTCCAGTGCAGAGTGATCCTACAGGACAGAGTAGGACTGTCCCATAGGGTTTCCAAGGCCATAATCTTTATGGAAGCACACTACCACATCTTTCTTCCGTGGAGAGGCTGGTGGGTTCAAGCACTTTAACCACCACCAGGGCTCCTTCAGCACGTGGGAAGTAAACATAAACTGAAGGAATATAATAGCAACTAAAATCTCAACTATCTACACAATACTTTGTTAACAATGCGCAGCACTCAATCAAATATAACCGGGTATATGAAAACACAACGCTTGACTAATAACAAAAAGAAAATAAAAACAGACAATAGAAAGGGATTCATAGGAAATTCTGATAAGGTAGTTATAGGGGAAGTTATAATGGACTTTAAAATAGCTATAATTGCTATGTTGAAGAAATTAAAAGACAAAAGGGAAAATTTTGACAGATAACTAGAAACTACTAAGGTAATCAAGCAGAAATTCTAGAATTGAAAAACAAGTAAACTAAAACTAGCATGAATGGTTTTAGATACAGGTGAACTGGAAGATAGGTAAGAATAAACATGAGTCGAGAATAGGGAAAATGATGAAATCACATAAAAAAAATTTAAAAGACACATAGGGTGTGGTGAAAAGCTCTAACATACATGTAATTTTCATCCCAAGGAAAAGATAAAGAGAATGGGATAGAAGCAATATTTGAAGAGATAACTGACTCATAATTTTCCAGAACCGAGGAAAGACCTTGAGCCACATATTGAGGAAGTACTATGAACTTTAAGCAAGAAAAATAGAGGGAAAATTACAACCAGGCACTTCAAAATAAATTTGCCAAAAGGAGATAATAAAGAGAAAATCTTAAAGAGAATCAGTGTGGAGAAAAATCAGGCTGGATCACAGCAAAAGAAAAATAAAAGTAAAGGGAAAGATTGATAAATTTTATTACATTAAAGTTGAAAACTTTTGTGTGATAAAAACATCGTAAGCAAACTCAGAAAGCAAATGGGACACTGGGAATATATTTTTAACATATATGACAAATAAAATATTAATAGTCTTCACATATAAAGAAGGATTTCAAATCAGTAGGAAATAGATAGGGAACTTACGAAAATGTTCAAATTTACTAGACATCAAAAAGTACAAATTAAAACAATAAGATTTTATTTTCACCTCTCAGATCTACAACATAATAAATGATAAAACCAATTTTGGCCAGGACATAGGGAAATATGCACACTTATTTCAGGTCAGGAGTGTAAATTCAGACAAATTTTCTAGATGGCAATTTGGCAATGTGTATTAAAAGCTTTAATTTTCCTTTAACCCTTTGCTCAGCAATCTAGTTTCAGGACTTTTATCTGAAGGAAATGTTTAGACAAGTATAAAAAGATATATACCAGAGCTAACTGCAACATTAAAAAAACAATTATAGCTAAAATTGCAAACAACGTCAATATCCAGCTTGGGTTGTTTATAATGTATTTCTTAACTGTTAACTGTTAACATTTCTTATTTGTTAACTGTTAACATTTGTATCTTTCCAAAATAAATATATATTACAATTGATATTAAAAGACCACCTACAGTTGTCAGGTAGAATAGTAAGTTATGATGTGGTTGTCATTGCCTTTGCATATGTGAGCTTAACTATAGAATGTAAATTTACATTGACTTGTCATTTTAGTTGACTTATTTATATTGGTTTAGCATTAGCCATTGAATTTTGACTTATTCTGGGATGCTTCTATCTTGTTTAAAGTGTACTCAAAAAATCTATATGATGACTGTATTGAAATCGAAAGTTATCTTGTAGGTAAAAAAGATTGCATATTATATACTAGGCAATGCAATAAAAGATAGTAGATACTGCCAAATTCCTTTGTACCAAATAGAATTTTCAAAATTAGAAGAACTATGAATAACCTATGCATGTGTCTGCTAGAACTACTATCACTCAGGCTAGTCAAATAATTCAATTAAGGAAATAAATAAAAATTTTGAAATGGGAAATGTAAACAAAATCTTGACCTTCCTCTCTGTGCATTGAAATTACAGGCAGTCCCCCGGTTACGGACGTCCAACTTCCAGATAACTCGTACTTAAGAATGGACTGCCATAGCCTATCATATTAAAATTTTGAGTTAAATACAATGGTTCATAAAAACAAACCCAGGCACTACTTTGTGGCGCTCACGAAATAATGTCGAGGTTTGTAAGTGTTTAAGTGTTTTATGTGCCTAGAAAGACAAAATATATACTGTACACTAAGACAAACATTTGACTAACTGACGCTAAATAAGAACTGTATGTCCCTGTTCCTACTTACGTACAAATTCGACTTAAAAATAGACTTAGCAACAGATCTTGTTCGTGACCTAGGGACTACCTGTATACTGTTAATCCTAAAGGAGTCAACAAGATCAAGGTTATGAACAAGGTTATAAAAGCATAAAGTTATTGTATATGTATATGATTATATTGTATATGTATATGATTACTAATGGCCAAAATGGTTCATAATAGTCTTTAGTCTTTAGAAAGGAAGAAGACTTAAATTAAAACACTGATTATAATGTTAAAATGGAGTATAATTATACGGACAAATGTGTTTTATTGTCTGCTAGTAAAAACAAACACACAATTTTTGTCCTTTAATGTAATGTCATTTTTTCCCAAAAAGTGGTTATTAAATTAATTCTATGTATCACAATCAATGTCAATGGAAAACAATATCACAGGCATAAAAAAAAATGTAAAATTATTAACATCAAAGTACTAGTAATGTTCATTGTTGGGTGGTATGTATGTGTTATTTTATTTTACTTTGCCTAATATCTTAATTATTTAGTGCTGTTAAAACAGAAATACCACAAGTGGGTGGTTTTAAGAAACAGAAATTTATTTTCTCACAGTTTAGAAGGCCAGAAGTCCAAATTCAGGACACTGGTTCTGGAGGAAGGCCTTTTCTCTCCGTGACCGGGGCGGGGGTTGGGGGGAAGGTCCCCACCTCTTTTCAGCTTCTGTTCCTTGGTTTCTTGGTGATCTCCATGTGGCTTGGCATCTATCTTCCCGGGTCTCTGCTTGCTTCTCTGTGCCTAATCTGCTCTTTTTAAATCTCAAAAGTGATTAGTTTAAGACACACCCAATATTGATATGGCCTCATCGGCATAACAAAAAAAACCCAATTCTCAAATGAGAGTACATCCACAAGTACAGGGGTTAAGATTTACAATACATTTTTGGGGGACACATTTCAATCCATAACACCTAATAAAACAGGTTGACCTTATACTTCTCCTCTGTAATAGTAAATTCCAGAAAACAATAGAGCACAATCTAGAAAATTTTATAACCTAAGAATTTTGTGAAGCCCTTGTGGCACAGTGGTTAAAGCACTCGGCTGCTAATCAAAAGGTTGACAACTCAAACTCACCAGTTGCTCCATGGGAAAAAGATGTGGCAGTCGGCTTCTGTAAAGATCTACAGCCTTGGAAACCCTATGGGGCGGTTCTGCTCTGTTGCCGTGAGTTGGAATCGACTCAACAGCAATCGATTTGGTTTGGGCTTGGGGAAGAATTTTGTAAATTTTTTTTTCCTTGTGTGTCAGCAATACTAGATAGTCTCAGATATTGAGGGATTCATAAACTGTCGTACTCATGTATCTTTCTTAAAACAACTACTGGAAGATTTGCTCCAAATGAATGAGGGAGCAAAATTAAAAGTTCAAGATAGGGAAGTTAGGACATAAATGGAATGGCAATGACTATTTAATCCAGTTAAAATGGTAATGTCTGAATACTTGCTCTAAATTTGAACATAAAATTTTATGAAAATTTAAAAATAATTATTCTCAAAAGATAAGATAATGAATATAAAATAATAGCATAACAATAACAATCTGGATCTAAAATCCGCAGTATTGTAACTAAGACCTAGAAGTTGGTAGTGATTGAGGGGTAGGATGGAGAAAAATGGCATCAGATGAGAGAGATTCAAAAATACTGCTGAATTCTCCACTTGAGTCGTAAAGGAATATAAGTTAATAGAATGTTTTTTGATAATAGAATAAGTTAATGAAAAGAAACAGTATAGTTTTCAATAAGTCAATAGAAAACTTATAGGAAACCAATAATATAATCAGGAACCACTTCGATACTTTTCAAAAAGCATAAATCATAAAAGCAGAGAAAACATAGTATATTTATCAAAGGACAGAACAAGGAAACAACAAGAAAACATTTTTAAAAGGGCACAAGTACCACAAAAGAACTAAGACAAAATATGGACTTTATAAAAATAAATGTTAATTAGATGAATTCCTACATTAAAAAACGAGTTTCAGATTGGGTCAAAAAAATAAAAGCCAACTACTATTGGCTTTTTTGATAAATACATGGTATTTATTGAAGACTTACTTAAAGCAAAATGACAATAAAATTATAAATAAAAGAATAGATGAAAGTATTTTATGCAAATGCAACTAAAAAAATAACAGTGTACAATACCAATATCAGACAAAATAGATTTTTAGCAAACATTTTTACACGAGAGTCATTTTATATTAATGAGGATTATCAGTGAAGCTGAACTTGTCATAAAGTTTTATGTGCCAAATATCACAGCCTCAATATATTTAAGGGGAAGGTGTTGGAAACCCTAGAAGAAATGGAGAGAATACAATAGTAATAAACGATTTTGACATATTTTGAGTTTTTAACAAATTAAACAGGCAAATAATAAATAATTGAACAATATGCATATTGAAATATGTACCCTACAAATGAACATAGATTTTCTCTTCTGACATTCAGAGAATATTTAATTGATCACATATTAATCTACACAGAAAAACACAGTAAAATCTAAAATTTGGCCAAAATCCCTGACCAAAATACAGTGGACTCAGCATCATTAGTCATAAAAGAGGTGCAAATCAAAACCCCAATGAGATACCACTTCAGATTCACTAGGATGACTAAAATAAAAAGACAGATGATAACAAGTGTTGCAAGGTTGTGGAGAAATTGTTAACGGGATTATAAAATATGCAGTCACTTTGGAACACAATTTGGCAGTTCCTCAAAATACTAAACTTAGAGTTACCATATAACCCAGCAATTCCACTCCTAGTATATTCCCAAGAAGAATGAAAACATATATACAAAAAAACTTGTACACAAATGTTCACAGCAGCATTATTTATAACAACGAAAAAGTGGAAACAACTCAAATGTCCACCAACTAATGAACAGACGCACAAAATGTGGTCTATTCATGCAATGGAATATTGCTCAACCATAAAAAGGAATGAAGTACTGATACACACTACAACGTGGATGAACCTGGAGAACATTGTGCTAAGTGGAACAAGTCAGTCAAAATGGCCACATATTGCATGATTCCATTTATATGAAATTTCCAGAAGAGGGAAATCTATGGAGATAGAAAATAAATTAGTGGCTGCATTGGATTGGAGAGAATGGGGAGTGATAGCTAACGGGTAAAGGGTTTCTTTATGGAGTGATGAAAATGTTCTAAAATTGGATAGTGATGATGATGAATATACTAAAAGTTACTGAACAGTGCATCTTAATAGGGGTGAATTTTATGGTATATGAAATATACATCAATAAAGCTGTTATAAAAATGCGATGGAACTAGAAGTTAATAATTCTTTTTTAAGGCAAACCATAAGAAATTTTAAAAAGCCTCTCCCAAGCAATTTTGGGGTGAAAGAAAAACTTAAAGATCCAACCATAGATTATTTAGAATTTTCCTAAAATCAAATCACTATATTAAAAATTATACTTAAGTGGTGGGGGGCGGGGGTCCACTGGGTAGTCCAAATGGTTTGCACTCAGCTGGCTGTTAATCTAAAGATTGACAGTTCAGACCCATCCAGCAGTGCTGTGGAACAAAGGCCTAGCGGTCAATGAGAGACATTGTTTTTACAATTTTGCATATCTTTTTTAATATCTGATGAAAGACAGCTGGATTTTCATATCTACTTCTGCATTCAATCCATTGCTTTATCGCAGGTCATGTAGCCCATGGAAAACCCCTATGTATACCCAGGATAGAATGAGAGTGAAAAAGGCAAATAATGCCCTAGTATTATCATGAAAATAATTTTGACCTTGCAGAACCCCTACAAGGGCTCCCCAGAGCACGCTTTTGCTCTAATGCAGCATTCCTCCATTTCTCAAAGAAATTCTGTAGAATACTAATGCTTCCAAATATGAACAGATGTTAACTCCCCCACCCGCCTCCATCCCCTCAAAAAAAATAAAAAAATAAAGAAGAAGAATACTCAAAGGACTTTGGAAAAACAGATTTCTGTACCACAGAACTTCCGAGAGTTCATGTTCAGGATCATTGGGAAAAGATACAGTTGCAGGAAGATGGAGGAGATGCTGTGTTAAACCAGATGGCCATTGGATGGCACTGCTGTTCCACTCACACGACCTGAACCTCTGCATTAGGTAAATGGCCTCAAGCTTGTGGAAGCCCACATTCCCTGGAAAGCTGGAGGACTTAACGCAGTACTTTAATATATGTATAAATTAAAGTTTGCCGCAGAGGGCAACGTGTAAACTCTAGCGTCTTGTCAGTTCAAAAGCCATTTTTCACTTCACTCCAAGCTAGGGGGATTTCAGCTTATTGAAATTAATAGTGAGGCTTCAGGAACAACTCCTAAGTCTGTGGCTCTGGCCCGGGAATCTGAGGAGTTCGGAATGTGGAGATTACAGAGTCCCTGATCTCAAAAATCTCACATTCTAAGGTGACAGAGAAACTAGGATTTCTCTGCCAATATCCCCAGATCTGGTTAATATTATTCAACTTTACAATAGTCCCAAGTTAACTGGCCTAATTAGGTATGTCTGTATTGAGGAGGGATGGAGACATGTTGCTAAATTGTCCTGAGGGATCAACCACTCCTCCATGAGGTAAAGGATCTGTTGTTACCTTGACAATAGGCTCTGCAAGAAGCCATTCAGATGAAGGAAGTGCCTGATGGCAGCTTAGGGGTGATATCTGGCCTGGTCCTCACGATGAAGGACCCTCAGAGAGGGTGGGTCTGACTCTACCCGCTTGGCTTTGCCACTCTCCTCCAAGCTGCCTAGCTGTGAAAGTGGCTCTGACCAGAAGATGGCTGATCAGAGGAAACAGTGTCCCAATGCAAAGTCCTGGAGAAAGTCAGTGCCTGAGATATTTTAGCTACCCAAAGTTAATTTTGCAGGGCTGCAGTGTAGAGTCTGAGGGGTGTCGAGGGGAGAGTGGAGGCTGGTGAGGGAAGCCAGAGCCAGGTCCTAAGGAACTCTAGGCAGGTTAAGGAATTGATTCCCCTCCCCGCCCCCACCAGGGTCAATGGGGAGCCAGTAAGGAATTTTAAGCAGATTCTCTACTATGTGCCATGTGCTGCCTTAAGTGCTACAATATAGAGATGCAAATGACCAGGTGGTCAATGACCAGTAAAAGAGAGACTGGAACCCAAAACCAAACCCGCTGCCCTCGAGTCAATTCCAACTCATAGCGACCCTATAGAACAGAGTAGAACTGCCCCATAGGGTTTCCAAGGAGTGGCTGGTGGATTTGAAGTGCCCACGTTTTGGTTAGCAGCCGAGCTCTTAACCACTGTGTCACCAGGCCCCCAAAAGAGAGACGAATATATAAAAATAACGGCTAACACTTACCATGTGCCAGTTACTAATATTAATTCATTTAATCCTCTTACTCACCCTATGAGGTAGGAACTATTATTATGATCCCTTCTTATAGATGTGGAAACTGAGGTACAGAGAGGTTAAGGGATTTACCCAACATCCCACAGCCAATAACTGGCAGAGCCAAGATTTGAACTTTGTTAGCCTGGGCCTAGAGCCCTGGTGGCACAGTGGTTAAGCGTTCGGCTGCTAACCAAAAGGTCGGCAGTTCGAATCCACCAGCCCTCCTTGGAAACCCTTCAGGGTAGTTCTCATCTGTTCCATAGGGTCACTATGAGTCAGAACCAACTCAACGGCACCTAATAGCAACAACAATCCAAATGAGAGAATGTTAAGTTCTATTTGGATTGTGGTAGAGAATGAGAGGGAGTAGTGAGAAAGAAAATTCATAGAAGAGCTGAATTTGAAGTTTGAGTTTGTGTTGAATAGGCATGGGAGAGGGGCAGGGAGACGGAGGGCATTTCAGACAGAAGAAACAAGGCCAGCGTGTAAAGATACATAAGATGCTTGTCTCAAAACTGCAAGTAGCTGCGTTTGTCCAGAGTCTAAGGAAGTAAAGCTGGACAGGTGGCAAGATAATGGTGGGGCCACATACCCCATGCAGAGGAATTTATACTTGTCTGTACTAGGTTTAAATTGTTAGGTTCAGCCTATCATTTCAACATGCCAAGATCATTTAGGAGTTTGTCCTTCCATCCCAAAAATTAGTCAATTCTCTCAGGTTCTGACATGCAGGAACTTGAAAATAAATGCCATTATCTGACTCATGATTAAAAATATTGACTTGGACTAAAATTGTTACGGCTGAGCCATTGAGCAACCAACATATACCATTGCTTGTAGTCAATCAGTCACACAGTCGCTCCCCCGTTTTGTCACCTAGTCCATATGTCTTCATCTTGTCCATAGGGTCCGAAGGAAGACAAACCCTTAATAGAAATTAAGAGACTGTGTGCACAGCTTTCCCTTGGTCTCTCAGTCTAGTAACCATGCTGGATAAGGATGAGAGATTAGTCTGGTGTGACTTCATGATTCTGTGTTGTTTCCTTGTGATCACCTGTTTCCTCTCTGAAACCATTCATTTGAAAGCACATTCTAGAATTTAACCTAACCAATGAGTCCTTACTCTGTGATACCAAATTCTTTAAGCTTTCTGGAAACCAGATCAATATTTGTCCATTTTAAGGACCCTGGCACCTTATTCCATTACCCATAGTTCAGCAGTCTAATTTGAGATTTCTCACAACATCTGGGAAATGATCTGTCTGGGTTCACGGCGTATAAGTCCCTTCAGGATCTAGTTTCTGCCTACCTTCTCAGCGATCTCCTACCTCTCTCCAGACTCAACGCTTCAGAGCAATTCTCAGTATCCATCACACTGCATCACACATCTGTGTATTTGTACATACATTTCCTCTGCCTTTAAGACTGTTTCTCCATTCTCTCTACCGGGGGAGATCTTATTCTTTTTTTTTTAATTTTAATCTAAATTATGCGTGATCTAAAAAGTCAAATAGTTATAAACTTTCTTATGAAAAATAGCAGTTCTTTGACCTTCTCCTTCCTTCTTTCCCACTTCCCAGAGGTAACCATTTTCAACTCTTCTAGCTATTCTTTTGGGCATATACCTCCACATTACCAAATAACATGATTCTACTACTACTTCTTGATTTTTCAGCTTTAGGAATTATCTATTTAATTCTCACTATGAAAGATGAAGATTTAGCTCTCTTCATCACCTCCTCACCCATCTTCAAGGAGCCCTGGTGGCGCAGTGGTTAAGCACTCAGCAGCTAACCAGAAGGTAGGCGGTTCAAACCTACCCAGCAGCTCCTCAGGAGAAAGGTCTGGCAATCCGCTCCTGTAAAGATTACAGCCTTGGAAACCCTATGGGGCAGTTCTATTTTGTCCTATAGGGTTGCTATGAGTCAGAAGATTCAACAGCAACTGGCTTGGTTTTTTGGTTTTTACCTACCTCCACAATTTTCCTCTCCTCAACCTCCCGATAGATTTATATCATCATTTTTAGTTAGATCAGCCCTAGCGTTTATGCAATTATGACTATATTCACAGCATGCCCATGTAGTAAAGCATGATTACATTTCCTTTCTTATAAAACTTTTCATTTTCCCTGGAGTTAGTAACTGTCTTGTTTCTTCATTTGTGTAGTATTTTATTCACCTACCACTAAATTCTACCTGGAAACTTCCATGTATGAAAAATTTCCTCGCAATGTATTTGTACTCATCAGATACTCCATACATTTCATCTTCTGGAGACTTCTCTCTAGATGCCCTCCATTGTTCCTCTGCAATCTGTACTACCTGCACTGTAGGCCTATGGAGCAGCTGTCACCCTGAGTTACCTCTTCCTCGTCATGCTACAATTTTCTTTATACCTCTCTCTTGTGCTGGATCCCTTGTTTCCTAGACCCCATATATTCTTTGTCTTTAGTTCTCGCTCCCCCTCTCTCTGTCTCTGCCAGACCACATCCTGAGGTAGCTGCTTAACAAAGTATGTGCGGGAGGTAAATTTTTTGAAAACTTACGTGCCTGAAAATCTTTTTTTTTTCCTTACTCCTACATTTGATTGATAGTTTGTTTGGTCAGGTATAGAATTCTAGGTTGGAAATTATTTTCCCTTTGAATTTTGAAGGCACTCCTTCATGTCTTCTAGTTCCCAGTATTATTGCCAATGGGTCAGTCGTAAGTGTAGAGAATACTAAGCAAATCTGATGCCATTCTGGTTCTTAATCCTTTATATGTGGCCTCTCTGAAAACATTTAAGATCTTCTCTCTGTCTCTGGTGTTCTGAAATTTTACAGTCATGGGTTTTGGTGTGAGTCTGTGTTCTTCCATTGTGCTGGCCACTCAGTGCACCCTTATAATCTAGAAGTTAATGTCCTTCTGTCCTGGAAATTTTCTTGAATTATTTATTTGATGACTTCTTTGTTTTTGCCATTCTCTCTTATTGGAATTCTGTAGTATTCCTGGTACATTTCTCTAATTTCATATGTTTTCTCTCCTATTTTCCATCTCTTTGTGTTTTTTTCTACTCTCTAGGAGATTTCTTCAATTTATCTTTTAAATATTTATTGAGTTTTCATGTTTTTTATTTCCAAGACATCTTTTTTTTTCTTTCTTTTGCTTCTTTGAATGCTCCTCCCTTTTAGCAGAATATCCTGTTTTTGTTTCACCAATACAATTCTTCTCTCTAAGGATGTTGAAAATATATACACATATTATTTTTAAAGCTTTCCTCCCTGAATTGTCTTGGTTTTCCTCTAAATTCCTTTTTCCTTTTTTTTTGCGGGGGAGGGGGGAAGGGGGAAGGTGTGGAAATACCAGGCTTTCCTCTCTTGTTTAAGAGTGGGGCACTAAAACGCTCCACGTGAGCAGTGGGTCTGTTAACTAGAGTAGCTTCACTGTTGGGACACCTGGCTGGACTGTTTCCCCATGGTACCCGTTAAGTCTTTTCTTTCGGGCTGGTTAGTTTTCTCAGAACAGAATCTTCCTATCTTTCCCTAGAGGGCATGAGTCTGACCCGAATGTTCTGGTTGCAGAGTACAGACGGTTCTTACAGTTCTGTGAACAGACTTCATCTAATCCCCCTATTTTCAGGATAGCACTTCTGCCCTCAATGGAGCTGTTGCCCCGAGTCCAGCATTCCTTCCGTTCGCCCTCTCCGGAGGATAGAACTGCAGCCTTCTGCCGTGGTGGAGTGGGGGAGCTATCTGAATGTGTCCAGGAGAGGGTGTGGTGGAAGAAAGGCATCTGGGGTCCTACTGTTTCTTAAGCCAATACTCGACAATTTCTTCTGCTTTTGGCCTCACCTCCAACCCCACTGTCAGGATATCTTGGACCATTCTGGGCTTCTGCAGTGCAATTACTTCCCCCACAGCTTAGGTTTCAGACTTCTCTGCTCTGTTGAATCTGCTATCAAATGCTCATCTACTTTTCCACCTCAAAATAATATGTTTGATGTTTGGTATTGTTTTCTTTCCTGCTATCTCTGTCCTTATGGATGTATGCCTTAAAAAAAATCTCTGTATTATTAGTGGGGTTTCAGTGAGAGTGGAGATAATGTATGTTTAATCTACCAATTTTAACAGGAAGCACATATCTATTCTGCACATCTCTGTGCAGCATGACCTCCTGTTAGGACCTTCCCTGACTGCCTCCACACCTACAGAATCATCAGCTTCTTTCTTTATAGCACTTCTGTATCTGAATCTTGTGCATACTTCTTTCCTTGCATATATAACATAATTACATAAGAAGTCTGGATCTTCTTACTGGCTTATAAACTACCTAAGTGAAAGAATTCTGTTATTTATTTTTACATCCTTAAGAGGTAGCACTGAATGAGGGACATAGATGCTCAATAAAGGCATGTTGAATTGAGCAGAGATAAGATGGCATTGTTCAGAAGTAAACACAACTGTGGAGAAAGTGTGCAGAAAGTTCCTAAATGAAGGTATTTTCCAAGATCTTATTTCATCATTCCTGGGGATGGTGAACAGTAGAATTGCAGACCTAACCTTCCATAAGAAAGTCCTTCAAACCTGGGACAGGCAGTGGGCTTGGTCATTTCCCTCAAGAACAAGGCAGCAGGGGCTAGAACCAAGGGTGGCCTTGGGACAGGGATAAATTGGATTGTTTCGTTGACTTAATCAGGATGAGCATGGTGTCATGATTCTGGGAGGATTCTTTCCTGGATGCAAGGCAGGGTGTGATCAGGAGTGAGTGTTGCATTTTCTCAAGCCTCCTTGGATTTTCCTTAGCCCTAAGGCACATATATATGGTTCTTTCTAATGAAGGACATCTTTCTACAGACAAAACCACACAAAGCTGGCCTATGTTGAAGAGCCTCCAGTGGCTTATAGGAGCTATAGTGACATAAACAATGATCCTGGGTTTGGGTGAAACAATGAAAGTGTGGGACATCCTCCTTGTATGAGTTGATCAAAAACAGCCTCTTCTCCACTGGGCAATAAATAAAGAGCTACAACTCACACTGGTAATTAAGAAGCCATTCTGCAGCAACATTCATAAGTTGGAATTGTGAGCTTTCAGTTGGAGGATATAGATTGTGGAAAGTCAGCCTAGAGCAGTAGCCTGGACAACTGGAATTTCCATTAGGTTGGGAGGGTCTTGAGGAGCAAGTGAAGCTGAGGGTGGGGTGGGGGATTCCTAGCATTATAAGCAAGCATTGCCAGGCTATCCGGCATATTCAAAGATAAGTGGGACCAATTATGTGCATACAATCTGCTGGGTGAGATGAGGATGGAATGAGATGCTGGTGGGTGGGTCAATGGACAGTTGGGTGCTGTTACGTTGTTAGGTGCCACTGAGTCAATTCTGACTCATAGCGACCTAGTGTAACAGAGTAGAACTGCCCCATGGGTTTTCTAGGCTGTAATCTTTAAGGAAGAGACCGCCAGGTCTTTTCTCCCATGGAGCGGCTGGTGGGTTTGAACCATCAACCTTTCTGTTAGCAGCCAAGTGCTTAACCATTGTGCCACCAGGGCTCCTGAGAGTGGGGTAGGCCGGCTTTATATGTGCCTGGCACTTGTAGTATAAAACATGGCTGTGTAAAGGAGCTGGTCTGGACCAAACACTTAGTCCCCAGGAGTATTTCTCTCTGCTTAGCTATTTTGCCTTCAGAAGGGTTGTTTTGTATGATCTTGGGCTCCTGTTTCCAGCTAATGCCCCCTGCAGTATGACAGTTCACTCTGAATGACAGCTCCCCACTCACTGTGGTGACAGTGTTTAGTCAGGACTTGTCCAGGGCAGTAAGAGAGATCAAGTGAAGGGAAAAAAGATATTTTCTTAGGAATGGGTGGAGATTATATGTCTGGCTAAGGAAATAAGCCTGTCAGGAATCTGTGGGCCTATTTGGGTCATTGACATGACGTTAATGTTGACACAGAATCCGGGCAGCCTCGTGAGCCTCAGCAGTGATTGACCGTTTTGACATCATCGGATGTGCCCATGCTGGAAGGAACTAGACTCTCACAGCCTGAACAACATATTGGACAGAAAAATAGCAGCTTTGGAATGGATAGGTGCAGATCCCTTCCCCTCTTCGTTTATTTTCCTTCTCCATATAATAGATATAAACAACAAATGAAATCTGGACATGGAGCTAGATGTTACTGAATTGCAAATACCATGAATTGCCCTGAGAAAACCTAGAGAATCTTAGAGAAAAGGTCAAATGAGCCCAATACCAGGAATTTTCCATGTGGCCTATGAGGTCATCTGAGCTTTTATACTCCTTCCAGCGAAGAAGGCCCTCGAGTGCTGTAGATGAGAACATAGGTGCTGAAGTCAAGCTGACTGGACTCAAGTCCCAGCTCTGCCTTTTATTAGCTGTGACCTTGGGCGCATGAATTAACCTCTCAATGCCTCAGTTTCTACACTTAGAAAATAGGAAAAATAAGAATACCTGTCTCAGAAGCTTGTTATGAATGTTATTCAAGAAAATGTGCATTTCAAGCTTCACTCAGGGCCTGGCACATGACAAGTGTCCAACACATGCTGTAAAGATAGTGTTCATTTTATTACTACCGTCATGGCTAGAGGGTAGCAGTGGTCTGCCTGTTGCGGCAATTCTACCTGTGGACAAGTAGCATGGACCATTCCTCAGGAGATTATCTGAACTTGGCCAAAGAGAGTGAGGAAGTAGAAACTGCCTCATAAAGTTGTAAGCATCACAAGGAAAAATAGCTATGAAAGCATTTCATAAATGCTAATGTTAGTTATTTGTAATATTTTCTGGGAAGTAGTGCAGTGGAGTCCACAAATGTGGGCTTCAGACTCAGACAGACATGGATTCTAATTCCAGCTCTGCTTACAAGCTCCTTGAACAAATTCTTTAACTCACTGAAGCACCAAGAGATCTATATCTGTTAAGATGGCAACATCAATGCTTATCTTGCAGGTTGTTACTAGGATTAAAGATAGCAAAATATAAGAAAATACCTTGCCCAAAACCTTGTGTATGGAGGGCATTCCTTGATGAGTGTTAATTCCTTTCTTTCCTGAGGTTCCTCTTCTATTGTCTACTCAAGAACCCTGATGCATAATTCAGAACCCAGATGCCAGGGCAGAGAAAAACTGAGAGATGACAGAATCAAGATGAAGTCACATCTCGATAGGTTGGAACACTGAGCTGAAAAAAATAAGGTAAAATTAAATAGGGATCTATGTGAGAACTGGCATTTTGGTTCAATATCCACTTGGTGCACAGTGTGTGATGGATTGGCGGGAGTGTGTGTGCATGCACACAGCTCCCACCACAGGCCTCAGGACAGAAACACCACACACAGTTATGGAATTCATGGTTCCATTCTGGTCAGCACTGGGCAGACCAGCCCTAGGGCATTGTGTCACATCTGGGAGACACAGTCTTTAAAAAGGAACTCTGAAACACCGGAACCTCTCCAAGGAAGGTGGCCACGGTGGTGAGGGCCCCGAGGAATGACTGAAGGAACTGAAGAACTTTAGCATGAGAAAGAGAAGACTAAGGAAAAACATGACAGCTATTTCTTTATTTAGTTTAAAGATTATTTTATGAAACAGGGAGTAGGTGGGTAATGTGTCATACAAGAAAGCAACATGAAGTTGGAAGTTTCAAGAAGGCAATTTTGACTGCTAGTAAGGACAAAAGCTTTTATTCACTTATATGTTCATTCACTCACCCAACAAACACTGATTGAACTGAGCGTGCACTGGGTGTTAGACATGGTGCCCTATAGCCAGTGGTGGGCTGGTAATGTTTAACAACTGGAAACTCAGGTATAAAAAAGTTCTGATTTATAGTATTTGCTTCTTTGTGGTGTGAACACTGCCACATGGGTGATTACAAGCTACAAATGTGAATGTGGAACTGGGAAGAAACACGCACAATTGGCTTTCCCAAGCTGGCGCAAGCTGGCTCCAGCACACCATTGTCTGTAGGCACTGGAGATGCACAGCTCAAAGGCACAGTCCTTGCACTTAAGAGTCCTACCATGGGTGGTGAAAAAGGTTAATGTACTTGGCTGCCAGCTGGAAGGTTAGAGGTTCGAGTCCACCCAGATCACTTCTAAAGAAAGGTCTGGCAATCTACTTCCAAAAAACCAGCCGTTAAAAATGCTATGGAGCACAGTTCAGTTCTGACACACATGGGGTTGCCATGAGTTCGAGTCGACACCACAGCAACTAGAAATAGTTTAGTGGGAAAAACCACTTTAATTCAGCCATGACCCATGGGTACACTTGGTTCTGAAAGAGAACCCAAGTCTGATTGGAAGGATGTAACTAATAGGGGTTGGTAGGGAATAAAAGCAGGGGAAAGGACATTCCAGACGGAAGGCACAGTAGCTACAAAGGGAACTACTGCGGAACTATGAGGGGAAATGGTAAACATGGGGCTGTCCAGGTGGTCTGGTTTGAGTGGAGCAGAGACAATACGGTTTCCTCAGTAAGGTCAACACTGGAGATATGTGGTAGGCAGACTATGATAATGAATTTGCGCCTAGTTTTGAAGGCAATAGGGAATGGACAGAAGGTTTTAAATGAGAGCAATGTGGTGATATTTGCATTTTAGAGAGATCAGTCTAAGGGAAAGATAGAAAAATGGATTGCATTAGGTCAAGACTTCAGGTAGAAGTATCAATTAGGAACATACTGAGGTAACAGACAAAAAATGGTAATGGTATGAAGGTAGTGACATTGGCAAATAGGAAGGAGGGTACAGATCTAAGCAATGTCAAAAACATTGGACTAGATGGGACACGGTGAAGACTTAGATCTGCAAAGTAAGGGAGAAGGGTGAGTTAGGCAGGATGTGCAGGTTTGTGAGTCAACAGCAGTGACATTCATCTTTGTTAGGATGTAGTTCTTAGAAGAATTAACTTGGAGAGGGGTTTTTGTTGTTGTTGTTGTTTTATTTTATTTTATTTTTAATATCCTAATTCCTGGGCTCCACCTCTAGAGATTATCATTTAGTGGGTGGAGCTGGGCCCCTGAATCTGCATTATAAAAAGACCCCAGTTGATTCTACTGCATAAATCTGAGACCACACTTTCATTCATTCCTTCAACAAATATTTACTGAATACCTATTCTGTGCCAGGCATCACTCAAGGCACTGAGGATACCTCGGTGAATGAGACAACATCCCTGCCTTCATAGAGTCTTTTAGCGGGAGAGACAGAGAATGAAGAAACAAATATAAATACATATACAATAATGTTTAGGTAGCAATATGTTTTATGGAGAAAAAAAAATACGGAGTAGAATTAGATAAAGTGACTGAAGAACCTTCTCTGAAAAGGAGACACTTAAGCTGAAACATAAAAGTAAGTGAAAATTTGAGAAAGACTGAGCTACAAAATACAGAAAAACTTACAGAATATAAAAATGACAGGAGGGAAGGGGTGATACGTTTTGTTTTGGACATCAGTTAAACCTCTTTGTTGGACACCGCATGTCCAATAAGCCATTGAATATACCAGTTTAGAACTCATGGAACTCATACGGGCTCTGGATACGTATTTGGGAGACATCAGGATGTGGATGGTGGTGTAAGCCACAAGAATGTCTGGAGAGAGTAGAAGGCATGAGAATGAAACCCAAGTGAAGAATGCTATTTTGAGGCAGGTAAAGAAAAGGACCTCTGGAGAGAAAATGAGAGGCAGCAGTTAGAGAGAGAGGAAGAAAACCAGTAGGCAGTCTGGCTGGGGAAGAAGATAGTTTCAAGGAAGAAGAAGTAAACAGGTTCAAGAGCAGCCCAGAGGCCAAGTGAGATAGGGAGAAACATGTCCATTGTGTTTGGCGACTGAAGGTAATTTTTTTGTCTTGATGACAGCAGTTTCAGATGGATAGTAGAGGGGAAAGTTGGAGTATAACATATTGAGGAATTAATGAGGAGTGAAAAGTGGCAGAATTGGCCAACAGTACAAAAAACTTGTCCTTGGAAATAGGTGAGGGAGGTAACGAGGATGACAGCGTGATGGCTAGGTTATGGCTCAGCTAAGTTAGAAGTCCTGCGTTTGAGGACCACCAGTCTGCCCAGGTGTGTGTATGTATCCAAGAGCACTGAGTGTCCTAGGCCCAGAATCCAAAAAAGGGGGCAGTTGGATAGATCTGCTATTGGGGTTCTGGTCCCTGGGTTTGGAGAGAAAGGAGAGAAAATTAGCAGCACTATTAAAGGAGGCTATGAGCGCTTCTAGAAGGGAACCCTCTTGTCACAGGATGACCATTTTGGCCAACTCTCCAGGAGCCTGTCATAGTTATCTAGTACTGCCATAACAGAAATACCACAAGTGGATGGCTTTAACAAAGAGAAATTTATTCTCTCACAGTCTAGGAGGCTAGAAGTCCGAATTCAGGGTGCCAGCTCCAGGGGAAGGCTTTCTCTCTCTGTCGGCCCTGGGAGAAGGTCCTTGTCATCAATCTTCCCAGGTCAAGTAGCTTCTCACTGCAGGGACCCTGGGTGCAAAGGAAGAGCTAGTCTCCTGGCTCTTGTTTCGCGGTGGTATGAGGTCCCCATGTCTCTCTGTTCACTTCTCTCTTTTATATCCTAAAAGAGACTGACTTAAAACACAACCTAATCTTGTAGACTGAGTCCTGCCTTATTAACATAAGTGCCTCTAATCCTGCCTCGCTAACATCATAGAGGTAGAATTTAGGACACATAGGAAAATTACATCAGATGACAAAATGGTGGACAACCACACAATACCGGGAATCATGGTCTAGCCCAGTTGACATATATTTTGGGAGGATACAGTTCAATCCGTGACAGAGCCTCTGAGCTGGTCTGAGGACTCCTTGCATCAGAATCACCCTGGAGCTTGTTAATACCTGCCGTGAAGCTCTGGCGGGCAGAGCCTAGAGGTTTGCATTTTCACAAGCTTCCTAAATGATTCTAATACATACAAAGGTTTAAAAACTGCTGCTCCCCGAGGCCTAAAATCTCTCTACAGCATCCTGATGCATCACTAGCCCTGTCAAACCTCTCCCAATGGAGCAATAGCCCGGGCACAGATCGTGCTGCAGACTAGAGGCTCCAGAGAGAAGGCCCCCTCCCCCTCTTCCGTCCAGCAGTGTAGACTTGTCAACCCCTTGGCTTAACCAACTCCCCCAGCAATGCCTTTGCTGCCAGGAATGCTTCTGTCTCAACATCCGATCGATACTATGAGGGCAGCCTGCCTCCTCTGACATCCTCCTCAAAGACCCCTCTGGTCCTCTGCAGTGCCCAGGCCTTCCCAGCAGGGCTGCAGAAATGTCAGCTGGCCTCCAGCAGAGCCCTCGAGGGTCGAGGGGCCTCTCCTGGGCTTGCTCTCTTTTCCGCTGTCCCCACAGTCTGTGCCACACATTCTCTTGGACCTCCTGGCAGAGCCCACTCCCTGCAGCTCCCAGCAGCCCCTTCACGGACAGGAGAGCGGGAATTTAAAAGCCAAAATTAATTAGGCAAATGTCAGGCTGGCTGGCGTGAGTCACTGCAGCCCTGGGTATTTTAGTCGATTACAAATGGGAGCCCTCGCAGCAAGGAGAAGCCTGTGGCAGCACTGTCAGCCGCCCCCACAGCAGCTGATTTAGGAGCTGCGCTAGGGTGTATCTTTTCACTGACCAGGCAGCCTCCAGGCAGGACTGTGTAGGCGTGAGGGACCCTAACCCACCGAGGGAATCCTTATCAGAGTCCATGCTGATCACTGAACGCTGAAATAACACCTAAGCCACACCAGAGGCTTGTTCAGGCTGAGATTGGAAGCATTCTCATTGAGTAGTGAGAGGGCACAGTTGAAGGGCAAAGTCTCAGAGGCTTCAAGGCAACCAGCTCCCTGGCCCATCCTGAATGTCTTCTTCAATTTTGTTTTTCCAGACTCAATGGGCCAGATTGTCACCCTGTTACTATGTAAACTGGGGGAACATGAGGGAGTATTTGGGGCTTCTTGTGGGGTGCCCGGGATTACAGGAAGTGCTGAGTCCTTTTCTCCTGGATATCTGCCCTCCAACTCCCCTACCCCCAGGTTCATCCCCTAGGCCAAGCAACAGCTGTCAAAAAACTACAAGGAATCTTCTAAATCCCTTTTAGTTTTCCCACCTTTTAATAAGATTCATTCATTCAGCAAAATACACATTATGCTCCATACTGTTGGTGAATGAATCTGCTCTGAATCTTGTTCTTGGTATTTTCAATTTATGAAGACACTCAGGAATGCACATCCTGACCCATAATATGAAGTAAAGAGTAATGAAATTACCATGAAAGATACAGAGAAGAGGGCTATCAGAAGAAATAGCGATTACACCCACTTGGGAGGTCAGGGAAGACTTCCAGGAGGAGGTGGCATTTGAAGTATGTGGGCTTGCAAGGATGGCTGTTCAGAGAGGAAGGACTTCTTCTCCAAGCTCAGAGACTTATTTAGTGGCAGAGTGGGACCTGTGGGAGAGCTCAACTCTCCTAAATTCCAGTCCCGTGATGTTTAGCCATTAGAAGGTGGATTTTCCTTCACCAGGCAATTCAACCTAACAAAACCTATAAAGTGCTTATGACACTCAGTACCGAGCTGGGTCTGATGCGGTAGCTTTCCTCAAAGAAATAACAATAGCAACAATAAACCCAGGCCAATGAAAAATTCCTGATGTTTCTTATACTAGTAATGGCAGCATCTTCTACCCAGCCACACAAGGAAAGCTTTTAAAATCATTCTAAAATTAAAAAACAAACCAGATGCCTTCGAGTTGATTCCAACTCATGGTGACCCCATGTCTGTTAGAGTAAAACTGTGCTCCATAGGATTTTCAATGACTGTGATTTTTTGGAAGTGGATTACCAGGCTTTTCCTCCAAGGTGCCTCTGGGTGGATTCGAACTGTCAACTTTTCAGTGAGGATCTGAGTGCTTAACAATTTGCACCACCCAAGGACTCTTCGGAGTCATTCTAAAATGACTCCTCCTTTCTCCTCACCCACTACACCCAATTCATTACCAATTTCTGTTGTCTCTGCCTTATTAGAAATTCAATCAATGTGTATTTACTGGGCATCTCTGTTGGGTTCTAGGAAACAAAGATGAATAAGACACCGTATCAGGGAATCCATGGTTAATGATGGAAGCCAACTTGCAAACCAAAAATATAGCATAATGTGACATGTGAACAATATGTTATGCCAGGAGCGGAGTGCTGTGAGACCACAAAGGAGGACACTAACTCAGCTTGGCAGGGGTTGAGGGAGGGCACCAACAAATAGTTTTCCATTTCACCCCTCCTGTTCATCCCCAATGCCCCGTCTCCCACCAGGCCCTCAGCATTTGACAACTAGACTATTGCAAAAGCCTTCTAAATGATCTCTTTGTCTCCAGAACAGCCTTCTCCCTATATCTTCTCCACACTGCTGCTGGATCTTTTGAAAATGCAAATCCAGTTACGCACACATTTCACCCTACTTAAAGCTCATCAGTGGTGCCTGTGATTTAGGATAAAACCCAAACACCAGCTCTAGTATACAAAGCTATTAATGATATCTTTTCACGTTTTTGATAACTACTACTCCCCTACCCAATTCTACCCCCAAAAGCCTTATTTACTTACTTACTTTACTTGAGTCATCCAAGATCATTGCACATGCTGTTCTCTTGATCTAGAATCCTCTCCCTCCTTATCTCCCTGAGGAAACACTACTTTTCTTTCAAGACTTCATCAAAGCTCACCTCCTGGACCTGCCCTGTGGTCCTCAGGCACAATTATTGGCTCCATCCCTGATTTTTTGTTTTGTTTTGTTTTTCTTGGTGCTTTGAACATCCTCTATTACCCTTGTCTCTTTGTTCTGGACCCGAATGGTCTGTTCAAAACGTATGTTCATCACCAGACCATAAGCATCCTGGAGTCAGGGGCTATGTCTTACATATCTTCATATCCCTGCTGCCCAGAACACTGTCTGATAAATAACAGGCACTTGATCAATGTTTGTCACATGAATATTAGTAAATAACCTGAAAATAAGTGTGTTTTCAGAGACTGTAGTGTTAAAGAAAATCATCTATGAACTAAAAGGGAAATTGTGTTGAAAGCAACTAGGAAACTGTTCGTTTCCTAAGGCTGCAGTAACAAATACAACAAAGTAGGTGGTTTTAAAGAACAGAATTTTATTATCTCACAGATCTGGAGGCCAGGAATCCATACTCCGTCTGATTGCCCTACAGGAAGACTCTTCCTTGTCTCCTTCGTGCATCTGGTAGCCCAGGTGTCTCTTGGCATTCCTTGATTTGTAGATACATCTTCACATGATGTCTTTCCTCTGTTTGACTCTGTTTCCAGGTCTGTTCCCCCCTTTTATAAGACACCGCTCAAAAGGGATTAGGGCCCACCCTACTCTGGCATGACCTCATTAACTTAACTAATAATATCTTCAAAGAACCTATTTACAAACAAGGTCACATTTTCAAGGGTTAGGATTTCAGCATATTTGGGGAGAGGACACAGTTCAACTCATAACAGCAACTAAAAGTGTATAAAGTTGATTTGGTCTTGACTTTATCCTTTGGTGTTTCTTCAAAGATGTTTCCTTCTATCTATAATTAACAGTAAGCACATAACTAGAGACATCCACTTATAGCTCAAACAAGGAACTGGAAATCCTAATGCCATGGAGTGTCTCCAGAGATGTGGTCTGCCAATTCTGGCACTTTCCTTAATAGTTTTGTGATTTGGGTGATTTAATTTCTTGGAGCCTCAGTTTCCCTATCTATATAATGTTGTTCACATCTGTCAGTTTGTCATACTGTTGGGGCTTACGTGTTGCTATGATGCTGGAAGCTATGCCACCAGTATTCAAATACCAGAATGGTCACCCATAGCAGACAGGTTTCAGCTGAGCTTCCAGACTAAAGACAGACTAGAAAGAAGGACTTGGCAGTCTACTTCTGAAAAGAATTAACCAGTGAAAACCTTATGAATACCAGCGGAACATTGTTTGATATAGTGCCGGAAGATGAGCCCCTCAAGTTGGAAGGCACTCAAAAGATGACTGGGGAAGAGCTGCCTCCTCAAAGTAGAGTCAACCTTAGTGATGTGGATGGAGTCAAGCTTTCAGGGCCTTCATATGCTGACGTGGTGTGACTCAAAATGAGAAGAAACAGCTGCAAACATCAACTAGTAATTGGAACATGGAATGTAGGAAGTATGAATCTAGGAAAATTGGAAATCCTCAAAAATGAAATGGAAAACATAAACTTCAATATCCTAGGTATTAGTGAGCTGAAATGGACTAGTACTAGCCATTTTGAATTGGACAATTTTATGGTATACTATGCCGGGAAAGACAACTTGAAAAGGAGTGGCACTGCATTCACCATCAAAAAGAACATTTCAAGATCTATCCTGAAGTACAATGCTGTCAGTGACAGGATGATATCCATACAACTACAAGGAAGACCAGTTAATATGACTATTATTCAAATTTACACACTAACCACTAAGGCCAAAGATGAAGAAACTGAAGATTTTTTACCAACTTCTTCCATCTGAAATTGATCAAACATGCAATCAGGATGCATTGATAATTACTGGTGATTGGAATGAGAAAGTTGGAAACAAAGAAGAGCGATTAGTAGTTGGAAAATATAGCCTTGGTGATAGAAACAATGCTGGAGATCACATGATAGAATTTTGTGAGACCAACTACTTCTTCATTGCAAATACCTTTTCTCAACAACATAAACAGCGACTATACACTTGGACCTCACCAGATGGAATACACAGGAATCAAATCGACTACATCTATGGAAAGAGACAATGGAAAAGCTCAATATCATTAGTCAGAATAAGGCCAGGGGCCAACTGCAGAACAGACCATCAATTGCTCATATGCAAGTTCAAGTTGAAGCTGAAGAAAATTAGAACAAGTTCATGAGAGCCAAAGTAAGACCTTGAATATATTCCACCTGAATTTAGAGACCATCTCAAGAATAGATTTGACGCGTTGACAACTAATGATTGAAGACCAGACAAGTTGATGACATCAAGGACATCATACCTGAAGAAAGCAAGAGGTCATTAAAAAGATAGGAGATAAAGAAAAGAACAAAATGGATCTCAGAAGACTCTGAAACTTGCTCTGAATGTAGAGTAGCTAAATCAAAAGGAAGAAACGATGAAGTAAAAGAGCTGAACATAAGATTTCAAAGGGCAGCTCCAGAAGACAAAGTAAAGTATTATAATGACATGTGCAAAGACCTGGAGTTACAAAACTAAAAGGGAAGAACACGCTCTGCATTTCTCAAGCTAAAGAGCTAAAGAAAAAATTCAAGCCTCGAGTTGCAATATTGAAGGATTGATTTTACTGGGAAAATATTAAACTACGCAGGAAGCATCAAAAGAAGATGGAAGGAATAGAGTCACTATATCAAAAAGAATTGGTCAACATTCAACCATTTCAGGAGGTAGTTTGTGATCAGGAACAGATGGTACTGAAGGAAGAAATCCAAGATGCACTGAAGACATTGGTGAAAAACAAGCCTCCAGGAATTGACGGAATACCAATAGAGATGTTTCAACAAACAGATGCAGTGCTGAAAGTGCTCACTCATCTATGTCAAGAAATTTGGAAGGCAGCTACCTGGCCAACTGACTGGAAGAGATCTATATTTATGCTTATTCCAAAGAAAGGTGATCCAACTGAATGCAGAAATTATCAAACAATATCATTAATATCACACTCAAGTAAAAATTTGCTGAAGATCATTCACAAGCAGCTGCAGCAGCACTTCGACAGAGAACTGCCAGAAATTCAAGCCAGATTAAGAAGAGGACGTGGAACCAGGGATATCATTGCTGATGTCAGATGGATCCTGGCTGAAAGCAGAGAATATCAGAAAGATGCTTACCTGTGTTTTATTGACCATGCAAAGATGTTTGACTGGGTGGATCATAACAAATTATGGATAACACTGTGAAGAATGGGAATTCCAGAACACTTAATTGTGCCCATGAGGAACCTGTACATAGATCAAGAGGCAGTCATTGGAACAGAACAAGGGGATACTGTGTGGTTTAAAGTCAGGAAAGGTGTGTGTCAGGGTTGTATCCTCACCATACTTATTCAATCCGTATGCTGAGCAAATAATTCAATAAGTGAACTATATGAAGAAGAAAGGGGCATCAGGATTGGAGCAAGACTCATTAACAACCTGTGTTATGCAGATGACACAATCTTGCTTGCTGAAAGTGAA
>NW_004443957.1:18934887-18957927 GCF_000243295.1 Trichechus manatus latirostris | reverse complement strand
TCGTTTTACTTGGATCCACGATCAACACCCATGGAAGCAGCAGTTAAAAAATCAAAAGATGCATTGCATTGGGCAAATCTGCTGCAAAAGTCATCTTTAAAGCATTGAAAAGCAAAGATGTCACTTGAAGGACTAAGGTACATCTGACCCAAGCCATGGTGTTTTCAATAGCCTTATATGCTTGCGAAAGCTGGACAATGAATAAGGAAGACTGAAGAAGATTTGATGTTTTTGAATTACTGTGTTGGCTAAGAATAATAAATATACCATGGACTGCCCAAAGAATGAACGAATCTGTCTTGGAAGAAGTACAGCCAGAATACTCCTTAGAAGCAAAAATTTTGAGACTACGTCTCACATACTTTGGACATGTTACCAGGAGGGATCAATCCCTAGAGAAGGACATCATGCTTGGTAAAGTATAGGGTCAACGAAAAAAAGGAAGACCCTCAATGAGATGGATTGACACAGTTACTACAATAATGGGCTCAAGCATAGCAATGATTGTGAGGATGGCGCAGGACCGGGCAGTGTTTCATTCTGTTGTGCATAGGGTTAGTATGAGTCAGAACTGACTCGATGGTACCTAATAACAACAACATAATGTTGTTGTTGTTGTTAGTTGACCTTAGGTAGGCTACCATGGTGACCCCGTGTACAATGGAACAAAATGTTGCCCAGTCCTGCACCATCTATAATCATTGGTGTACTTGAGTTCATTATTGTGGCCACTGGGTATTTTGAGTGTCTTCTAACTTAGGGGCTCTTTTTCCAGCACTATTTCTGGCACTATTTCTGTTGTAATCCATAGGGTTTTCATTGGCTGAGTTTTAGAAGCAGACCGCCAGGCCTTTCTTTCTAGTTTTTCTTAGTCTGGAAGTTCTGCTGAAATCTGGCCACCATTAGTAAGTCTGCTAGTATTTCATGCTTCCAGCATCACAGCAACACAAAATCTACCACAGTACAACAAACTGACAGACGGGGCGTGGATCTATTTAATAGGAATAATATCTGCCTTACCTAGCCCACTAGGGTTTGTGGTGGTCAAATAAGATAGTGTCCGTGCAGGTACTTTGTGAAGCACTAGTAGAGTGCTGGGCCACAGAGCTGGTGGGTGGAGGAGCTGAATCATTCTCCCATGGGTCTGAAGCGGGGTTGTCCTCAGTCCCAAATGACCCTTCCTCTATAAGCTCCATTGGGCTCATGGGGAGAAACTTGCCATGTCTGCCTCTGATGCTGCCTTGAGAAAGAACTCTTTTCTTTAAAGTGCTGTAGGAGCCCCAGGCCAAGCGTGCCATGAAGACAGGGGTCTGTAGGCTCTAATCCATCTGTTTACCTCTTAAGTGTGTTTCTTACATAGTCAGTGTCTGGCTCTTGGGCCCAGGTTATTCAGCCTACATCATTTTTTGCAGGCTGCTCAGCTGTGCCCATCCAAGCCCTTTGGCCTGAGATGTTAAGGGACCTGGCTGCCTCCATCCCCAGCCTAATTGAGTTTTAGTGATTATATATAGCAACCCAGACCTACGGAGCAGACAGGCCCTCCATAAATCAACGTGGTTATTACGTTGCCTCTCAGTACCCAGCAGAAGCCTTCCTCCATGCTAGTCTGGGCCTGGCCTCGAGGGTCAGGCTGGCGAGAACCATTTGCAAAGCAACTGCCTCCAGTATAGCTCTGTCAAGATGATTCTTCTGTCTTTTCCCATCCCTTCCGCCTCACCCCAGACAGGGCATGGGGAGCTGCCTGGCCTTCAACCTCTGAAGAAAGAAAAGGGCCTATATCCAGAGCAAACCTGAGGGCCCACCCATAAAAACCAAACCCATTGCAGTCAAGTCGATTCTGACTCATAGAGACCCAATAGGACAAAACAGAACCGTCCCATAGGGTTTCCAAGGAGCAGCTGGTGGATTCCAACAGTTGACCTTTTGGTTAGCGGCCAAGCTCTTAACCACTGTACCACCAGGGTTCCTTCTGAGGGCCCACATTCAATTGAATACAGAAAATCCGCCCCATTGCAAGGATTTCCCAGAGTCATACTTCTACCAGGAAATGCCATCTGTTTGCTTTCAGCAGGATAGGCTAGCTTAGAGCAGTGTTCCTCATACTTCAGTGAGTATAAGAATTTTGTAGGCTTGTGTTGACTATGGAGTCCCTGATTGGAGCAAATGGTTAACATGCTTGGCTACTAACCAACAGGTTGGAGGATGGAGTCTCAAGACCACTCATAGGCACCTCAGAAGAAAGGCCTGACAATCTACTTCTGAAAAATCAACGATTAAAAAAACCGTGGAGCAGTTCTACTCTGACATACATGGGATTGCCATGAGTCAGAATCGACTCAATGGCAACTTGCTGGTTGGTTGGTTGGTTTGTGTTGAACATACGGATTTTTAGTCTGCATCCCCAGGTTCTGGTGCATCTTTACATTTAACAATTGTCTCTGGTAATTCTGATGTAGGAAGTCCCAGGACCATGTTTTGGGAAATGCCACTCGTATAACACAATAGCATAAAGGCTGGGCCTCTGCAGTTATACAGTCTGAGGTTTGAATAACAGCTCAGTCCGTAGAACTTGGGCAAATTCTTTAACTCGCTAATCCTCCATTTCCTGACCTCCAATATGGGGATAATAACAGTGCCCATTTTATATAGTTATTTTGAAGGAGTAAATGACATAATATTAAGATATGACATTCTTAGTACAGTGTCTGGCATATAATAAGCATCCAATAAGTGTTACAAATAGTATTGTTGCGATCGGGGCAGATGGGGGGCAGGTCAGGAGCCTAGAACTAATATCCTAATGAGAAGAGAGAACCCTGGCAAATTCTAGCCAGGTCAGCTGGGACATCTGTTTCTTAGTAATAGAACCTCAGCTTCCACATGAGCTCAGGCATAGGTTTCTGATTCCCAAGGAGAGGCTTGCAGGGGCTTAATGTTTATAGGAGTGTCTAAGGGAATAGAGAACTTCCTGGAGCTGTGTCATGAGGTAAGAATTGAAGCATTAACCCAGTCATACAAACTGAGTCACACAGTATAGAGTTTTGAGGTTGAGGATAGGGATGGAGTAGGCCTAAGGAATTCGAGCAGAGGAAGGGGTATTTTGAGGGAGCTGGTACAGAAGGAACAACCTACAAGCCCTGTGGTGAACTTTAGTTCCAGACCACAGTTGCCAGAGGAGTGATTTTGAACCCAGTGCAACAGCGTTGTGGTCATTGTGGGAGCAGTGTCATGGAGGGTGTCTTAGGCTGGGTTCTTTAGAGAAGCAAAACCAGTAAAGCATATAAATATATATATAGAGAGAGACAGATTTATATCAATGAAATGGCTCATACAGTTGTAGAGGCTAGAACGTCCCCAGTCTGTGGATAGAGGCTTCTCCTGATTCACATAGCTGCAGGGGCTGGCGAACCCAAGATTGTCAGGTCAGAGAGCAGGGCTCTTGCTCACAGGCTGTGAAGATCTATGAATCCCAAGATTGGCAGACAAGACCACAGGTAAGCTGCTAACTCAAGTCCCAAGAACCGGAGGTCAGACGAACAGGAGCCAGCTGCAGGATCCATAACGAGCTAAAGCCCAGGGCCAAGGGGCCTCCACTCAGAATCCAGAGAGGGTGGCCAACACCCAGAGTCTAGAGGGCAGGGCCATTGTGTAAATGATCTCAGAGAACAGAGGATTATTTTCAAGCCTTGAGGGCTACGTAATGTGTTCTGCTAACTTGCTTGGTGCCTGTTATCCCTTGCTTCCCTCCAATTTCTCCCATTTGTAATGGAAATGTCTAGCTTGTGCTTGTTCCACCATTGTACTTTGTAAGCAGATAATTTGTATTCCAGATTTCACAGGTGAAGAGGAATTTTTGGAGTTTGGACTTGGAGTTGATTTAAGAGTTTTGTTGTGATATGATGGGGTGAATATGTTTTGCATGTGGCAAGGACATGAATTTTTGGGGTCCAAAGGGTGGAATACCATGGATTGAATAGTGTCCCCTAAAAATATGTGTATTAATTTGGATAGGCCACGATTGCCAGTATTGTGTGATTGTCCACCATTTTGTCATCTGATGTAATTTTCCTATGTGTTGTAAATCCTATCTCTATGATGTTGATGAGATGAGATTAGTGTCAGTTATGTTAATGAGGTAGGACTCAGTCTAAAAGATTAGATTGTGTCTTAAGCCAATCTCTTTTGAGATATAAAAGAGATAGGGCAACTTCATGGAAAGAAAGCAGCTCTGGAGTACAGCACATCCTTTGGAGCTGGGGTTCCTGCACTAAGAAGCTCCTAGTCCAGGAGAAGATTGATGACAGGATCTTCCTCCAGAGTCAATAGAGAGAGAAAGCCTTCCCCTGAAGCTGGTGCCCTGAATCAGACTTCTACCCAACTAGACGGTGAAAGAATAAACTTCTGTTTGTTAAAGCCATCCACTTGTGGTATTTCTGTTATAGCAGTGATAGACAACTAAGACAGAGGGTGACAGAGTCTAAGCTGCACCACGTGGAGGATGCAGGTAGAATTGACAGTGCTTAAGTATCCAGTACTTCCATGTGCTGATCATTTCTTTTATCCAAAGGAATGTTTTCCCTCAGCATGAGTTGGTCTGGGGACAATGTACAGCCTACAGGAGAGAATGCAGGGAGAACAGTTAGGAGAAAAGTGCAGTGGTCCAGGCCAGAGATAATGGTAGCTAGAAATATGATGATAGCACTGAAAGGATAGAGAGTCAGATCTGACATATTCTTTGAGGGTAGAGTGGATGAGATTTGCTAAAGGACTGGTTATAGGGTATGAGAGAAGGAGGGGCAATCAGCATGACTTCAAGGGTTTTGGCATAAGTACATAGGTAAATGGTGATACTGTTTATTGAGATAAGAAACACTGAGGTAGAGAAGACTGGTTTCCAAGGAGAGGAATCAAGAGTTTGGTTTTGAATATGGTAAGTTTGAGATGCCGATTAGACATGCGCGTGCAAAGGAAAAATAGGCATTGGATATACAAGTATGGATGTGGTGGAGAGGCTGGAGACTGACATGAAAATCTGGGAGTCCTTAGTATATAGAAGGGATGGATGATATCACTTAGGGAGTAAGTGTGGGTAGAGATGGGTCCAAGGACAACCCTGAGGATCTTCCACATTTTGCGGTCTGGAGGGGCCAACAAAAGACGGTATTGTTTTATACCTGGTCTCCCTCTTTTATATCACCTGCCTAGTCCCTGTAGGCATTTGGGTGGTTAACAGCACCAGCTCTGGAGTCAGACACACCCAAATAGATACCCGGCTTCATCATTTATCAGTGGGAAAACTCTAACAAGTTATTTAGCCTTTCTTCAATTCTTCAATTTTCTTTCCTTCTTCCTCTCCTCTTTATTTCTTCCTTCCCTCCTTTGTCACCTTGTTTCTCCCTCCCTCCCTTCCTTCCTTCATTCCGTCCTTCCCTCCCTCCTTCGTTGGTTCCTTTCTTTCTGTAAAATAGGAACAATAGCACCTACTTCCATAGGATTTTGTGAAAATTTATGTAAATCATTCAACAGCACCTGGCACATAGGAAGCTCTCATTAAATTAACAATGCTGTGAAATAATCATAACATGCTAAGTGATTACTGCTGCTTCTACCATTATTATTTTACAGACTCTCAAGTGTATTTTTGGTTTCATGATAATTAAGATGTTTTACCTATACTTAACCAGTTACCATCAAGTCCATTCCAACTCATGGCAACTCCATGTGTGTCAGAGTAGAATTGTACTCTATAGGGTTTTCAATGGCTGATTTTTCAGAAGTAGATCATCAGACCTTTCTTCCAAGGTGCCCCTGGGTGGACTCGAACTTCCAACCTTTCAGTTAGCAGCAAGCACGTTAACTGTTTTCACCACCCAGCGACTTCTTACTGATACCTAAGACGTCTTACAGAAGAGAATCTAAAGATGGTTCTCTCAGTGACCTTCAGAAATCCCATTTAATTCATTCTCTGATACTTCTGTTTCCCCCAAAAAATGATCATTTCAGTTGTTTAAAAAAAGTCAAGAGAAGGCTAAGGTAGGAAGGAGGGATTTGCCAGAGTTAGTCTCTGTCTTAGTTATCTAGTGCTGCTATTACAGAAATACCACAAGTTTAACAAACTGTTTAACCAACAGATAAATTTATTTTCTCACAGTCTAGTAGAGGCTAGAAGTCTGAATTCAGGGCACCAGCTCCAGGTGAAGGCTTTCTCTCTCTATTGACTCTGGAGGAAGATCCTTGTCATCAATTTTCCTCTGGTCTAGTAGCTTCTCAGTGCAGGGACCCTGGGTCCAAAGGACACACTCTGCTCCTGGCACTACTTTCTTGGTGGTATGAGGTCCCCCTGTCTCTCTGCTCGCTTCTCTCTGTTATGTCTCCAAAGAGATTGATTCAAGATACAACTTGATCTTGTAGATTGAGTCCTGCCTCATAACATAACCGCCTCTAATACTGCCTCATTAACATCATAGAGGTAGGATTTACAACACATAGGAAAATCACATCAGATGACAAAATGGTAGACAATCATTCAATACTGGGAATCATGGCCTAGCCACGTCTACCCACATTTTTGGGGGACACAGTTCAATCCATAACAGTGTCCAACTGTTCAGCCAAAATAAGTTCTTGCATTCTTTAAGTCATGAGACCTCTGAAATAGAAGATTCTGGCACCTCTGCGGCCATGTGTGGCCTTCCCTGGAGACCACCCACCCCTCCTCAGGATTTCATGGAAATCTTGAGGATTCTTAAGCATCCGTTTCTCCTTCTGGTGCCTGTGGAAACACAAACAGCAGCAGCTTCAGCTGACTGGAATAAATAGCTCTACTTCTGCTTATCTCAATAATTGGAGAGCACAGAGCTAGGCCAGCGATTTGGAAGGTTCGCAAAGAACAGGCATCCTGGCATAAAGTCAGGTGCCTCAACTCCCTCTTGGCATTGCACTGCATTCAAACTCCATCAGAAGTTGAGACATGGCTCCTGAATAGATGGTGAGTCCCCAATTTCCCACCAGAATGGCAGCTGGAAGTGAAAACATGCCTCCTAGAATCTGTTAGAGCCTCCAACGGTCTTTTGTTTTCACAGGGTGCAGAAAGTAGAGAATATTCTTTTAAATTCAGTCTGATGAGTCCACCCAGGCAGCATAAAGGGGGAGTCAGATAATTTTGGAGTCAGCTGGAAAACAGTAAGCTGCAGACATCAAATGCCTCAGACTAAGCTCATCTGGGACAAGAACTCTATGTCCTAAAATCAAGACAATTTCAAATTAAACCAAAGTTTTAATTTTACATCAGCCATTTAGGTATTAACCAGCTACTCTAATGTCAAGTTGTTTAATAATTCAGTTAGTACAGAACAGAGATTCTCATTCCTGGCTGAACATTAAAATTGCGTGGAGAATTTTTGGAAATATTGCTTCCCAGCCACATCTTCAAATATTTTATATAACTGATCTGCTGTAGGGCCCAGACATTGATATGTTTTAAAAGCTCCCTGGTACTTCTAATTTGCAGCTAGAGTTGAGAACTACTAGTATAGAGACTACCTGGTCTTAGCCTATGGAGTTCTTGAGTGGAGCAAACGGGTGAGTTCTCGGCTGCTAATGAAAATGGTTTGAACCCACATAGAATCGCCTCGAAAGAAAGACTTGGTGATCTGCTTCTGAAAGGTCACAGTCATGAAAACTCAGTGGAGTACAGTTCTAGTCTGCAATACATGGGGTCTCCATGAGTGGGAATCAACTTGGTGGCGACTGATTTTTGTTTTTGTTTTTAGTCTTAGCCTAGTTGTTTAACTATTGTAACTTAGACTGGTTATTGTTAATTTGATTAATTTCTCAGCAATAGACCTCAACCAGTTGAGCCAATTACCATTCAGAAATGACCTAGGGATCCATAACCCCATTTTCAGCAGTCCACAGAGATTTAAAAACTTCCTTCTTCGAAAGAGGAAGTTATGCTTGATTCAGGGAAACCAGCCTCACATACAGAGATGTGTGAGTTCCAAATCCACTGCTGAATTTGGATATTTTAATGTTTAGATGCAAATCAGAGAAAATGGAACTTTCCCAGCATGAGTCAGAGCACCTCAATCTGTTAAAAGCCACTTAAGGCAGGACCCTGGCAGGAGGCACTTGTCCTCAGCAGAAATGGATCCAGCAGCTCCTTTCCTCAATCTGGAGAAATAAGAAAACCAGGAGACAAGCCAGGGCAACCAGGAGGTAATTGACACCCTTATCTCTATGGAGGAAAGGGAGGGGCGAGAATTGCATTGTGAGCATAACAGTTTGAAACCCTGGAAAGGATTCTAGCAGGCAGAATCTGAAAGGAAGCAAGGGCTTACCCTCAGGGTACCATGCTGCATCTGAGTCATGCATGGTGCAATATTCTGATAACCAAACATCCACACATCTTTTAAGTGCAGGTCGCTAAGTCATCTGTGCAACGTCATGCGTCAAGGGCTAGCAATAAATGTCCTTGGGCATGTCCAGAACAGGACATCCAAGGAGTGCAAAACATCAACCATAGCAAGGCTGCCAGTGGGGAATTGTGTCAATTGGAAGAAACTGTTGTTGTTGTTAGATGCCATCGAATTGGTTCTACCTCATAGCAACCCCATGTACAACAGAATGAAACACTGCCCAGTCCTGCACCACCCTCACAGTCATTGCTACTTTTGAGCCCTTTTATTGCAGCCACTGTGTCGATCCACCTGGTTGAGGGTCTTCTTCTTTTTCGCTGACCCTCTACTTTACCTAGGATGATGTCCTTCTCCAGGGATGGGTCCCTCCTGCTAACATGTCCAAAGTACGTGAGATGAGGTCTCATCGTCTTAGCTTTAACGAGCATTCTGGCTATACTTCTTCCAAGACAGATTTGTTCATTCTTCAGGCAGTCTATGGTGAAAATATTCTTTGCCAACACCATAATTCAAATGCATCAGTTCTTCAGTGCTCTTGGTGAAATCAGATTTCAATGACCATTAAGGGAAACCTTGAAGATATGAAAAAGGAGAAAGATGTCCTAAAGGACTAACATCCAAGTGGCAGGGTGTATGTGGAAGGAGAGTGAGGTTACGATACCAGGAGCCTTCTCTAGTTCTCCTGAAGGTCAAGGACAGCTACGGGTAGTCTAGTGCTGATCTAATACCTTAGCATCCAAGACATTCATCACATCAGTGGAAAGGCTACCCTTGGCTTTGCTCACTGTCTTTCTGAGTTGCTAACTCTCGCTACTTGGTGCTTGTAATAGTGGGAGATTTTTCCCCCTCCTCCTCACACTCAAGATTAGAAAGACAAGGGTCTTTTTTCCAATTTGGTGCATATCTCTGATTCATACTATATGGTCACAAGTTTTCCCCCCTGAGGATTGATTTCTAGAGCTTCTCCTAACTTAACAAATCTGGTGCTGAGTCTCAAAAGCTGAGCCACCATAGCCTCAGTACCTGGGTCCATAACAGATCAATTTGATCCCTCTGTGCCTCATTTTCCTCACCTTTTAGAGAAGAATATATTTGACTACCTACATATATTGAATGGATTTATATATGTAAAGATTAAGAACAGTGCCTGGCACCTAGTAAGCGCCCATTAAATGTTTTAGCTCTCATTACCAAGAAACCAAACCCATTGCCATCAGGTTGATTCCGACTCCTAGTGACCCTATAGGACAGAGTAGAACTGCCACCTACGGTTTCCAAGGAGTGACTGGTGGATTCGAACTACCAACCTTTTGGTTAGCAGCTATAGCTCTTAGCCAGTATACCACCAGGCTTTCCAATGAAAACTACAAAGTGCTAAGATGCTAAGAAGCAATTTGTTTTTGTGAGGAGTAAATTGTTATTCAGCCTCACATGAAAGGTGGATGTGATCAGGGTTCTTTGTCTTGGTTTCAGAGGTGCTTAGAATTTGCCCACAGAGGTTAACTAATGGTCTACCAGTTTAGGAGCATGGTGAAAATGGGATAATCAGAGCTTATTTGCCCACCTAGAAGCCTCCGCTTCCACTCTGACTGGGGGCCCTCCTCCTCCTTCAGAGCCATCTGGGTTCTGGGAGTTCATGGACCTCCAAGATTAGGACCTTAGTAGCTGGTGGAGCAGAAAGACCAGGACTTCAAGAGTCAGACAGAGCTGGGCTCACACTCCCTTCTGAGATGTGGTAGCACAGGACTCTGTCTGAAAAGCCCTTTTCTTCCCTTTGTAGCCTAACTAATTCCTTTGACCTTCAGACCCTGATCAAGGTCAACCCTTGAGAGACACCTTCCACAAATAACTCAGGCAAAATTCGCTGATCCTTTCTCCGGTCTTACTTGTCCAATAACATTGCATCGCCACTCAGATTGAATGACACAGATGAGCTAAAACAATATATCACACAGCATTGTGTTCTAATTTTTCTGTTGAAATGTCTGTCCCCATGAACTAGGCTTATTTGACAGTAGCCCATTCATCTGTGTATCCTCAGTGATGGGCAGAGTGCTGGCTGATACATAAAAAACCAAACCAAAACCCATTGCCATTGAGTCAATTCAGACTCAGATCAGTAATTATTAGAATAAGTGAATGAATTAAGAAAACTCCTCTGAGTGTCAGTTTAAAAATGAGTGAAATAATCTCTACTTCACAGTATAATTTTCTGCATTAGGTGAGATACTATCTGTAATTGGGTTCATATAAGTACAGCTCTGATTTATGCTATGTGCTCATTGTCGGATATGCGTAGGCCCTCCATCAATTATTTCCTTCCTTCCCTTGGGATTACTTCATGGAAGTGACTTTCTCATCAGTCTCAAACTCTATATTCCACAGGTCTGCAGCCTGATGACCAGAAGCCCAACAGGACACCTTTCCCCTCATCCTCCAAGTTTACAAAGACTTGTCTTCTTTCATCTTACAGCATCTGTTTTTTTTTTTTGTAATTAAAAAAATTCATTGTGGTTTTATATATATATAAAGCATAAAATTTGCCATTTTAACTATTTTTAAGTGTAAAATTCAGTGACATTAATTACATTCACCATGTTGTACAACCATCACCACTATATTTCCAGAAGTTTTCCATCAGCCCAAACAAAAACTCAGTACCCTTTAAGTAATACCTCTCCATTCCCCTCTTCCCCCAGCCCCTGGTAACAACTGATAAACTTTGTTCTCTATACATTTGCCTATTCTAGATATTTCATGTAAGTGGATCATACAATATTTATCATTTTGTGACTGACTTATTTCACTCAGTTTAATGTTTTCCAAAGGAGCCCTGGTGGCACAATGGTTAAGCACTTGGCCACTAACTGAAAGGTTGGTGGTTCAAACTCACCAGTGACTCCACAGGAGAAAGACCTGGCGATCTGCTTCCATAAAGATTAAACAAACAAACAAAAACCCCAAATCTGTTGCCTTCAAGTCAATATCAACTCATAGCACCCTACAGGACAGAGAAGAATTGCCCCACTGGGCTTAGAAGTTTGTAATCTTTATGGAAGCCAAATGCCACATCTTTCTCCCGCAGAGGGAGCTGGTGGATTCAAATGGCTGGCCTATAGCTAGCAGCCAAGCACTTAACCATTGCACCACCAGGACTCCTTTCCATAAAGATTACATACAGTTTAGGAAACCCCATGGGGACAGTTCTACTCTGTCACATGGGGTGGCTATGAGTTTGACAGCACCTAACAACAATATTTTCAAAGTTCATTCATGTTGTAGCATGTATTCAGAATAAGAAGAGAACTTCCTTTTTCTTTGTGGCTGAAAAACGTTATAAATCTTAGTTATGTAGTGCTGCTATAACAGAAATACCACAAGTGGATGGCTTTACTAAACAGAATTTTATTCTCTCACAGTTTAGGAGGCTAGAAGTCCAAATTTAGGGTGCCAGCTCCACGGGAAGTCTTTCTTTCTCTGTAGGTTCTGAGGGAAGGTCTTTGTCATCAATCTTCCCCTGGTCTAGGAGCTTCTCAGTGCAGGGACTGCAGGTCCAAAAAAAGTGGTCAGTTCCTGGGTCTTCTTGCTTGGTGGTAATGAAATCCTTTTCTTCTTTTTTATGTTTCAAAAGAGATTAACCCAAGATGACAACCTAATCCTGTAGATCGAGTCCTGCCTCATTAACATAATTGCCTCTAATCCTGCCTCATTAACATCATAAAAATGTGTTGCCCTTAAGATGATTCTGACTCATAGTGAGAACTGTGAGTAGAACTGCTCCACAGGGTTTCCAAGGAGCGCCTGGTGGATTTGAACTGCCAATCTTTTGGTTAGCAGCCTAACTCTTAACCACTAAGTCACCAGGGTTTCCCATTAACATCGTAGAGGTTAAGATTTACAACACATAGGATAATCATATCAGATCACAAAATGGTAGACAATCACACAGTACTGGAAATCATGGCCTAGCCAAGCTGACACACATTTTTGAGGGACACAATTCAATCCATAACAACGTGTATACACTACATTTTTTTTACCCACTCATCTGTTGACCAGAGCATCTTTCTCAGACTCTAACCATGCTTTTTCCAGAATCATTATTCTGTGACTCCATGTCTTGTGTTTTCTTGATAGGGCTTCTCTCAGAGTCTGCAAAATTATTTCTTCCAAAAAGCTGAGTCCCTCTCCCTCAAATTCAGTTAAATATCCAGTGGAAGCCTCAGAGATTAGGAGGAAGCTTACTGACACACCAATATCCTATGGGACACCTTTTCAAGCTCCAAGACTACTTTTGGACAGGAAAAAAAAAGTTCTCTGCCTCCACTAGAGAGCACTCTGCTACCTGTCGCTTTTTGAATCTGTCAGCCATATGGTACCCCCCACCCCAATCAAATAATTTCCATGATGCATTCAGCCTGGTCACCAGCAATCCAGTAAAGCAGAGGTTGATGAAGCCTCTGGCTGTGAGTAATGTTTCTCAGTCAGACATTGTTCTCTATCCCAGGAAGAAAAATAGGTTTGTATAATGGATGGCAGTCTGGGGGAAAAAAATCTACATAACGTTCCCTGTGAGCATTTCCAGATAATTAAGCACATTGCAGACGATACTGCAATGGGGCACACGCACTTTTTATGGACTGCCCCCAACATACTGCTCCGATATGCCAAGGCCTCCGAGAAACCCCAGGCCTCTGCGGCCTTGTAGGAAGACCACAGCCAATGCCAGATAGCGCCCCCCCGCGGTTGGATGCAGGCCTGCCATGCCGCAGATGGTGTTGCTGATTTGTAGCCGCACACACCACCCAAGAAGCTTCAAGATGCCGCCAGACGCTGAGCGTGCACCGTGCCTGGGAGTTTGCCTCGGGGCTCCGAAGGAGGGCAAGAGTGATTGATTGTAACACAGTGAGGTGGTGTGTGTGCGTGCCAAAACCTGGGCACACCCCGGTGGGGGACGCTTCCTGGTATTTTCGTTTACCTAATGATCCTGTGATGTGGGTGCAGAACAGGGCTCCTGAGTCCTTCCTGCATTGTTGAGGCTATGTGCAGTGACACCTGCTAACACCATTGGATTTCCTGGGTTATACAAAGATATCACAGCAACAGAACATCTATCCTGCACTCCTAGAAACTAACATGAAAACACACACCCCAAACTGCCCAGCATTACTGAGAAGGGCTTCTCAGCTATTACTTTAACGGGTATCAACACAGAATTTAAATCAATCTTGGCTGAATGCTTTGAGCAATGATTAAAAAGGCCATATTTTGGGCACCTGTGTTTTGAATCCAAACTAACCTCTTCAATATCTGTGTTAGGAAGAAAGCAGAGAAGCCAATTTAAAAAATAAAATAAAGTAACAATAAAGCCAATTGGATTTGACTGCTCTAGCCAGAAATGCTGTTTGGAAATACTTTCATTTCTACTGAAAAAATGCTTAAATAGCTGTGTGTGTGTGTGTGTGTGTGTCATCCACAGAATAAAAGCATTGTAATCCCTTCAGAACAAAGTTCGCTGGCTGCAGCCAAATCACTGGTTAAATTTAGTAAATCCTTTTCCCTCTTTTACCTTCCCCTCCTCCTCATGCTCCCCAGTTTCCTGCTTTAAGTTACAAACAGGTTTCGAAAGTTTCAAGAATGTCTAGAATCCAAACACGATCCATAAAAGAACAAACGGGTAAATTGGTTTTCATCAAAATTAAAAACTTCTGCTTTTCAAAAGACAATAAAAATGAATCACAGACTGGGAGAAAATATTTGCAAAGCACATATCTGATTAAGGACTTGTATATAGAATAGATTAAACTTCTCTCAAAACTCAGTAAAAGGAAATAAACAACCCAATAACAAAATGAGCAAAATATTTGCACAGACACTTCACAAAAGAGGATAAACAGATAGCACTTAGGCACGTGAAAGGATGTTCCACATCATTAGTTACTAGGGAACTGCAAGTTAAATCCACAATGTGATACCACTATACACCTTTCAGAATGCTAAAATTAAAAAGATTGGCCATACCAAGTGTTGGCAAAGATGTGAAGGAACTGGAACTCTCATACACTCCTGGTGGGAATGTAAAATGATAGTCATTTTGGAAAAGTTTGGCAGTTTCTTAAAAAGTTAAACATACACCAACTGTATAAAAGCATATGCTATACAATGACTTGTTCATTGCTCAGAGCAGCTTAATTTGTAGTAACCTCAAACTGGGAACAATCCAAATGCCCATCAACAGATGAATGGATGAACAAATTGTGGTAGATCCATATAATGGAATGCCACTCAGTATTCGGTCTCTGACATGTTTTTCATTGTCTGATACAACAATATGGATGAATCTCAAAATACTTGTACTGAGTGATAGAAGCCAGGAAAAACGAATACATAGTATATAATTCTATTTATATAAAATTCTAGAAAACGTAAGCTAAAATACATCGACAAAGCACGGTGCTGCTTGCCTGCAAGTAAGGGTGGAGGGAGGGGCATAGGGAGGGACAGCAAAGGGGCAGAAGGAAGCTTTTGAGAATGACAGATATGTTCACTACCATGATTGTAGTAATAGTTTGAGTGTCTAAATATATAAAAACTTAACAAATTCTACACTATGAATGTGCAATTCATAGTATGTCAATTATACCTCATTAATCCAAACCCAAAACCAAACCCACCGACAAGTCGATTCTGACTCATAACGAACCTATAAGACAGAGTAGGACTGCCCCCATAGAGTTTCCAAGGCTGTGAATCTTTATGGAAGCAGAATACCACATCTTTCTCCCCCCGAGCAGTTGGTGGGTTCCAACCCGCCAACCTTTTGGTTAGCAGCGGAGCATTTCACTACTGCGGTAAAACCCGTTGCCATTGAGTGGATTCCAACTCATAGCGACCCTACAGTACAGAGTGGAATTGCCCCATAGGGTTTCCAGTGAGCAGCTAGTGGGTTTGAACTGCCAACCTTTTGATTAGCAGCCTTAGCTCATCGTAACTCTTAACCACTGCGCCACCAGTGGCATCCCATGGGATCCTTTTTCTGGGCACAGTTAGAAATAAATGGTAATGGTCAGCATGTCATCCCTACACATTTGGACTCATTGGGCTCTGGATTCATGAGAGTGTCATGTGGTAACATATCCAGAGCATTCTGAAGTTGTACCTTAGGATTGCTTTCAAGGTGAAGAAGACATCCATGGAGTCATTTATTGACAGCTCCACTCAACTAGATCTAATCTAGTCCAGTGCTCAGTGCTCAGTGCTCATGCGAATATGATTTAGTCAAGGAAGTTCTAGTTCTTAGCAGAACTTATGAAACTAATGGAAAAAGCAAGTCAGCTTTAGCATGTAATGATTCAACATAAAAATTATATCATATAGTAGACCTAGATCTTGGTTGAATTCCATAATCTATCTGATTTGGAACTATTTCATCATTTATAAAATGGAATGGCAAATTTTATCCTACCCCTTGTGAAGGTGCTATAAGCATCAAATTAGATAATTGTGAGAAAGTGTTCGAGAACGACTCCAATGTCATACAAGGAGAGGCAGCAGGTGAAGACTGTATGATTAGATGGGAGATTTGGTGGGTATATCAGGTAGAACTTCCTATAGGAAGCAGGGAGCATGGGAGAAGAAAGGGGTCCCAGAAGAAACATTAGCTGGAGAATTATACTAGCTGAAAGCAGAAAGTCTGGGCCCAATTTATCAATGTGTAATGTAATAATTGGAGATAACATATGTGGTAGATATTTGCAATTTCTTGACTTCCCAGAGGAGCCCTGGTGGCACAAATGGTTAATAGCTCAGCTGCTAACCAAAAGGTTGGCAGTTTGAATCCACCAGCTGCTCCTTGGGAACCCTATGGGACAGTTCTACTCTGTCCTATATGGTAACTACGAGTCAGAATCAGCTCGACGGCAATGGGTTTGGTTTTGGTTTTGACTTCACAGAAGCCACGCTCTTTTCCTCAAAGCACTTACATTTACTGGTAGATAGTCTTGGAGGGAAGTGAGTCCAGTTACCTGTGTCTTGAAGTAAATCCTAAGGGGCTGAGATTATTGACCATTATGTCTGTCCAGCAGCCTTCGTTTCTCATGAGACCAGCCTCTCCCTTTCTCCTTGGAACTACTTCTTCTCCAGACTTTCTTGTGGTTATAGGGAACTTCCACGTGTTCTCATAAGCCCCTTCCCAAGCCTCCATTCATTGCTTTAGAAGTGGATGCTGGCTCAAGTCAAGCCAATCAGAGTGCTTCCCTGGCACTCCTCAAACTGGGACTAAAATCACACAGGTTGGCCTTCTCTGAGGGTAAAAGCGATGAATTATGAGACTTGGGCACTGTAAGTGGCATCTTCTCTGGCATTCAGAGGAAGCTAAATTGAAGAAAAAGAGAATACAGAGAGGAGAGATGGAGAGAGTCATGATGGGGTTCCAGGACCTGCCTTCCTGCCCAATGTACACTACCCCTCCTGTGATTTGGTTCTTCAACTCTTCCTTTGCTTACATGGATTATTTTGGTATTCTTCCAAAAGACTTGCCTTTTTGCCTAACCAGTTTGCACTGGGTTTATGTCACTTGCAACAAAAATTTCTACTTAATAAAAACACACAGAGAGAATTTTGGAGAAGTTTCAATTCAGTTAACTATTTATTGAGCACTTATTATTCCCTTATGCTTTCACATATATCCAATGAAGCCTTCTGAAAATGGTGGTATTATTTATCTGATTTTACATATGAGGAAACCAAAACAGAAAGGTTAATAGAGTGAAACAATCAAATCAAGTCTGTTAATTCCAAAGTCATTCACGCTCTATACATATTACCCTCCTGTGAACAGGATCTCTTACAGGACCAAAGCTTATCTACCCTGGTATTTAGAGCACCTGCCAAATTTCTTGTCACCTAAAACCAAAAAAACCCAAACCCATTGTTGTCCAGTTGATTCCGACTCATAGCAACCCTAGTGGACACTTACTATATGCCTGAGTGATGTGTTAAGTTTCATTAGAATTGCTCTGAATTCAAGGAACTAGGATAGGACCAAGAAAGATTTGGTAGACTCTGCAAATAAAGTATTTTACATAATTGATGTATTACCTAAAATGAGCCTAAAAATTTGTTTCCCTAAACCTAGTAACATTTGAAGTACAGAGAAAAACTTGCTCTTTAAAGGAACCTATGATAAATATTTTCAAACAATAATTATGCCCCATTTTAACTTCTGCATAAATCTAGATTTTTCCACAATAGGTTTATTTAAAGTAGAAATTGCAGACCAGTAACCCCTTAACTAAACTTGGACTTCAGATTTGTTTTGTCTTGTTAGCACAATGTTTAAAAATCGAAATAATTAGCAAAATGTAAAAGCAGGAGTTTTAACATAAAAATGTGGAGTATCGGTTTCTTTAAAAAATGGATAACACCGGTGGTAACACTGGGCCAGTGTGAACATGTAGCAACAGTCAGCTGAATGAAAGAATGACTGTTCCCTGTGGTCAGAAGGGAGTCCCTGGGTGGTGCACAAGGTTACTGCACTGGGCTGCTAGCTGAAACGTTGGCAGTTCGAGTCCACCCAGAGGCATCTCAAAAGAAAGGCCTGGGAGGCAGGCCAATATGGCGGAGTAGTCAGACACTTCCTGTGGTCCCTCTTACAACAGAGACTGGAAAAAACAAGTGAATCAGTTATATATGACCACCTAGGAGCCCAGAACATCAAAAGCAAAGTTGAGGAATCAGACTGAGCAGTAGGGGGAGGGAGACACCATTCAAAACAGCGAGGAGATGCCAGACCTGACCCAGCGGGAACTGGCACCCTGCAGCTGGCGCACACAGTGAGGCAAGCAGTGGCACTCAGGACACATTTTCCACATTGGAAGAGACTGAGCAGTGGAGACTCTACTCAAGCCTCCAGAACCAGTGAAAAGTGGTGCTCAATCGGCAAAAGATAAGTACATGCATCTAACCTACCTCGTGGATCAAAACACAACCCCTTTAGGAAAAACCTCTCTCCCATTTACCTGCCCACTCCTCGCTCTGCACTGGGTCCAGAAGTGAGGACCGGTCACGTGCCCTGAGTCATTCTCCTGGCCTTGGAGAGGGAACAAATTAACCAACAGGAATAAATAATCTGCCAGCTCCTCTAAGCCAGGAACTTAGGGTAAGCTCAGCCCTTTTGCCTAGGCACAGGCATAAGGGGTTCATGGACTTTGAATGCCTTTCACCCCTGTATAGTCCTGTGTGGGCCCATTTCAACAGCATAGGCCCTCATTACCACAGTACAACAGGGTATATGCCTGAAGCCTAACTTTGCCATTAAGCAGAGTCTTCACCTACCCACATCAGAGGTCTGAGGACTGGGGACTCCACCCACACTACCTAGCCACCCGTGACAAGGGTCCAAGAATAAGTGGTGCCTTCCAGTCCTTCCAGCCAACAGCATTGGGTGCCCATAGTCCGGCTGCAAAACCCACCCACCTACATGCATTAGGAAGCAGGGACATGCTTTCCTCCCAGACACTCAGGGGCAGATGTCAGCTCCCTGCCTTGCTCAATGCGTGACCCCCTACTGCCTGCAGATACATGTGCCTACACCAATCAACCCTGCCCATCTAGGTCTGTAGGTAACAGCCTGCACCACACACTTGGTGACCAACTACCTGGACACCTGAGCTGAATCCATACAAGAAAAGTAAACGGATTCCTGGGCTCACACACCTAGTAACAGATCTGATGACAACCTGGTGACAGGACATGAGAGCTTCAAAGGCACCAATAATCAAATTAGTTCACATGAACAGTCTATCTGGGCTTATCAAAACAAAACAAAACAAGAAGCTAGGACACAGTAAGCAAACATAAAATAAATAAATATAATAACTTTTTTATGCCTTGGAGACAACAGTCATTGTCAAGTCACATAAAGAGGCAGAACATGATGAATTCAGCAAGCTCCCAAAACCAAGAATCGAAAAATTTTCTGGAAGAAGAGAACTTCTTGGAATTACCAGAGGTAGAATACATAAGATTAACATACAGAACTCTTTAAGATATCAGGAAGGAGATGAGGCAAAATGCAGACCAAGCTAAGGAACACACAGACAAAGCAATAGAGGAACTTAAGATTATAGAAGAGAATAATGGCAAATTTAACAGGCTGCAAGAATCCGTAGAGAGACACCAATCAGAAATGCAGAGGATTAACAATAAAATTTCAGAATTAGACAATGCAGTAGAAAGTCATAGAAGTAGAACTGAGACAATGGAAGACAGAACCAGTGAGACTGAAGACAAAGCATTTGACTCCAACTTATTTGAGAAAAATCAGATAAAAGAATCTTTTAAATAATGAGGAAACCCTAAGAATTATGCAGGACTCTATCAAGAGGAATAACTTACGAGTGATTGGAGTACCAGAATGGGGGGGAGGGGCATAACTGAAAATACACAGAGAATTGTTGAAGATTTTTGGCAGAAAACTTCCTTGATATCGTGAAGGATGAGAAGATATCTATCCAAGATGCTCATCGAAACCCACATAAGGTAGATCCCAAAAGAAAGTTACCAAGACATATTATAATCAAACATGCCAAAACCAAAGATAAAGGGAGAATTTTAAGAGCGGCTAAGGATAAACAAAAAGTCGTCTACAAAAGAGAGTCAATAAGACTAAGCTCTGACTACTCATCAGAAACCATGCAGGCAGGAAGGCAATGGGATGACATATATAAAGCTTTGAAAGAAAAAAATTGCCAGCCAAGAATTATATACCCAGCAAAACTGTCTCTCAAATATGATGGTGAAATTAGGACATTTCCAGATAAACAGAAGTTTAGGGAATTTGCAAAACCCAAACCAAAATTACGAGAAATACTAAAGGGAGTCCTCTGGTTAGAAAATAAATAACATCAGATAACAACCCAAGACCGGAACACAGGACAGAGTAACCAGATATCAACCCAGATAGGGAAGTCACAAAAATAAATCAAAGCTAAAACACTGAAAACAGGGAAACAGAGATGTCAATATGTAAAGGTGACAACATTAAAACAAAAAAGAGGGACTAAAAAATGTAGTCACAGATCTTTCATATGGAGAGGAAGTCAAGGAGATATCAAGAAATAAAAGATTGGTTTAAACTCAGAAAAATAGAGGTAAATATTAAGGTAACCACAAAGGAAACTAACAATCCTACACATCAAAATAAAAAACAAGAAAAACATAAAGACTCAGCAAATACAAAATCAATAACAATGAAAAAGATGAAAAGAAATATATTAGGAAAAATGACTCAGCACAAAAAATTAAGTGTAACAAAGAAACTGTCAACAACACACAAAAAATGACATCAAAATGACAGCACTAAATGCATACCTATCAATAGTTACACTGAATGTAAATGGACTAAATGCACCAATAAAGAGACAGTGGCAGAATGGATTAAAAAACACCATCTGTCTATATGTTGCCTACAAGAGAGACACCTTAGACTTAAAGACACAAGCTAAAACTCAAAGGATGGAAAAAAATATATCAAGCAAACAACAATCAAAAAAGAGGAGGAGTAACAATATTAATCTCTGACAAAATGGACTTTAAAGTAAAATCCACCACAAAGGATAAGGAAGGACACTATATAATGATTAAAGGGTCAGTACACCAGGAGGACATAACCATAATAAATATTTATGCACCCAACGACATGGCTCCAAAATACATGAAACAAACTCTAACAGCATTGAAAAGAGAGATAGACAGCTCCATAATAATAGTAGGAGACTTCAACACACCACATTCAGTGAAGGACAGAACATCCAGAAAGAAGCTCAATAAAGACACGGAAGATCTAAATGCCACAATCATTCAACTTGATCTAATAGACATACACAGAACACTCCACCCAACAGCAGCCAAGTATACTTTCTTTTCCAAGGTACATGGAACATTCTCCAGAATAGGACACATATTAGACTATAAAGCAAGTCTTAACAGAATCCAAAGCATTGAAATATTACAAAGCATCTTTTCTGACCATAAAGCCATAAAAGTAGAAATGAATAACAGAAAAAGCAAGGATAAAAAATCAAACATGTGGAAACTGAACAACATGTTGCTCAAAAACTACTGGGTTATAGAAGAAATTAAGGACAGAATAAAAAAATTCATAGAATCAAATGAGAAAGAAAACACATCCTACCAGAACCTTTGGGACCCAGCAAAAGCAGTGCTCAGAGGTCATTTTATAGCAATAAATGCACAATCCAAAAAGAAGAAAGGGCCAAAATCAAAACGTTAACCCTACAACTCAAACAAATAGAATGAGAGCGGCAAAAGAAGCCCCCAGGCACCAGGGGCTTTTTCTATTCTTTATTTCATTTAATTCTATTAATTATTCTCTATTTCAATTAATTCTATTAATTCTCTATTTCATTTAGTTGAAAGAGTTAACAAGACCAAAACTGGTTCTTTGAAAAGATCAACAAAATCAATAAACCACTGGCCAAACTGACAAAGAAAAGGAGAAGAATCAAATAACCTGAATAAGAAATGACATGGGCGATATCACAACAGACCCAACTGAAATTAAAAGTATCATAACAGAATACTATGGAAAATTGTACTCTAACAAATTTGAAAGCCTAGAGGAAATGGGTAAATTTCTATAAACACACTACCTACGTAAACTAACAAAAAGAGAGGTAGAACAACTAAATAAATTTATAACAAAAGAAGAGATTGAAAAGGTAATTAAAAAACCCCCAACAACAAAAAAAAAAAGCCCTGGCCCTGACAGTTTCACTGGAGAATTCTACCAAACTTTCAGAAAACAGTTAACACCACTACTACTGAAGGTATTTCAGGATATAGAAAATGATGGAATACTCCCAAACTCATTCTATGAAGCCCGTGTAACCCTGATACCAAAACCAGGTAAAAACACAAAAAAAGAAAATTACAGACCAATATCCCTCATGAACATAGATGCAAAAATTGGCAAAAAAATTCTAGCCAATAGAATTCAACAACATATCAAAAAACTAATTCACCATGACCAAGTGGGATTTATACCAGGTATGCAAGGATGGTTTAACATTAGAGAAACAATCAATGTAATCCATCACATAAATAAAACAAAAGACAAGAATCACATGATCTCATCAATAGATGCAGAAAACACATTTGACAAAGTCCAACACCCATTCATGATAAAAACTCTCAGCAAAATAGGAATAGAAGGGAAATTCCTCAGCATAATGAAGGGCATTTATACAAAACCAATAGCCAACATAATCCTAAATGGAGAGAGCCTGAAAGCATTGCCCTTGAGAACGGGAACCAGATACGGATGGCCTTTAACAACACTCTTATTCAACATTGTGCTGGATGTCCTAGCCACGAGCAATTAGGCTAGAAAAAGAAATAAAGGGCATCCAAACTGGTAAGGAAGAAGTAAAAGTACCTCTATTTGCAGATGATATGATCTTATACACAGAAAACCCCAAAGAATCCACAAGAACACTACTGGAACTAATAGAAGATTTCAGCAAAGTATCAGGATACAAGATAAACATACAAAATTCAGTTGGATTCCTCTACACCAACAAAGAGAACTTCCAAGAGGAAA
>NW_004443957.1:18892458-18934025 GCF_000243295.1 Trichechus manatus latirostris | reverse complement strand
GTAAAATGGTACAACCACTTTGGAAATCGATTTGGCGCTTCCTTAAAAAGCTAGAAATAGAAGTACCATATGAACCAGCAATCCCACTCCTTGGAATATATCCTAGAGAAATAAGAGCTGTCACACGAATGGATACATGCACACCCATGTTCATTGCATCATTGTTCGTGATAGCAAAAAGACGGAAACAACCTAGGTGCCCATCAATGGACAAATGGATAAACAAATTATGGTATATTCAAACAATGGAATTCTACGCAACAATAAAGAACAACGATGTGTCCATGAATCGTCTCGTAACATGGATGAATCTGGAAGGCATTATGCTGAATGAAATTAGTCTGTTGCTTAAGGACAAATATTGTATAAGACCACTATTATAAGAACTCAAGAAAGGTTTAAACACAGAAGAAAACATTCTTTGATGGTTATGAGCGTGGGGAGGGAGGGAGAGGGGTATTCACTAACTAGATAGTAGACAAGAATTAAGGTAGGTGAAGGGAAGGACAACATACATTACAGAGGAAGGAAGCACAACTGGATTAAACCAAAAGCTAAGAATTTTCCTGAATACAACCAAACCCTTCGAGGGACAGAGTAGCAGGGGTGGGGGTCTGGGGACCATGCTTTCAGGGACATCTAGGTCAATTGGCATAACAAAGTTTATTAAGAAAACATTCTGCATTCCACTTTGGTGAGTGGCATCTGTGGTCTTAAAAGCTAGTGAACAGCCATCTAAGATGCATCAATTGGTCCCAACCCTCCTGGAGCAAAGGAGAATGAAGAACACCAAAGACACAAGGGGAATATTAGCCCAAGAGACAAAAGGGCCACATAAACCAGAGACTCCATCAGCCTGAGACCAGAAGAACCAGATGGTGCCTGGCTACCACTAATGACCGCCCTGACAGGGAACACAATGGAGAGTTCCTGACGGAGCAGGAGAAAAGTAGGGTGCAGAATTCAAATTCTAGTAAAAAGACCAGACTTAATAGTCTAACTGAGACTGGAGGGACCCCAGAAGACATGGCCTGCGGACTCTCTGTTAGCCCAAAACTAAAACCGTTCCCGAAGCCAGCTCTTCAGACACAGATTAGACTGGACTATGTAAGACATAAAATGATACTCGTGAAGAGTATGCCTCTTAGCGCAAGTAGATACATGAGCCTAAATGGGCAGCTCCTTTCTGGAGGCGAGATGAAAAGGCAGATTGGGATAGGAGCTGGTTGAATGGACACGGGAAATCCGAGGTGGAAAGTAGAAGTGTGCTGTCACAGTATGGGGAGAGCAACTAGGGTTACATAGCAGTGTGTGTATAAATTTTTGTATGAGAAACTAACTTGAACTGTAAAGGTTCATTTAAAGCACAATTAAAAAAAAAGAAAAGAAAAGAAAGTCCTGGCCATCTGCTTCTGAAAAATCAGTCATTCAAAACCATATGGAGCACAGCTCTGCTCCCACTGTTCCAAATCATAGGGTCACCATGACTTGATATCAACTCAGCGACAAATGGTTGGTTTGGTAAGGTAAGGCCTTAGTCTCCACTTGATTCCCTCACTCTACTTACCTCGAGGCCAGCTGCTTTGTCTTTGTTTGTTTATTTTTTGGTTAATTACCTTCTTGTGGGCATTTTCATTAGCAATCCCTGGTTTAAGATGAATTATATTTCTCTGGTTTATATAAATGGACCCCTGGTGGTGCAGTGGTTAAGCACTTGGCTGCTAACTGAAAGGTCAACCCTTTGAGCCCACCAGCCACTTCGTAGGCGAAAAGACCCAGCAATCAACTCCTATAAAGATTGCAGCCTAGGAAACCCTATAGGGCAGTTCTACTCCGTCCTGTATGGTCGCTGTAAGTCAGAGTCGACTTGATAGCACACAACAACAACTTATATAAAAGGAGCTCTAGTGGAGCAATGTTTAAGCACTTGGCTGCTAACCGAATGGTTGGCAGTTTGAACCCACCCAGGCCCTGTAGGAGAAAGACTTGGCGATCTGCTTCCTTAAAGATTACAGCCAAGAAAACCCTATCGGGTGGTTCTACTCTGTCACATACAGTTGCTAAGAGTTGGAATGGACTCCACCGCACCCAACTACAACAATAGATCATACAAAGCATGGGAAGAACAAACATCGAGTAGGGAGGATTCTATCTCACGATCTTCTTGAGGAACTCAGGAGGCAGGGGTTTAGTGGAAGTATTAACAAAAAGCATGTTTCCCTGACTCCCTGGAAATTTCTATTTGGTAAGTGCCACTAAGTTACTTCTCACACTGAGTCAGTCGTAAATAGTAAATTGAGCTTTCTCATTGGCATTATGTACCAGCAATAGACTCATCCACCGAACTCTTTTCCAGGAATCTTCCCTAATGGCATTGAAAGGCAAAACAGAAAGATTCCAAAACCAAGAGCTTGGAACTCTGGAAATTAGCAAACTCATTTGTTGACATGGCAAAGAAAAAAAAAAGCTACTGTAGAAGAGAAAAAGATTTTTCCACTTTTGTGGTTCCTGGGCTGTTGTTTTTTGTGATATTTTTTGCTTTTTTTGTTGTTGTTGTTATTTTTGTTTTGTTTTGGTCATGGGTGGAGGATTCGTTGTCTTATTTTGATTTTGGTCTTTCGTAATATAACCCTGATGGAGTTAGCAAAGGAAGTGAGAAGAATTAAGATTTGTTTAAAATCCCCTCTTACCCTCTTCATCAATTAAATCCTTTAGACTGTGTTCAATAAATGCCTGTACATTATATACAACAAAACATAGGAGTTAGCATGTGGGATTGGAGTCAGACCAACCAAGCTCTTACTAGAGCTTGGTCTTTCTTACTGGTCAAGTTATTTAACTCTTCTAATGCCTCAGCCTTGATAGCTGAAAACTCAGAAATTAGGTACGTAAGCTCTGATATCAGACTGCCTGGGTTTGCATCCTGGCTTATTGTTTGTGTGTCTTTTGGCAGGAAACTGGCTGTGTCTGTTTCCTCAGCTTTTCAACAGGGATAATGACTATAGCAAATGCCTCACAGGACCATTGTGAGGATTTTCAAAGTATAATTTTCAAAAAATTAGAAGCGTAATTTTATACAAGGATATGGTAAGCCTTGTCTCAAAGATTTCCTTAAGTCATTAGTGATGGAACCTGCATGATGATAAAACTGGCTTAAAAGAGGATGTAAGAAACTGATAGTCATTGAAAAGCAGAAAGAATGCTGGGAAAGACTGCAGCATTTGATACAAAACTGGTTGATGTCCTTCAGGTAAAAACACAAAAAAACATTATCTTTGGGTTTATCTTTTCTATTAGACAAAAATAATTTGCAAAACTTATTTGCAACATATCAATTTTCTATAAGTTAAAAACTAACTTTAGAGAGTGTGGGCCCCAATCAATAGTAAATGGTAAGTTAAACAAAGTTACCTCCCCTTGATTTAGGAGTTAAAATCGGAGTCATTATTCCCTGTCCCTGTATAAAGAATGTGACCCAGCTGAAGTTGAACTCACAAGGACTCACAAGGAGACATCCACAGGGCTCTGAGGTATAAAAACAATAGCTAGGACAATCTTGGAAAACATCTTTTAGGGAACGTTTCACATAAGCAAATACTTAAGACACAAAAGATCCACATATTTTCCACTCCTATCTTTTTCTTTCAAAAACCCAAAAACAAACCCACTGCCACTGAGTTGAGTCGATTCCAACTCATAGCAACCCCTTAGGGTTTCCAAAGCTGTCCATCTCTGCAGGAGCAGACTGCCACATCTTTCTCCCTTTTGGCAAGCAGTCAAGTGCTTTAACCACTGCGCCACCAGGGTTTTTTCTATTAGCATTTGGTAAGTAGTAAGTTTTGTGGGACCAATGAAAACCTTCCTGACTGTCGTCACTGAAACTTGTACCAATGATTATTAAGAAAGACAATTCAAAATATAGAATCAAGCTGATTTAGTGGTTTTTAGCCAATCTGTGAAAAGGTGAAACTTTTAATGATTTTATCCATTTGTAATATTAATACACAGGAATCAAATCGACTACATCTGTGGAAAGAGATGGTGAAAAGCTCAATATCATCAGTCAGAACAAGGCCAGGGGCTGACTATAGAACAGATCATCAATTGCTCATATGCAAGTTCAAGTTGAAGTTGAAGAAAATTAGAACAAGTCCACGAGAGCCAAAGTACAACCTTGAGCATATCGCACCTGAATTTAGAGACCATCTCAAGAATAGATTTGATGCATTGAACACTAATGACTGAAGACCAGACAAGTTGTGGAATGACATCAAGGACCTCATCCATGAAGAAAGCAAGATGTCATTAAAAAGAAAGAAAATACCAAAATGGATGTCAGAAGAGACTCTGAAACTTGCTCTTGAAAGTTCAGTAGCTAAAGCAAAAGGAAGAAATGATGAAGTAAAAGAGCTGAACAGAAGATTTCAAAGGGTGGCTGGAAAAGACAAAGTATTACAATGTAGTGTGCAAAGACCTAGAGATAGAAAACCAAAAGAGAAGAACATGTTCGGCATTTCTGAAAGAACTGAAGAAAAAATTTAAGCCTCGAGTTGCAATGTTGAAGGATTCTACGGGGATAGTACTAAGTGATGCAGGAAGCATCAGAAGAAGATGAAAGGAATACACAGTCATTATGCCACAAAGAATTGGTCAACATTCAACCATTTCAGGAGGTAGCATATGATCAGGAACCAATGATACTGAAGGAGGAAATCCAAGCTGCACTGAAGGCATTGGTGAAAAACAAGGCTCCAGGAACTGATGGACTACCAATTGAGATGTTTCAACCAACAGTTGCAGCACTAGAAGTGTTCTCTCATCTATGCTAAGAAATCTGGAAGACAGCTACCTGGCCAACCGACTGGAAGAGATCAATATTTGTAGCCATTCCAAAGAAAGGTGATCCAACAGAATGTGGAAATTATCAAACAATATCATTAATATCACACACAAGTAAAATTTTGCTAAAGATCATTCAAAAGCAGTTGCAGCAGTACATCAACAGGAACTGCCAGAAATTCAAACCGGATTCACAAGAGGATGTGAAAGAAAGGGTATCATTGCTGATGTCAGACAGATCCTGACTGAAAGCAGAGAATACCAGAAAGCTGTTTACCTGTGTTTTATTCACTATGCAAAGGCATTCGACTGTGTGGATCATAACAAATTATGGATAACATTGGGAAGAATGAGAATTTCAGAACACTTAATTGTGCTCATGAGGAACCTGTACTTAGATCAAGAGGCGGTTGTTTGAACAGAACAAAGGGATACTGCGTGGTTTAAAGTCAGGAAAGGTGTGTATCAGGGTTGTATCCTTTCACCATATTATTCAATCTGTATGCTGAGCACATAATCCTACAAGCTGGGCTATGTGAAAAAGAAGGTGGCATCAGGATTGGAGGAAGACCCTTAACAACCTGCATTATGCAGATGATACAACCTAGCTTGCAAAAAGTGAAGAGGACTTGAAGCACTTACAGATGAAAATCAAAGACCACAACCTTCAGTATGGATTACACCTCAACATAAAGAAAAAAAAAAATCCTCACAAGTGGACCAATAAGCAACATCATGATAAATGGAGAAAATTTTGAAGTTGTCAAGGATTTCGTTTTACTTGAATCTACAATCAACACCCATGGAAGCAGCGGTCAAGAAATCAAAGGATACATTGCATTGGGCAAATCTGCTGCAAAAGACCTCTTTAAAGTGTTTAAAAGTAAAGATGTCACTTTACGGACTAAGGTGCGCCTGATCCAAGCCATGGTGTTTTCAATTTGCCTTATGTGCATGTGAGAGCTGGGCGATGAATAAGGAAGATGGAAGAAGAATCGATGCATTTTAATTATGGTGTTGGTGAAGAATATTGAATATACCATGGACTGCCGGAAGACCAACAAATCTGTCTTGGAAGAAGTACACTCAGAATGCTCTTTAGAAGCCAGGATGATGAGACTTCGTCTCACATACTTTGGACATGTTAGCAGGAGGGACCAGTCCGTGGAGAAGGACATCATGCTTTGTAGAGTAGAGGGTCAGTGAAAAAAAGCAAGACTCTTAATGAAATGGATTTACACAGTGGCTGCAACAATGGGCTCAAGCATAACAACGATTGTGAGGATGGTGCAGGACTGGGCAGTGTTTTGCTCTTTTGTACATAGGGCCGCTATGAGTCACAACCAACTCGATGGCACCTAACAACAAAAATATTAATATATACTGATGATTCTGTAACATTCCTCAGACTTGGGCAGCCTAGCTCTGCAAGCATGCTTGTCCGTTTCCCACTTTTTGCCTCTTGGAACGTATGTCAAATAAAATCTTTCTTTTTGCTTTACTGTAACTTTGTGGTGATTTTACCCTAGGACACCCTGGAGAATCATTTGACCCATAGGCAGGTTGTTACACATTGCTCTTGTAAGACTGAGAGGCCATGCTATAGTTTTGTTTTGTTTTTGCATTGTTTCCAATTTTTATATATTTTATTTAAAAATATGAAATGTAATAATGCTTATAAACCATTTTGAACATGCTTATTAAGTCCTCAGTAAATGTTAGATACTTGCATCATTATTTGTAAAATAGGAAATATTAAACCTTTTACCCCACATGATTGTTATAATTAAATAAGGCAATCTAGGCAAGTTCTTAAGGAGTCCCTGGGTGGTGCAAACAGTTAACAAGCTTGGCTGCTAACCAAAAAGGTTAGAGGTTCCAGTCCACCCAGAAGCCCTCAGAAGAAAGATCTGGCTTTTTCTACTTCGGGAAAATCAGTCTTTGAAAACCCTGTGGAGCGTAGTTCTACTGTGACATACATGGGATCACTATGTGTTGGAATCTACCAGACGGCACCTGGTAATGCAAGTTCTTAGCACTGTGCCTGGCATATGGTAAGCACTCAATAAATGTGACCCATTCTTGTTGTTGGTTGCTGGAATGTCAGAAACTATATTTTCTTATTATGTAACTATATTGGGAATTCATGACAGAAATTTTGTGCAGATTCTGTGGATTTTCCCATTTTTTAAAGAATGAACTACATTCAAGCATTTTCAGTACCAATGCTTATGAAGTGGTCTTAATTTGTTTTCGGTTATATGAGGAACACCTTAAACTCTTTAGGAGAAAGGCTCTTTTCAGAATAACTAGTCTGCCAAACAAACCATCAGGGATCCACAGAATCACAGAATCAATCTGTCTTCTGTGGTCTTATTTTATGGAACAAATGTTCCCAGGGAGCAAATGTATTGTCCACTTTCTTGTAAATAGTGTTGAATGAGGGTGTCTTTCTCCAAGTCTACTGTGCATTAAATGTGACAGACTGCCCATCTCAAAATACCTCATGAATGAGATCCAGGGGTTTACTACCATGGCGACTATACCTACTCTTTTCAATTCTTTCTTCTCTAGAGAATACCCAAAGCCTGCAAAGTGTGTGTTGGGGGAAGAGGGAGCACCCAGATTAATGACTGAGAATAGATGCTTTTTTCATTGCCTACCTTGATTTAATTAGGATTGCCTATATATTATTGAAAACTAGCCAATATTTAGAGCTGATCTCCAGTAGTGAGGCCTACAGACAAGATAGTTCTTTTTTGTCCAGATTCAACTGTTATTGAGTACTTACTATACGCAATATTCTAACACACGTAGTATTTTATTTAACTTACCCTGAGGACAGAGACCATGGTTTAGGTGGACTGTTTCGCACTAGGCACAGCTATAGGATTGAGCATACACATTGAGCATGAAAATGCTGTATCTCAGAGGCTTTCAGAAAACTTCAGAAAGTAAAGAAAGAAGAAATAGGCCATAGGAGCTACCTTTAGCAGCCTTACATAAGCTGGTTACAGCTATCAAAGACCATAAAGCTTGGAATCTCACACATTTTTAGAGAGCCTGGAAGATAATTAAGTAGTCTTGCAACTCTTACACTTGGCTTAATCTACTTTCCCAAAGAAAAGCCAAGAAGCCAAATTGCCCAAATTGGAGAATCCTTCCTATTCCACCTTGGGACTCCAAGGAATTGAGAAAAAAAAAAAAAAAATTAGTATTATCTACATCAAAACTCTGCGACGTTAACAACAATTAGAAAACTACTCAACCTACTGTTAAGAAAGCATCCTTGATATTTGTGAAAGTCCTTTATCAATCAGGGAATATATTTGAAGCTTGTTGTTTTCCATCACTCTCTTAGGCATCCTGAGATAAAGAAACAGAAGTCCCATGACTAAAGAAACTCAGGATTGGAAGGTATCGTCGCTATTTGAAGGCAGTGTTCGAGTCCATGCTGAGCCTTAATAGTTCCTCACTTCACATGGTTCCAAGTTCCAGCGTCTTTCTAGTCACTTCTGAATGTCTCCAACTTGTCTTTATTACACTCAAAGTCCAGTGTCCAGAAGCAACCACAATGCTTCAGGTATGTGCCAACCAATGCAGAGTGTAGAGAGCCACCACTTCCCTCTTTCAAGCACCATAGTGTTTGTCAATGCTGCCAAAGTTCAATCAGTTCTTTGGCTGCACAGCACAGAGTACTGACTCATCCTCAGCCTCCTGTCACGTAGTCTACAAAGTCTCCGTCACATGTGCTATTGCTAAGTTCCTTCTTTTCCATCTTTGCTTCTGCAGATGCTTTTTTGGAACCAAGAGCCAACTCTGGCACTTAGATGGGTGTTCTTAGGCGTGGATTCTTTATTAACTTGTTCATCCATTCACTCACTCACTGAAACAATTTTTATGAGCTCCTGCTATACTGCAGTCACTCTTCTGGGAATATAAATTGTTAAATATGGCAGACACAGTCCTTGGCCTCATGGATCTTTCTATTCAACAGTGAACATGGATAAATAGTGAAATGAGTACAATCAAGTGGGATAAGTGCTATAACAGGAAGTATGGGATCATATGGAAGATGATTCTCCAAGGTTTGGGGAATCAAGAAAGGCTTCATGAAGGAAATTATATTTTAGCTGAGTAGTCACTGAAATGTAGGTGTTAGGCAAAAAGAGAGGAAGAATGATCCCCAGAGGAAACAGCTTGAGCAAAGAAGAGACAAGCTGCAAGGAGATTCTGAGGCATTGGATCAAGTTGGGAGTGTGGGATTGGAAGTAGCAGTGAAGAACAACCAGGCAGAAGAGATAAGCCAAGTTGGAGTTTGGACTTTATCCCAAAAGAAATGTTGTTGTTAGTTGCCATCGCCTTGGCTCTGACTCATAGTGACTCCATGTACAATAGAACAAAATGTTGCCCCATATCTTGCCATCTTCATGATCATCAGTATGTTTGAGTCCATTATTGTGGCTATCATAGTGCCTTCCAGACTAAGGGGCTCATTGTCTAGCACTATATCAGACAATAGTCTGTTGTGATCCATAAGGTTTTCATTGGCTGATTTTCAGAAGTACATCACTCGGCCTTTCTTTCCAGTCTGTCTTAGTCTGGAAGCTCCACTGAAGGCTTCTACCATGGGTGACCTTGCTAATATTTGAAATACCAGTGGCACAGCTTCCAGCATAACAACACACAAGCCACCACAGTACAACAAACTGACTGAGGGAGGGTTGCCTAAGAGAAATAGGGAGCTATTAATGGCTGTAAGTAGACAGGTGGCATCTGACCTTCACTTTAGAAAGATCATTCTGGTTGCAAATTAAGGAATGGACTGGAGAGGCACAACGTTCAAGACAGGAAGATCAGTTTGGCAGTAGTCCAGGTAAGAGATGGTAGTGATTTGAACAGGGTAACAACAGTGATGATGGAAAGAAGTGGATAGGTGCAGGAGATATTTAGAAGTAGAAAATTATAGGACCTGATGAATGATTGGCTCTAGTGGGGAAGTCAGGGAGGTGGTAAGGGTAATGTCTGGGATTTTGGCTTCAACACTTGTGTGGCACTGAGAGAGAGAACCCTGTATAGGAGCAGGTGTTTTCTTGTTTGTTTGCTTGGAGGATAGGGTGGGTAATAAGTTCTGTTTTGCACATGATGAGTTTGAGTTGCCAAAGGAGCTGTCAAATTTGCAGTTGGATACTTGAATGCCAATCTGAAGGGCAGATCCAACCTAGAATTACAGATTTAAGAATCATCAGTGTATGAGAGATCCAGGGATAAGAAGAGAAAAGGTAAGAGAAATACCAGCATTTATATCTTGGAAGAGGAAGAGGACTCCAGAAAGGAAGAAGAAAGGGAATATCCAGAGTTACAGTTGGAAAACCAGCAATGTACTTTCGAGGAGGGAATTGTCAATTGTATCAAGTGTTGCTGAGAGGTCACACAATGACCTCTTAGTTCCATTACAGTTCTGTTATCCAAAACTTCAGCAAATATTACTGCATATTCATTTATTCATTCATTCAAACAAATATATACTGAGCCCCTACTATATGGCAGGCACTATTCTATACCCTGGAGATACATCAGGTAATAAAACAGACAAAGACCGTAAGTTAGGCAAAGATTAAAATGTTCAACAAGACTAAGTAAAGTCTTGTCTTACTCTCTGTAGTTTTGGAATCATCATCCTTCGACCACTCCAATAGCATCTACTATATATTTTCTTTTCTTCCCCATAAGGATATCAGGGGACACCTTGTTAAATGTCATGCTGAAATCCATATATGTCTCGTGCATTTTCCTCATCCCCTGGGGCGGCAGTATCTGTGATTGCATTTTCTACTTCCTGGGACATGGAATCGCCACAAAATCAAGTTTGAAACTTGTCAGATACTAGGATTTCAGTGAAATAATTTAGCCCACAAGTTATTAAATATTTATTGAGGGCCTACAATGTTCCAGGACTGTTATAGGTGCTGATGATGATATCATGGTAGACAAGACAGATAAGGTCCCCAACTCCTTGCAGATAGTGGGGTAGGGTAGTGTTTAAGTACAGGGACTGAGCTTAAGCCCTTCTCTGCCACTTGCTAGTAAGTTATTTCATATTTACTTGCCTCAGTTTTATCATCAATCTAGGATTCAGTTTCATCATCTTTAAAATGGGGATGATGACAGTAAACTCTTTCTCATAGCTGTTAAAAGATAAGCTTTAAAAAGGATAAAATCATGAATCTCATACAAATATAAAGTGAATGTGTGTCAAAGCTTTCATTTAAGTCATTAATTAATGAGGGAACTACTAAGATGTTACAACCTGTTTAAAATAGTGTTCAAAGATCATACATAATACAGGTAATCAGGAATGCCGAGGTAAATTTATAAATAGATGCAAAACTGGGCAATATCCTCAGGAAGAAAATCAATTACACAGGATGAGAATCAATTTCACTGGACATGAGAGGTGACATCTAAGGCAGATAGGAATTAACCAGATGATGATGGGGGGAGGGTAGGAAGGTGTGATGATTAAGATTGTGTGTCAGCTTGGCTGGGCCATGATTCTCAGTGTTTATATGTGATCACTCCTATGATGGAATCTGCTATGAGTAGCCAATCAGTTGAAAGGGAGTTTCCTTGGGCGTGTGGACTGCACCTGAATATAAGCAGATGTTCTGGCTTTTTTTGCTCACTCTGGATCCTGCAGCTGCCTCCTGTTAGTCTGACCTCCAGTTCTTGGGACTTGAGCTATCCAGCTTGCCTGCCATTCTTTGATTCGTTTATCTTCACAGCCTGTGAGCAAGAGCCCTGCTCTTTGACCTGCCAATCTTGGGTTCACCAGCCCCTGTGGCTGTGAATCAAGAGAAGCCTCTATCCTGATCCACGGACTTGGGATGTTCCAGCCACTACAATCGCGTGAGCTTTTTCCTTGATATAAATCTCTCTCTATATATATTTATACATTTTACTGGTTTTTGTTCTCTAGAGAATCCAGACTAAGACAATACTGTTATTAGCATCCTCACTTTGCAGATAAGGAAACCAAAGTCAAGAGCAGTCAGGTAACTTACTCAAAGTCATATAGCTAGTATGAAGAAGAGCCAGAATTTAGACCCAGGCTGTCTGACTACAGAGTTCATGCTCTTAGCCACCATGCTATACTGTGTTGTCACACACTATGGAAGTCAAGTAGATAGGGCATGAGAAGTGTTCGCTAGATCTAACAAGGTAGTCATTGGTAACCTTGGTAAGAGTAGTCTTAGTTGTGTGATGTGTAAAGCTATTTCAGGGGATGGAAGACAGTTTTTTAAAAAAGTTTAATTGTAAAGAGAAGGTAAGAGGACAGCTGAACGGGGAGAACGGATAAAGGGGATTGTGTGTATTATGTGTGTGTATGTTGTTTGTATGTTAAGATAGAAGATAATTGACTTCATTTAAATAAGAATGGCAAGAAATCACTAAGGAGGGATAGGCTTAAGGTCCAAGGGAAAGAAGAGGTAATTAACAATGGAAATTTCTGAGAAGGAGGTGGCATGGGATCCAGATCTCAGGAGGAGAGAATAACAATTCCCATTGTAACAGGAGAAAAATAGGAAAGAATGAGTAAGGATGCAGGTCCGCTTGTAGATTGAGGGGCCAGAAATTGAGAAAGTACCTATCTGATGTAGGAGAGAAGTTCACATATTGTAAGGAGTCATTGTAGGGTCAGAGGTTGAAGAGGGGCAGAGAAGGTTTGAAATAGCCCATAAAGATGAGACTATGTATCTAATATCTACATGCATACTACGCAGAAGGGCAGTACACGCTAGGGACTTAAAGAAGAGCAGCTGGGAAGCACTGATGGTCCAGTCATGATTGTAGGTTCAGATCAGGAAGTCTGACAGTATGGACACAGTATGGCCAGTCACTTCGCAGGCTTTGTCTTATACAAAACCCTCACTAGAGGCTCCTCTGGCCTTCAGCTTCTTTCCCAAAGACTTCCAGAACTCTAAAAGTATGTCCACCTTCCTGGTGGAGTCATTCCTACAATCATGAATCACAGGAGGCTGGGACCAATAGAGGGTTCATAGGTCTCAGCAGGCTCTCTCTCACACCTGGAACACACCTCCTGTCTTAGATATGTAGGACTGCTATAACAGAAATACCACAGGTGGATGGCTTTGTAACAAAGAGAAATTTATTCTTTCACAGTCTAGGAGGCTAGAAGGCCGAGTTCAGGGTGCCAGCTCCAGGGGAAGACTTTCTCTCTCTGTCAGCTCTGGAGGAAGGTCCTTGTCATCAATCTTCCCCTGGTCTAGGAACTTCTCGGGCACAGGGACCCCAAGTCCAAAGGACATGCTCTGCTCCTGTTGCTGCTTTCTTGGTGGTGTGAGGTCCCCCCCATCTCTCTGCTCGCTTCTTTTTTTTATATCCCCAAAGAGACTGATTTAAGACATAATCTAATCTTGTAGATTGAGTCTTGCCTCGTTTACATAACTGCCTCTAATCCTGCCTCATTAACATCATTAAAAAAAAACAAAACAAAAAACCATTGCTGTCAAGTCAACCCTATAGGACAGAGTAGAACTGCCCCATAGAGTTTCCAAAAAGTGGCTGGTGGATTTGAACTGCTGACCTTTTGGTTAGCAGCCGACCTCTTAACCACTGCACCACGAGGGCCCCAATCTTGAACATTTTAGAGGTAGGAAAATCACATCAGATGACAAAATGGTGGACAATCACACAATATTGAGAATCATGCCCTAGCCAAGTTGACACACATTTTTGGGGGGACACAGTTTAATCCATAATGACAGCATATTTCTATTACAATGTTTTTTTTGTGGAGGAATTTTTAGAAAGCAAATATTTGTCTTAAATTTTTTTTTAATTAAAAGAAAAAACAAAAGCCTAAATATCATGAGGTGGTAAAACTTTGTCTCTTTCTGGTTTCCACTGAAGAAACAAACAAATCTTCCGTCTCTAGAAATGTGAGTGAAGGTTGGAGGGAGGAAGCACATGCCTGTCTTATGGACTGATAGGATATTCCCACTCAAAACTATTTTGCAGTTCCACGATTCCAATTGTATTCTAATCTGTTGCAATGGGTATGTGTAGAGGGCAGATGACAGCCAGATAGGTTTCTAAGCAACTGTGCTATGACAGACTAAAACTGGGGAGCTATATGTGCAATCAGAAGAAACATGGAAACATTATGCTAAAAAAATTACCAAAAGACCAAACACTATTGCCAATGGCTCCTGGCAATAGACTGCATTGAACACAAGAGCTGAGCTAGAGACATAAGACAGCTCAAGGCTGCCACTGTGAACCATTTTGATTTCTTTCTTGTTTCTTTTTGCATATATTTTTAATATATTTTCTTTGTGGTTACAGTGGGGATTACATTTAGCATTCTGAATATATAATAACCTAGTTTAAATTGATACCAACTTAATTTCAATAGCACAGAAAAACTCTAATTCTGTACCACTCCTTCCTTCTCCATTGCTTTTGATACAAATTACATCAATATACATTGTGTGCCCAATAACATAAATTTATATTTATTTGCATGTGTTTGTCTTTAAATCAGGTAGGATATAACAAGTGGATTTATAACACAAAAATACATAAAATTGGCCTCTATGTTTACCCATGAAATTACTTTTACTGGATATCGTTTTTTCTTCATATGGCTTTGAGTTATTGTCTGGTGTCCTTTCATTTCAATCTCCAAAACCAAATCAAGTCCACTGACGTCGAGTAGATTCCAACTCATAGCAACCCTGTAGGACAGAGTAGAATTGCCCCATAGGGATTCCAAGAAGCAGCTGGTGGATTTGAACTGCCAACTTTTTGGCTAGCAGCCGAGATCTTAACCACTGCGCTACCAGGACTACTATTTCAACCTAAAGGACTCCTTTTAGCATTTCTTGCAGGGCAGGTTTTGTGGTAGAGAATCCTCTCAACTTTTGTTTATCTGGGAATGTCTTAATTTCATCCTCATTTTTGAAGGACAGTTTTGCTGGATATTGGTCATCTCGATTGATGCAGAAAAGATATTTGACAAAATCTAACACCCTTTCCTGATAAAAACACTCAAAAAACCCATCATCATCGAGTCTATTCCAACTCATAGCGACCCTATGGGACAGAGTAGAACTGCCCCATAGGATTTCCAAGGAGCATCTGGTGGATTCAAACTGCCGACCTTTTGGTTAGCAGCTGAGCTCTTAACCACTGCACCACCAGGCCCCACCCCCCCTCAAAAAAAAAAAAAAAAAAAAACACCCAGCAAACTAGAAATAGAAGAGATAATTGTTCAACATGATTAAGGACATTTGCAAAAAACCCACAGTGAACATCATCTTCAGTGGTGGAAGCTTTCCACTTCAAATGAGGAGCAAGACAAGGATGCCTGCTTTCACCACTGCTATTCAACATTGTACCAGAATTTCTAGCCAGAGTAATTAGATAAGAAAAAGAAATAAAAAGTATCCAAAATGAAGAGGAAGAAGTAAAAGTATCTCAATTTGCAGATGAGATGATCCTATATATAGAAAATCCCAAAGATTTTTCCATGAGATACTAGTGCTAATAAATTAATTCAGCAAAGTTGGCAGGGCATAAGAAAAACACGCAAAAATTTGTTTGGTTTCTATACACCAGCAATGAATAGGTTAAGGAGGAGATTAAGAAAACAATTCCATTTCCAGTAGCATCTAAAAGAATAAAATACCTAAAATTTAACCAGGGATGTCAAAGACCTGTACAATGAAAATTATAAAGCACTGCTGAAAGCGACTAAAGAAGACCTAAATAAATGGAAAGACATTCCATATGCATGGATTAGAAGATCTGACATTGTTGAGATATCAGTACTACCCAAAGATATCTACAGATTTTGACAGTCTTTTCTGCAGAAATGGAAAAGCCAGTTCTCAAATTCATATGGAATTGCAAGGCACCATAAAATAGCCAAAACAATCTTGAAAAACAACCAAATAGGAGGACTTAACACATCCCAATCTCAAAACATACTATAACACTACAATAATCAAAACAGTGTGGTCTGGTGTTCATTGTTCTAAATTCTCTTTTCTCTGTGTGTTTCATTTTGAATAGTTTCAATTGTTATGTGCTCATAGTTCACTATTCTTTTCATATGCTATGTCTAATTTTCTGTTATTTCAAACCAGTGAATTTTTTATCTCAGAAATTGTTATTTTCATCTCTGGAAATTTGCTTTAGGTCTTTTTAAATCTTACCATGTCTCTAATTAATGTTTTGATTATATGGAATACAACTATAATAGCTTTTTAAATGTTTCTGTCTGCTAATTCTAGCATCTGTGTCAATTCTAGGTAATTTTCAATTATTTGATTTATCTCCTCATTATGGCTTGTATTTTTACTTCTTTTCATGCCTGGCAATTTTTACTGGCAAATTTTTATTGTGAATTTTACCTTGTTGGAGATGGATATTTTTGTACTCCTATAAATACTCTTGGGCTTTGTTCTGGGACACAGTTAAGTTACTTGGAAGCAGTTAGATTCTTTCCAGTTTTGCTTTTAAGGTTCGATAGGCAGGACTAGGGCAGTTATTACCAGTCTAGGGCTAATTATTTCCTACCACTGAGACAATATCCTTCTGTTTTAATCTACCCAGTGCCCCCTGAATCTTGAGATTTTCCGGTCTGTGTGGTGAGAAAAAGCACTGTTCTTGGCCCTGTGTGAGTTACCTGTTACCACTACATCTTTCAGACGTTTCTTTCCGTAGCCTCAGGTCATTTTCTTACACGTGTGGATTGATCAATATTCAACTGGATAGTCAGGGATACCCTCTGCAGATATCCAGGCTTCTCTCCGTGCAGTTCTTCTCTCTCTGGCACTCTGCCTTGAGAATTTTACCAACGTCATCTCACCAGCCTGTCATTTCTCTCCTCAGCTCAGGGAATCCACTGGGTTCTAGCCTGCACCAGAGCCTGGAAATGCTCTCAAGTCGGTAAGCTGGAGTAATCATAAAGCTCACCTTGTTTCTTTTCCATGTCCCAGGGATCACTGTCCTTCATTCCCTGATGTTCCCTATCTTGCAAACCATTATTTCATACATGTTGTCCATTTGGGGGCTGTTTTATATCGGAGAATAAATATGGTCCTGTGACTTCATTTTATCAGAAGCAGAAAACCCAGAGATTCTCTTTCAGTAAGTACATTATTGGGCTCAACAAGTGACTCTGATGAACAATCAAGCTTGAGAACCACTGCTTTAGACTAAAAACAACTTCAGCAAAAATGGTATCTTTACTTTCCATAGTCAAACTAGCAAAACAGTGTAGGGGAGTCCTGTTTTCCTTCCTCTATAATCCAAAATTAGAAGCTATTTCCTTCCGGTTGCTATGGCCCTTTGTCTAGCCTAGAGCACAGGCGATCTTATATTCTTCTCCTTCAATGTTAACATTTCAGGAAGTGCTTCCTGTAATTGTCTACTCTGTCCTCTGGCTCTAAGTTGCCCTCTCCGTCCTTCATACGTGGTACCTAGGAAAGCTAACCATCACCCGTGGAGGAAGACAGGTGTTGATTATATTGTATGTTGTTCTATTTTGCAGACTGAACAATTGATGCCCAAGGGCCAGAGAATGGCACTGAGCCCCAACCCCAACCAAAGGTAGATTTAACAAGGAACCATCTGCGTTCTTTGGGAAGCCCATAGATTTTAACAAAGGAAGGCGTGCAGCCCTTGGAGGAGGGTCTAATACTGTCATCCTGCAGCCTGAGACCTGGAGACTGATGTCTCTTATAATTTCGCTCAGACGTGTACTGCTACAAAAGCTATTCTTGTCCTCAGGGCTCTAATTTGGGATTAAAACGCAGTAGCTTGTCTAACTTGCTCACTACTTTAGCTGTCACTTCCCCATCTGGAGTTTCAGGGAGAGATTTTTTCATCTTCAGTGAGCTTGTAGGAAAGAGGGGTACCCAACACAGTATGGGAAACTCTCATTGCCTCACTGCTCCAGATTCAGGAGAAGCCACTGGAGAAGGCCTCACTCACTCAAGCACTCGATGCAGATAGGAAAGGTATATTATCCCTGTTTGATGAGTAAGAAACTAAGAACCTGCTGAATTATTTGGCTATGGACCTGTTCCGAAATAGCTCTGTGTTAAGGAGAACTAGGTGAGTGCCTAGGACTTTGAAGACCTACCTTGACTTCCCAATTTAAAGTGGTTCATGAGACGCCATATCATATCATCGTCCTATTTTCACCTCAGTGTTATCGCCACCTTGTATTTATGTATTTGTTTACTGTCTCCTTTACTAGAATATGAGCTTAGTAACTAATATTTACATAAACTTTGTGCTCTTGCATCATTCTAAGCACTTTTTGTATAATAATGTGTCTAATCTTTTTTAAAAATTATTTTTATTGTAGCAAAATATATACAACAAAACATTTGCCATTTTAACAATTTTTACATGTACAATCTAGTCACATTAATTACATTCCCCATGTTGTACAACTCTCACCACTATCCATTTCCAAATCTTTTTATCACCCTTAATATGAACTCAGTACTATTTAAAAATTACGTCTCCATTTCCCCCTCCCACCTGCTCCTGGCAACCACTAAGAAACTTTGGTTTCTATGTATTTGCCTATTCTGGATATTTCCTATTAGTGGGATCATATGATATTTATCCTTTTGTGACTGACATTTCACTCAGCATAATACTTTCAAGTTTCATCCATGTTGTAGCATAAATCAGAACTTCACTTGTCTTTATGGTTAAATAATATTCCATTGTATGTATGTACCAGAAATCCAAGCCAGATTAAGGAAAGGACATGGAACGAGGGGTATCATTGCTGATGTCAGGTGGATCTTTGGCTGAAAGAATACCAGAAAGATGTTTACCTGTGTTTTATTGACTACACAAAGGCATTCAACTGTGTGGATCATAACAAATTATGCATAACATTGCAGAGAATGGGAATTCCAGAACATTTAATTGTGTTCATGAGGAACCTGTACATAGACCAAGAGGCAGCCTTTTGAATAGAACAAGGTGATACTGCATGGTTTAAAATCAGGAAAAGTGTGCATAAGGGTTATATTTTTTCACCATACTTATTCAATCTATATACTGAGCAAATAATCCAGCAAGCTGGGCTATATGAAGAATAACAGGGCATTAGGATTGGAGGAAAACTCATTAACAACCTGCACTATGCAGATGACACAACCTTGCTTGCCCAAAGTGAACAGGACTTGAAGCACTTACAGATGAAAATAAAACGCTACATCCTTCAGAATGGATTACAGCTCAACATAAAGAAAACAAAAGTCCTCATAACTGGACCAATAAGCAACATCATGATAAATGGAGAAAATTTTGAAGTTGTCAAGGATTTCATTTTACTTGAATCCACAATCAATGCCTATGGTAGCAGCAGTCAAGAAATCAAACAACGTATTGCATTGGGCAAATCTAACACAAAAGACCTCTTTAAAGTGTTCAAAAGCAAAGATGTCAGTTTGAGGACTAAGGTGGGCCTGATCCAAGCCATGGTATTTTCAATCATCTCATATGCATGCAAATGAATAAGGACAATGAATAAGGAAGACCAAAAACAGATGCCTTTGAATTATGGTGTTGGTGAAGAATAGTGAATATACCATGGACTGCCAGAAGAATGGACAAATCTGTCTTGGAAGAAGTACAACCAGAATGCTCCTTAGAAGCAATGATGGTGAGACTTCATCTCACATACTTTGGACATGTTATCTGGAGGGACCAGTCCTTGAAGAAGGACATCATGCTTCGTAAAATAGAGGGTCAGCAAAAGAGAGGAAGATCCTCAATGAGATGGGTTGACACAGTAGCTGCAATAATGGGCTCAAAAAAGGAATGCTTGTGCGGATGGTGCAGGTCCGGGCAGTGTTTTGTTCTGTTGTACATAGGGTTGCTATGAGTCGGAAACAACTCGACAGTCACTAACAACAACAACAACAATGTATGTACCACGTTTTGTTTATTCATTTGTCTTGATAAACACTTAGGCTGTTTCCATCTTTTGGCTATTGTGAATAATGCTACAATGAACATTGGTCTTACAAGTATCTGTTTTAGTTCTTGCTCTCAGTTCTTTTGGGTATATATCTAGGAGTAGAATTTCTGGGTCATATGGTAATTCTATGTTTATCTTTTTGAAAAACTGCCATAGTGTTTTCCACAGTGGCTACACCATTCTGCAATTCCACCAGCAGTGGAAACAGGTTCCAATTTCCCCACATCCTTGCCAACACTTGTTAGCTTCCATTTTTCTGGTAATAGCCATCCTAGCGGATATAAAGTGGTATCTCACTGTGGTTTTTATTTGCATTTGCATTCCCCTAATGACTAATAATGTTGAATATCTTTTCATGTGCTTCTTGACTACTTACCCATCTTTTCTGGTCAAATGTCTATTCGAGTCCTTTGCCTATTTTTTGATTGGGTTGTTTTTGAGTCATAGGAATTATTTAAATATTCTGGATATTAACCCCTTAACAGATATATGGTTCCCAAATATTTTCTCCCATTCTGTAGGTTATCACTTCACTTTGTTGGTAAATTCCTTTGATGCACAGAAGTGTTTCATTTTGATGAAGTCCAATTTATCTATTTGGTCTTTCACTGTTTGTGCTTTTGGTGTCATATCTGAGAATCCATTGTGAAAATTAGGTCCCAAAGCACTACTCCTATTTTTTTAATAAAAGTGTTATGGTTTAGTTCTTACATTTAGGTCTTTGATCCCTTTTGAGTTAATTTTCATATATTGTATGAGATATGGGTCTAGCTTCATTCTTTTGCATGTGGAGCTCCAGATGAAATAATGTGTTTAATATTAACAACCTTATGAGATAGGTTTACCATTTTACAGATGATTAAACTAAGGCAAAGTTGGTGATGAAATTGAGGCAAGCAGAGATTAAATAACTTGTTAGTAAGTGGCAGAGCAAGGTTTCAAGTCCAGGCAGTCTGACTCCGGAGTGCATGCTCTTAACCACTCCCTATGTCACCTGCTGCAGGGATTTGGGGACTGTGTTAGTCAGGGGCCTCTGAGAAGCTGACAGGATTAGACATGTAAGAGATTTATTAGGGGAAACATCAGTAAGGGAATATGGGAAAAGAACCAGAGGAAGCTGGAAGAGAGGTCGGACCATGATGCAGTTCTGACCCTTTCAAAGGAGAGAGGGCAGGAAGGAGGAAGAAAGGCGGAAAGATCATAGGTTGCAGTGCAATTTTAAGGAAGTTTCACAAAGGTCAACAGGGATACTTGACTCAAAGTCACCCTCAGAGGAATCCCACATCTCCCAGGACCTGGCCCTACCTTAGTGCCCCAGCCATGTTCAGTCATCAGCTGGGAACAGCCTGTGGGAAATGTGTCCTCGCAGAACATCATGATGAATTTCTGAATCCAGTAGCTGGGGCGGTCAGTTAATTACATTCTCTGCAGTAGGACATCTGTATTTTCTTGGCCAGAGGAACATTGTCTTGTTCACGATCCCATTTCTAACACTTAGACTAGTGTCTAGCACATGGCAGACCCTCAATAGATATTTGTCAATTAAACGAATTATCCATTGGAACATATATGGTACTAAATAACTGTTGAATATGGATAAGCAAATAAATAAATGAACACAAAAAACAATAAAATCAGCTCTCCTGCCACCTTTGCAATTCACCCACCACCATTGCTGCTCTGGTGAAAAAGAAGAATGGAGGAACTGGGAGTAGGGTTGTTGAAGACAAAGTTTGTCTACTTCACCCTTTCCTTTGGTAATACCTGTTTAGGTCATGATTTAGGAAGATAGGCATATTCCCCCAGGGAAAAGAACTATACTTGGCTGTTGTTTGGGCAAGTGCACTTATAGACACAGTTCAACCACTTAATCCACATGAAATAATGACAGTTCACTCTACTGAACCCATTCCAAGCTGGCTAGATATACAGCTTTGTGTAATGTATTGCAGCAGCTTCAGACAAGGATTCTGTGGCTCGCAATTTCTGATGACAGACTTCTAGAAGAAAGCCTCAGGGACTGGCAGCTGAGTTTTCCCATGGGCTGGTGCTTATGTTTAAAACATTTCCTCCTCTGGTGCTTTAAGTAACCATGGCCACATCTTCACACATGTGAAGGGACATGTCACAGCCTGTGCTGCCAAAGGTTGTGCTAAGACCAATAAGTTGACCCCTCTCAGGGCAACTAGGTCTTTAAGTAGCCCCTTGGAAGTCACATGGTAAGGAACTAGCCCAGCCTGGGGCCAGTCACTCGTGCACTCTGTCCTCACTCTGTCATTCACTAGCTAGGTGGGCTTAGGCAAGTCCCTTAAACTGTCTGCCTCTCAGTATCATCACCTATAAAATGGGAAGAGAGCTCCCTCACAAGGAAGCTCTGAGGTTTAAATGAGATAATAGATGTAATCTTGGGACCTGTAAATCACTAAATGAATTCAAGGCATTATGACTATTACGTGTTTCTTTGGGGTACACCAGCCTAGACTGGTAATCAGTATCCCGATAACCTCCCATTTTGTCTCTGTCATTTCCTCCTTTGCCTTTTTCTCTCCTTCCTGCTCCCAAGTTCTCGCTGCACTTTTCAATATTCCTTTATTTTTCTCTCACAGCCATAGCTTCCTTTATGACCAGGAAACAAACTGCTAGTGATATTTCTCTACCTTTGCCAATGCTGTTCTCTTCACCTGAAATACCCTGCCGCTCTCTTCCCCTAGATGAACATAAGTTCAGACAACATCTCTTCCAGCAGCAAACTTCTAGGTTGAGATAAGATTTCTTTGCAATTTGAGGAAGCTAAACCAGGTGATTAGAGATGAAGAAGCAGCAGAAGAAAATTAGGATTCAGGTTTCCAGTGCTAGCAAAAGTTTGCTTTAAAAGAGGATACATCAATTTCCGGTTTCAGCCTCTATATGTAAAGAGCTTGGGAGTCATCACTCCCATCCTTAAGACAAGAAAAAGCTAGATAAACTAAAAAACAACAACTTTTCTTGGACTCACCAGAGAACTGAGGTCTCAGTGAAATCTGTAACCTCAAAATTCAGAGAGACAGGGTGCATCCAGAGAGACAGAGCAACTGAGATTTGCTTACCTGGAGCTGAAGCCACTGGACACCATACACAATAAGATCCCTTACTCCATTAGGAAGCCTGAAGAATTGCTGGAGGCTGAGTGCAGACTAGCATGTGTGAGAAACTCTCGGGGCTGCATAAGGGGGTGCACCACACTTCATGAGCTTTCCCTCCAGAAACCCCACCAGGTTCTTACAATGAGGATCCAGGGAAAGTCTCCTCACATCCCTGGCAAGGGGATTGGAAGAGTAGCCATTGTGAGAACCTCCTAGGTCCTTTTCCATAACTAAGGCCTCCTCTCCAGGGGGAAGGACTTCACCATAATCAATACTGAAAACATCCCACCAGAGTGAAGGGAACTTCCACAACGCCAGCCCTCTCCAGCCTTCCTGTCCCACCTAAAGAAGAAAAAAATAAACAAACAAGACATCACAGTTAACAGAAGACAGGGATTCAAAGAAACAGATTGGGACTGCTTTAGCTAGGGAAAAAAAGTATGGCACGGGGGAGAAATAGTGCTATACCCCTGGAGGGAGAACAGAAGCACCTGTGAAAGCCACACATCTGAGACACAGGCCCACTAAAGGTCTGAGACTTAACCTGTTAACTAGGATGCTTGCCCTCCCCACTCCCTACCACCACACTAACAAGCCTCCCATATAGTAACAGTGGATGATCGCTGAAAGAGCTGCAAGACACAGACTCTCTCTGAGGAGCAGTACAAGGAGACACTCTATCATGGATTTAATTGTGTCCCCCCAAAATATCTGTCAACTTGGCTGGGTCATGATCCCCAGTATTGCATGATTGTGTACCATTTTGTAAATCTGATGTGATTTCCTTATGTGTTGTAAACTCTCACTATGATGAGGTTATACTGATGAGGTTTACAAGATTAGATAGTGTCTTAATCCAATGTCTTTTGAGATATAAAAGAGAGAAGCGAGCAGAGACACGTGGGAACATCACACCACCAAGAAAACAGTGCCGGGAGCAGAGGGTGTCCTTTGGACCTGAGGTTCCTGCGCTGAGATGCTCCCAGACCAAGAAAAGACTGATGAATCACGAGGACCTTCCTCCAGAGCTGACAGAGAAAGAGAACCTTCTCCTGGAGCTGATGCCCTGAATTTGGACTTCTAGCCTACTGGACTGTGAGAGATTAAACTTCTCTTTGTTAAAGACATCCACTTGTGGTATTTCTGTTGGAGCAGCACTAAATGACTAAGACACCCTCCAAAGCTAAAATAAGAACATAAGAGGAATCTGAAGCCTCTTCTACCTATAGCTACAACAAACATCAAACACAGCCCACCTCCTAACCAGATTAACAAATTCTTACTCTAAGGACCTACGTACTTCAGTACCTATTACCATTACAAAATGTTCGTTGGTAGGTGCCCTTGAGTTGATTTCGACTCATAGCACCCCCTGTGGCAGAGTGGAACTGCCCCATAGGGTTTTCTTGGCTGTAATCTTTACAAAAGCAGATCGCCAGGTCTTTCTCCCATGGAGCCCTGGGTAGGTTTGAACTGCCAACATGTTGGTTAGTGGCCAAGCGATTAACCATTTGACACCAGGGCTCCTATAACATGTTTAGCTTTCAATAAAATATTACAAGGTATATCAAAAGGCAAGGAAAAACATAGTCTGAAAAGACAAAGCAATCATCAGAACCAGACTTAAGTATGATGCAGATATTGCAATTATCAGACAATAATTTTTAAATTGTTGTTTGCTGCTATTGAGTCAACTCCAACTCATGTGACCTTAGGTACAACAAAACGAAACATTGCCTGTCCCTGCATCATCCTCACAATTTGTAACCAGTATGTTCAAGTCCATCATTGGCGCTACTGTGCCAATCCATCTCACCAAGGATCTCCCACTCAAGAACACTTGAGGGGAATTCAAGCAAAGTTTAATTTGTTTATGAGCACCAGTAAATAATTAAATCAAATATTCTTGCTTAAATCTAGTAAACAGTTAAACTGGACAATAAAATTTTAAGTTGGATCTTACTTAATATATATTTCTAATTGGTCTTCCTTTATATAGAGTTTATAAATAACGTAAATTAATAAGAATGGATCTTAGAGATTATTTAGTTCACTCATGAATTTTAGAGTAGAGTGAAACAAGGTCCTGAGAAATAGACTTGCTTGTGGTTACATAGATAGCAGCAGAAACACACTGTCTTTGTCCCCAGAATGCTACTAGAGTGATGTGTTTGTGTGTGTAGCATGTATGGATTTAGATACACAGAAAAATCTTATAACAGAGGTGGGTATCACATTTAGACACATACAGTCACATACTCATACTTGTATTCCAAATAGATTAACAACACTGGTGCCTCCAGACTAACAGGGGCCTTTTAACTAAATGAAGACCTGGTCATAATCATAGGAGAGGTGCTAATGTCATGAGTGATACCTGCTTTTCATTAGATTGTTCTGGAGAAATATTCAAGAAAGAAAATCCGGGAAGCTAATATGTTCAGGTTGGAAATTATGGCAGATTCTGTTTTCTATAGAAAAAATTCACTTTATTTCCTTGTGAACATTTCCACAAAATACTCTGATTGACTCAATTCTGTTGGGTCAGAGGTGGGGAAAATTTTTATGAGTTCCATAGGGAATCTTTCAGCCACACAGAGAGCCGTTGGCCCTAATCATAATTTAGATAATACTTAACTATTTCTAAAAGCACTTTTGCAGGCATCCCAGGACTTCATTGATTAGAAATTTGTTTCTATAGGTCCTGAGGCTTACCTTTGATTTACAAACTCATCCTTCATAGAGAACATAATTCAAGTGTGCTAATAAGATTTCAGGGAGATAATCAGTCAAGAAATCAGCATAATCTGTTGGCTTATTTTCATAGCACTTTCCACATACCATAAGCAGATATATGATACAACATTTTTCAGTGTTAAGGAAGATGATAATGTTGTTATTAAAGTTATTGTTGATAAAGGTGATAGTGTTGTTATTAAAGTAATGTTTGCTCTATTACTCCCCTTATTCCCAACTCTCTGCTATAGGCATAAATAGGCTTGTAGCCTGTTTATTTAGCTAGAGGTATCTATCATTTCTAATTGACAGGCAATCTATAAAATTTTTCCTAGTCATTAGAATCACTATTCTCCCCATTATTTGGGCCTTCTGAGGCATCATTACCTTCAGGGAATGACCACCAAGGTCACCGTAGAAGGGCTAGACCAACACTATTGAATAGAACCTTCTGTGATGAAGGAAATGTTCTATGTCTGCACTATCCAGTATGGTAGCCACTAGCCACATGTGGCTGTTGAGCACTTGAAATGTGGCTAGTGTGACTGAGAAACTGTACGTTTATTTTAATTTTAAGTTATTAGAAAGCACAGGGGCTATGGATGATCATGCCAATGGTTTTATGGCCAGGCTTGGACATTGTGTATATCTCGCTGGCCAGAACCCAGTCCTATTGCACCAGCCTAACCGCAAAGTATGTGGGAAATGTAGTCTTCTGTATGCTCCAAACCAAACCAGTTGCCATGGAGTCTATTCCAACTCATGGTGACCCACGTGTGTCGAAGTAGAGCTGTGCTCCACAGGGTTTTCAATGGCTGATTCTTCAGAAGTAGATCACCAAGCCTTTCTTCCGAGGTGCCTCTGGGTGAACTCAAACCTCCAACCTTCAGGCTAACAACCCAGCAAGTTAACTGTTTGTGCCACACAGGGACTCCTTTTGTGTGTCCAGGAAGAGGAAAAGAGGACTAGTGAGCATCTATCAAGCTACTACCATAGACTGCCCATCTGATCATGGAAATCTTTCATTCTTCTGTTTACACATAGGACATACTCACCTAGGGAGCCACTTAAAGCCCCACCCAGTCTTTGTGTCCAGCTTAAAGCTCAGGAACACAGGTGATAAGCAGTTCTTTCCATCATATCCAGATGTGGTTTTTCTTGGTCTGGCCACTTATGAAATAAGAAGACAAATTATGTGCTTCTCCCCATTTCTCCTACTCCCTCCCACATACGCACACAATATACACTGGTGGAACTGAGTTGGGATAACCCATTAAGTACTATTTCAGAAAGGGGAATAATGGGAGACACAGTACAGACACATGTCTGTAGCAACTCTGAACTCCTGTTTAGCAGATGTCATGAAGGCATCCCACCCTCAGGGTGGAGTGGTTCCCTGATTCTGAGAACAACTCCCTTGTTCATTGTTCTCCATGGCTTCTGCTTCCTTTGGGAGGCTCCTCTTATTCATAATTTTTCTTAACTACATCTGAAGTGCTCTTTTGGAATATTGTATGACCTTTGAAGTCTGCCCCAGCTCAGAGACTGTTGAGAGCCCGAGCATTGTTTTAAGCTCTGAACAAGCAAACTCTTTTTTAGTCCAGATTTGTGGTTTCCTGGGTAATATGATTCCCTCAAAAGTTTAATGGGCTTCTGATCTATTTACTTCCAGTCTGTCCCATGTGCCAATAACCACACCCAGATTTTTTCTGAGATTTAGTTCTCAAATAAGCTTTTCTTCCTCTGTTTTCTCACCACCATACCTCTCTACTCCAACTTAAATGGGGCTACCTTGAGGCTACCTGGAATCCTTCATCTGTTCTTTGCCCCCATTTTCATCAGCTGAGAAATGCATAGGGCTTTTGACATCAAAAGACTTTTAAAATTCCATCTCTAACAGTTTAGGTTTAGAAGCAGCTAGATTTTCCAATCCTACAAAGCCCTGAATTTCTGGACTCACTATTCATTTTATTTCTGCTTGAAAACAAGCCAACTCTTTTCTGAATTCATCTCTTTCTTGTAACACCTTGCCAAATACAACCAAAGAAGCCAACACACACTGGCAGCATTCTGGTTTAGAAATTCTTCCCCTAGAGCTATGAGGTCATTAGTCATGTGGTGTGATTTCCAGGTTATAGCACCGTATGTCAAATTATAGTGTTATACAAAATGTGTGGCACTGCATAATACATCCAATTATCTTTTTAGCCTCCTATATTGGTTTGCTTGCCACTCACTGCTGATCTTTTAGACGTTGGTACAAATTCTAGGCTATTGCTTCAGCTACGCCCTAATTCAAGATACCACTTTCTGTACTAGAGGAATCCATGCTAGCTGCTCTAACAAACAGCTCCCAAATTACAACAGCTTAGCATCACAAAGGTTTATTTCTTACTTGCATCCTTATCCAATGCAGGTCAGAGGCTCTTCTAAGGGATCTACACTTGGCAGTGACTTCAGGGTGAAGGATCTTTGCATCCTGTGAAACTGCCATTTAAACAGGTGGCTTCCAAGAGGGGAAGAGAGAATGGAGACAGCTGTGCAGGGAGTTTTATGGCCAAGCCTGGAGGTGATGTGTGTCATTTCCATCCACATCCCATTAGCTGGAATTTGATGGCACCAATCTCATTTCAGAGGAGGCCAGGAAATGTAGCGTTTCTTTGTGCACAAGAAGAAGAAATTGGATTGATGAGCATCTAGACTGTCTCTGCCAAACTAAGGATGTTCCAGGCACTGTATCACTGCTGTCTCACTTGACTTTCACAGCAACCCTATGCAGGAAGTATCGTTGTTCCCATTTCTAGGAACTAGAAAGAGCTTAGACTCTTAGTCATGGCACGTTTTGCGGCCTAGAACAAAGAGTACCCATCACCAGGTCAGGTAGCATCAGGGAAGGCCAACTGACTGGCTGCAATCTAACCAGCTGATTCACCTCAGTCAAAGTGTTGGTCATCAACTTTGAGCACCAGAAACTTGATTCTGGATTTCTTAGTAAGTCAATCCCTCAAGGGTGCTTTACAGTAACCAAGCTCCTGCAAGCCAGCTGTGTACATTTTTTCCCAACCTCATATTCAGTACCTTCATGCTGGTAGCTTGAAATTGTACATGGTGAGAGTCTATACACCATAGAAACTGGCAAATCTATAAATCAGAATTTTTGTTTTTGTTTTCCCCTTAAAGAGCCAGTTGTTAGACACCAGCATATCACTGTCCAAGGTTATGGTCATGGCATTGTGTCAGCTCAATACATTCAGAGAAGACCGAGGATAGAGAACTAGCCACCTATATCTTACAAAGTGCTAAAAACAACTTTGTAGTTCATCTTAAATGTATTATAATAATTACATTGTGAATATAAATAAGGCATAAACACAATATTCATATCTCATTTTCCTCTCCATATTCCTAAGACATGATGTTTTTTAAATCTTTTTTAAAATGTTTGAGATTTTACCACTCTTATTGTTGCTAGTTGCCGTAGAGGCCATTCTGACTCATGGCAACCCCATGTATGCAGAGTAGAACTGCTCCATAGGGTTTTCAAGGCTGTGACCTTTTGGAAGTAGATTGCCAGGTCTATCTTCCGAAATGCCTCTGGATGAGTTTGAACCACCCACATTTTGGCTAGTAGTCAAGTGCTTAACCATTTGTGTCACCCAGGAACCTTCTTATTACCCTTTAACACTGACTAAGATATCTTATTAAATTCCTCTTTTATTTTCACAGATACCTATATAAAATGTCATTAGGAATAATGTTTAGGCTTTCCGAATTTCTGAAACAATGCTTTTAATTTATCTTAATTAATTTTTTAAAATAAAAATTAATACAAGGGAACTTCCACATCCAAGTAGGACATAGAAGGTAGCATCAGATTGGCACCCCAATTCTTATCAGAGAATTGGAAGCCATATCTGCAACCATTAAGAAATAATGGAGAAATTTCTAAATTAAATATTAAAGACTTCACAAAAACATGGAAGCAATAAGGACTGGATAAACTAAAATTCAGAGAGAGAGGAAGACCCCTTCCTATGTGAGCTGGTGTAAGACAGTCATTTTATTTCATGAAGGCATTTTCCAAACCAGGGAAAGGGCTGAGTATTAGGATTGACCTGAGCAGGGGGAGCTCTTGCAGAGCTTTTGTGGTCAAAAGGCACTCAAAAGAAACTGAAAACCAGAGGAGCCTCAGACACAAGGCCAATTTCCAACCCCCAGATATTTGCTGAGTTCTCTATGGCTGTGTGCAGAAGGCTGAGAGATTGAGGGGAAAGACGGAGTGAAATCTTTTACAGCTTTGCGGTCCTTAAGAGACAGTCATGCCAGAGGGAAGAGGCCTGCCACAAACACAGACTACGCTCTCATTTGCCAAATTTTGAAGTGGGGTAGATTTGAAGGCTAAAGAGCTAAGCTCAAAACCTCTGAAAGTAGCAATAGAATTTCCTGGTAAGAATCTTTGCTCTGCAATTTACTTTGATATTAGTACATCCACTTTAGCTTTTTTATTTATTTTTTACGACTGTTAGCATTGTGTATCTTTTTCTATCCGTTTACTTTTAATCTAGTTGTGTCTTTAAATTTGAAGTGCATTTCTTGTAGGCAGCATGTAGGTGGTTCTTACTTTTTCAGTCAATCTGACAATCTCTGCCTTTTAATGGAGTATTTAGACCATTTACTTTTAAAGTAATTATTGATATGTTTAGGTTTAAATTTGTCATTTTGGTATTGATTCTGTTTGTTCTGTTTTTCATTTCCTTTTACATTTTTTCTGCCTTCCTTTGGATTAATTGAACATTTTCTATAATAGTTTTGTTGGCTTATTTACTATAACTATTTTGCCTTTTTAGTGGTTACTTTAGGGTCTACAGTATACATTTTTAACTTATTATAATCTATTTTAAAGTGATATTACACCACTTCTCATAAAATATAAGAGATTTACAATAGTATACCTTCATTTATTCCCTCTCAGCCTTTGTCCAACTGTTGTCCTAAATTTTACTTCTTAAAAAAAAGAAACAAAAACAAAAATCCGTTGCAGCCATTGAGTCAATTCCAACTCTTAGTGACACTCTAGGACAGAGTAGAACTGCCTCGTATGGTTTCTGAGGCTGTAAATCTTTACAGAAGCAAACTGACAAATCTTTCTCCCATGGAGTGGCTGATGGGTTCAAACTGCTGACCTTTCTGTTAGCAGCTGAGCACTTAACCACTGTGCCACCAGGGCTCCTTAATTTTATTTTTACAGATGTTATAAACCACAAAATACATTGTTATTACTTTTGTTGAGACTTTTATCTTTTATAAATATTTAAATAATAAAAAATATTTATATTTACTCATGCAGTTATCATTTTCAGTACTCTTCATTTCTTTGTGTAAATCCACATTTCCATCTGGTGTCATTTAATTTCTGCCTGAAGGACTTTCCTTAACATTTCTTCTACTGTGGATCTCTTTCAGCTTTTGTGTGTTTGAAAGAAACTTTATTTTACCTTCATTTTTTTTCATATTTTTACTTGGTATAGAATTCCAGGTTGTCTTTTTTTTTTTTTTTAATTTAGTTTTAGCACATTAAAGATGTTATTTTACTGTCTTCTGTCTTGTATTGCTTCTGATAGGAGATCAACTGCCATCGTTTTCTTTGTATTAGTTTTTTTTTATTTGCTACTGTGACAAATTACAACAAATTTAGTGGTTTAATACAAAACAAATTTATTATCTTACATTCCTGGTGGTCAGAAGTCTGAAATGGATCTACTGGGCTAAAATCAAAGTGTTGGCATGACTGCATTCCCTCCTGGAGGCTTGAGTGTAGAATTTGTTTCCTTGCCTTTTCCAGCTTATAGAGGCTTTCCACATTTCTTGGCTGACAGCCTTTATCCTCTCCATCTTCAAGGTCAGCAACATTAAGCCAAGTCATTCTCACACAGCCATTTCACTGGTTCTCCCTTCTGCTTCCCTCTCCTACTTTTAAAGGCCCTTGTGATTATCTTAGACCCACTCAGATAATCCAAGACGATCTCCTTATCTTATAGTCCATTGGTTAGAAAACTTAATACCATTTGCTACTTTAATTCCCATTTGCCATGTGCAGAGCAATGGATTTCTTTTTATATGTGGCCTTTCTGGCCCTGGGCTTGTAGTTCCACTAAGATGATTTGCTAGGCCACAATTTTGAAAAGAGATTGGACAGTTTACTATGCAAATAAGGTGTGTAAAACCCATGCAAGGATTGGTCAATTACTATGCAAATGAGATGATTGTGGCCTACCCAGGTGATAGATCAGTTTGTGGTCTTGGTGGAAAGAATAGGCTTATAAAAGGAATAATCTCACAGAGGTTGAAGGGGACCTCGCTGTTATCAAGAAGAAGAGCCAGGAGTGGATCATGTCTTTTGGATCCAGGGTCCCTGTGCTGAGGGCCTTGTAGACCAAGGAGACACAGAGAGCTGTACCACTGGAGATGGTGCAAAATGGCACAAGATGGCGCAAGATGGCACAAGATGGCGTGAGACAGCACAAGACAGCAGTAGCAGTACAAGCAGTGAGAACCAGGAGACCAGCTTGAGATGGCTGTGGTGGGCTTCTAGGCCCCTGGAGCGAGGCGGCTGCAGTGGGCTTGCCAACCCACAGAGCGAAAGAGCTGAGTACTTTTGGGCAGGAGGCTTGCTGGTGAGTGAGGTACCTCCAGGTACTTGTCGGCAGAGCTAAAGAGCTATAACACTTGCACAAGCAAGCACAGACTGACAGGAGGCTAACCTGGCCTAGAAGCATGGCTTGCCTGAGGGCATGGCTGAGAAGGAGCTGAGAAGGAGATGAGAGCTGTCCTGGTTGGAAGATATCCTGATTGATGAACTGTATGTATCCTGTTACTTCCAAGCTGATCCTAATCCTGAGTTGTAACCTGTTACTTCCCTAATAAACCCCATAGCTGTGAGTATGGTCTGTAAGTTTTGTGTGGCCATTGCAATGAATTACCAAACCCAGCAGAGAAGTAGAGAGTGCTGTGGGAAGGATGGCTGGTGTCAAAATTGGTAAAAAGTTTGAAGAGTAGAAGTGCATCTGACCTCCACCTGATAGGAATCAGCCTTTGGGCTGATGCTGATTTTCATTCCTCCCCCTAAAATTAGACAACTTCTGATGCTACCATATTACATCATGTAACCTAACACGCTCATAGGTTCAAGGGATTAGAACCTAGACATTTTTGGGAGGCCGTTATTCTGCCCACCACATTCTGTATCATGTCTTTTTTCTCTGGATGCTTTTAAGATTTTCTCTTTATCACTGGTTTTTAGCAATTTGATTATTATATGCCTCCATGTAGTTTTATTCCTATTTCTTGTACTTGTGGTTCATTTAGCTTTTTGGATCTGTGAGTTTATAGTTTTCATCAATTTTGGAAAAAAAATTAACCATTATTTTTCAAATATTTTTTCTGTCTCCTTTACCCTTTCAGGGACTCAAATTACAGTTTTATTAGGCCACTTGAAGTTGTCCCATAGATCATTGATGCTCTGTTTATTTTCTTTTGTCTTCTCTGTGTGTTTCTTTTTGTATATTTCTTATTACAGTATCTTCAAGTTCACTAATATTTTCTTCTGCAAACTCTGATCTGCTATTAATCTTATCCAGTTTGTTTTTCATCTTACACTTTGTAACTTTCATCTCTAGAAGCTCAATTTGGGATATTTTTGTATCTTATGTGTCCTTTCTTAGTGATTTGAAAATATGGAAAGCACCTATAATAATTGTTTTAATGTTCTTGTTATAACTTCTGTGTCAGTTCTGAATCAGTTTCAATTGATTAATTTATCTCCTCATGATGGGTTGTATTTTCTTATTTCTTTGCATCCTGGTAATTTTTAATTGGATGTCAGACATTACGAATTTTACCTTGTTGAATACCGGATATTTTTGTATTCCCATAAATACTCTTGAGCTTCACTGTGTCTTGCAGTGATGCCACTTAGAGGAAGTTTGATCTCTTCCAGTTTTGCTTTTAAGATTTCTAAGGCAGGACTGGAGTAGTTATCAATCTAGGATTAATTATTCCCCATTACTGAGGTAGAGCCTTTTGTGTACTCTACCCAATGCCCCCATTAATCTTTTGGTTTTCTAATTTAATTGGTGGAAATAGGCAGATTTCCAGCCCTGTGTGAGTCCCAGGCACTGTTACCTCAAATCATTTCAAGTGATTTTTCCCAGCTTTGGGTAGTTTCCTCATATGCATGTGCTAATCAGTGTTCAGCTCAGTACTCAAAGGAAATCTTTTGCCGCTCTCAAGAGTTCTCTCTCTGTACAGCTCTTTCCTTTCTGGTACTCTATTCTGCCAACCCTAGCTGCCATGGTCTCCCTAAACTCTCTGTTCCTTCTCCCCACCTCAGGGAGTACATTGGACTCCACCTGTGTTTCCTTCCCTGCACATTCCACCTTGGCATGGTGATGCTAATCATTTACAGTGATGGGACGTAACCATTTTTGTGGATGCACTAGAGTACCAAGGGTAGTTCAGATATTTGCAAACATTGCCTGTTTCCCCTAGAGCTTTTCTCAGATTAAATGATAACAAACGAAGGCTTTTAAAGGACAGTTTTTAGCAGAGGTTATTTCAGCTTTATTTAGTCCCTATTGACATACCCATTTAGTAATTTTATAAACTTTACCAGCGCTAGGAATTGGCTTCTGGTTGCCCTCTTTATCTTCTCCATATACTCCACTGCAACCATTCAGGACTGTATCAATGGATCTTTGTTGCTGTAATCTCTCAGGCTCACAGGGAAGGCTGATCAGTCTCCAGGAAGAAAGGACTTTGGGAAACACCAGGATGGGTTTATTGCTGGTAACTAATTCTGAATCTATGGAGTTACAGGCACATATCAAAGCCTCCCTCAAGATAAGAGGCCCTTTAGTTTACTGGTTCAGCCTAATTATTTTCAGAGCCTGCAATATTTATCTAAAGGCCAATGAGGGGAAACTCTTGCTAAAATAGCTAATACTTCCTTTTTGTATTTTTAAAACAATACTGAAAACAAACAAACTCAGATTTGGGTTAAAAGATGATGGATCTAAATTTATATTTTGTAATCTCCCTCTTTCACCCTCTTCACTTTCATTTTCTGTTCTTTAGTCTCTACGTACATTGTATATGAACTTTCTATTTAAATTAATCGCTTATGATGAAATTTTAGAGATTGAAATAGGTTAAATAAAAGATCTCTGGCTGGACTTCTGCTTAAAGCCATTGGGAAGAAACAAGGACTAGAGTCAACTTCCCACCATAAACAACTAAAAAACTGAGCAAAATATATGAAAAATTGTTTTCAGATATTGGACAACAGGTAGCACAGGACCAGGATCCCTAAATGGATAAATGGAGAGAAATGAGTGAGGTAAGCTCTACAACTACCCTAGATTTCTGCCTGGAGGTAAATTATTGACCATGAGCATGGTTGGGGGAAGGTATTCAACTCAGTCAGGGACCAAGAGCCTCATTGAATTGAAGAGATGAAAGTTAGAAAATTAGAGCTCAACAAGACAGCTAAGATGGCCAGACACTGCTGTGCAGAAGTTCAGAAAGATGGTATCTGAACAGAAAAAAACTGAAACCAAACCAAACTTGTTGCCATCTAGTCGATTCCAACTCATAGCGAGTCTGTAGGACAGAGTAGAATTGCCCCATAGGGTTTCCAAGGAGCAGCTGGTGGATTCAAACTGCCAACCTTTTGGCTAGCAGCCAAGCTCTTAACCATTGTGCCACCAGGGCTCCAACAACCTGCATAAGATTCTCATGAGTCTTTGCTAAGTACTAGGCTGCACAGTCATTGAGGAAAACTCTATGCCAGGCAAAAAATACCCAGAGAATTGTAATCACAATAATTCCTAGAGTTCACACAGATCAGTGAGCTGTTCAGGCTGTGAGAAGGCAGTCAAGCTGTGATCAGCCAAATTGGAGAGCCACTGGGGCAATCAGTGAAGACCCCGAGGAGATCACATCTTAGTAGTAGGGTTACACTATCATAGGGTGAAGACTACTCTAGATCTGTCCTAGAAAACTTTAAAATCAGGCCTCAAAGGGATTAAAGTGATCTGCAGATTAATTAACTGCCTAATCAACACTCTTTAAAGAAATACACCACAATCCAAGCATTCAGCAACATAACGTACACAAAGTCTAGCAAACAAACAGACAAAAAATTACTAGACATTCCAAGAAACAGGAAAATGTGACTCATAATCAGGGCAAAAAATCAGTCAATAGGAATAGATGCAGATATGACAGAGATGATGGAATTAGGAGCAAAGGTGATAAAATAGCTACTACAAATATGTTCAATTATTTAAAGGAAATCATGTTTTATAGTTTTCAGTATGTAAGTCTTTTGCTTCCCTAGTTAGTTTTTTTCCTAGGCATTTTATTCTTTTAGATATATTGAAAATAGCTACTATTGTATTGTAAAATAACTACTACAAATAGGTTCAATTATTTAAAAGACAACATATTTTATAGTTTTCAGTGCACAAGTCTTTCACCTCCATGGTTAAATGTATCCCTAGGTGTTTTATTGTTTTAGATGTATTGTAAATAGAGTTGTTTTCTTAATTTCCTTTTTAGCTTGTTCATTGCTGGTGTATAGAACCACAACTGATTTTCGTGTATTGATCATGTGCCCTGCAACTTTGCTGAATTCATTTATTAGCTCTAGTAGCTTTCTTGTGGATTCTTTGGGATTTTTCTATATATAGGATCATGTCATCTGTGAATAGAGATGGTTTTATTAATTTTTTTCAACAAAAAAGTTTAGTGCCTGTTATATACTAGGCACCTTTCCAGACACTGGCAAATTGTAATGGGAGTTAGGAGACCTTGTTTCTAAGCCAAGAATTGCCATTTCACAGCTGTGTGAACTTGGGTGAGTAAGTTACCTCTCTGGGCTTCATTTTTTTTTTTTTTTTTCATTCTTTAAATAAGACCTGTTGTTGGGGAGCTGTAGAGTGGATCCTGACTCATAGTGACTCCCTGTGACAGAATAGAACTGCTGCATAGGGTATTCTAGGTTATAATCTTTACAGGAGCAGATCACTAGGTCTTTTTCCCACGGATCCGCTAGGTGTGTTCAAATCGCCAACCTTTCAGTTAGCAGCCAAGCACTTAACCAATGAGCCACAAGCAATATATCCAATAGGCAATAGTTGCACACATACTAATTTTTAACCCTAGACTCTTGATACATACTGAACTGCTAGTGAATTAGATACACAAATACAAAATTTCACAGTCCATATCATCATAAAGGTCTACCCTGGTAAAAGTTCAGTAATAATAAGACTAACAAACACTGATATAGAACCAGGCTCTGTTTTAAATGCTTTTTATGTTAATCTATTTAATCCTTATGTCTTAGTCATCTAGTGCTGCTATAAGAGAAATACCACAAGTGGATGGATTTAACAAAGAGAAATTTATTCTCTCACAGTCCAGTAGGCTAGAAGTCTGAACTCAGGGTGCTGGCTCCAGGGGAAGGCTTTATCTCTCTGTCAGCTCTTGGGGAATGTTCTTGTCATCATTCTTCCATTGGTCTGGGAGAATCTCAACACAGGAACCTCAGGTCCAAAGGACACTCTTCTCCTGGCACTGCTTTCTTGGTGGTATGAGGGCCCCCTGTCTTTCTGCTTGCTTCTCTCTTTTATATCTCAAAAGAGATTGGTTTAAGACACTATCAAATCTGGTAGATCTTATCAATATAACTGCCGCTAATCCATCTTATTAACATCATAGTGATAGGATTTACAACACTTAGGAAAATCTCATCAAATGACAAAATGCTGGACAATCACACAATACTGGGAATCATGGCCTAACCAAGTTGACACATATTTTTGGGGGACACGATTCAATCCATGACACATTATAAGGACCATAGGAGATATGTACAATGACTGTCCTCATTTTACAGATGGATTTTCCTAAGGTCTGTAAGTGGTGGAGCCGGGATTTGAACTAACCAGTTTGGCTCCAGAGTCCATGTTCTTAGACTCTCTACAAAACTGTGAAATACACTGGAGTTGGATGGCATATAAGTATTACATGACAGGGTCATTTAGGGTCTAAGAAGTGATTTACCCTCTTTTCTTCTCATTTTTCTGTATCGAGTTCTTATAATACTTAGTACCTCACTGGCAGATTGTGCATCACTGCATAAAATGAAAGCCCTTGCTGTCGAGTCAATTCTGACTCTAGGACAGAGCAGAACCGCCCCATAGGGTTTCCAAGGAATGGCTGGTAGATTCAAACTGCCGACCTTTTGGTTAGCAGCCAAGCTCTTAACCACTGTGGCACCAGGACTGCACATAAAGTGAATGTGCTATAAATGGGTGACAATAATTAGGAAATAAATTGATTAGGATGATGTTCAAAATTTTATTATGTTGTTGAGGTGATAAAATGCTCTAAAATTAATGTAGTAATGGTTGCACAGTTCTGTGAACATAATAAAAACCATTGAATTGTACACTGTAAATGGGTGCATTGTATGATATGTGACTCATATCTCAATAAAGATGTTAAAAAAATGACATAACATAAAACTCTACTATCCATGAATAAACTGCTTTTGTTGAAAAAAAAAAGAAATATTATGCTTTTGTTCGACCTTATGCAACTCAGCCTGGAGGACGGTATGGCCAGGAAATCGTCACACCAATGTTTTAAATGGATTATCTCCACATCTCCACTTGACTTTAATTTATTGTCACTACTGATAGAGAAATCCCCAGTCCATGCCTGGAAGGAGGGAGGCATGGAGGCTTTCTCCCCTCCCTCTGCTGTCTGAATTGGAGATTGGAGAAAGTCCAATCACTTCTATTCTCCAGGTTCACTGGGATATGTCTAAGACACACAGAGTTAAAAAGAGTGTTAAAAGTAGCCTCCTCCCATCCAACCCCAGTGTATTCAGCCCATTTCTCATGTGACATTTATGAGCTCAGGATCTTTGACCAAACTGTGTGTCTAAACAGATGTTTCTTTGCTCTCACACTGTGTTTCTTCCAGCTTCTCACTTTTTTTTTTTTTTTTTTTGCCCACCTCATTTAAATTTTTTTTTTTTCCCATTATCCCCTTAGAGTCTTCATCTCATACCCTGGCTAGGTCCAATTTTACAGACTCTTCTTCATCTTAGGAATCTTCAAGCCTACAAGTGAAGTGTAAGTCACCCCGCTTTGTCTTTCTCACCCACTTGTAATGATGGATGCTGGTTGTGGGGCAGGGGTTTGGCTGGGAACTGGGTTCAGTTCTGGGTGACATACTTTAAGAAAACAGCAATGTTCTAGATCACAGCTGGAGGAGAAGGAGGAGTTTGGAAAGTGGACTTGGCCCTGAATAAACTAGGGAAGTTTAGCCTGGATAAGTCTTGATAACTATCTTCAAATATTTGAAGAACTGTGCTCTGGTAGAGGAATTAGACTTACTTAGGTAGCTCCAGAGGACAAGCCTATGAGCAGTAGAAGAAAGTTATATGAGCAAGATCTCTGAAGACCAGCACTATGCCTTCAGGTATAACAGCAAAATATAAAATATGAGTGAATACTGAGAGAGAGAAAGAGAGAAACAGTATAAAACAGCATAAAATGGGGCCCATTCTAAATTGCCACCTTCTTAGCCAAAGCTAACTTTAAATACTACTGTACTTTCAAAAGCTCGCCCTTTGCCCTGAAAGTTAAAGCCTAGTTCTACAGGGTATGGACAAACCAGGGATGAGGCACACAGACATGAAGTGCCTTGGGTCATTTCCACAAAGTGCAAATTTGGGAGCCTAGATGGAGTTTGTTTTTGTGTATAATTACAGGCATCTTTATAATCAGTTAACATCTCTTGCCCTAGCTGAGTCAGTGTGAGTTCCCAGAACCATATACACAAAAGCAAGCTGGCTCAAAGCAGCCGACACTTCTAAGAAACTCCTCAAGGAGGAAAATAAGACATTACAGCTTCTGTTCCTTTGAAGCTGAAGTAATTTTGGACTGGGGTGCTGTGTGTAGTTGAGGTGGTATTTTAGATTACACTGCAACTGATTAATGTAGCCTCAGGTAGCTGGTATGACTCTTTTGCTCCAGTTTTCTAATCAATAAAATGAGAGGCTGGAATTAAATCCCTGTTTATAAACACTGAGTCCCTGGGTGGTGTGCAAATGGTTAACACACTTGGCAGTTAATGAAAGGTTAGAGGTTTGAGTCCACCTAGGTGTTCCCTTGAAATAAAGACCTGGCAATCTATTTCTGAAAAATCAGTCACTGAAAACCCCATGGAGCACAGTTCTGCTCTGACACATACGGGGTGGCCATGAGTTGGAATCAACTCAGCACCAACTGGTTGGTAGTTCTAAAACCTGGGTCTTTGGACCACTTGTAATCAGAATCACCCAGACTGCTTATAAAATTGCAAAATTTGAGCTCCCATCCAGGACCTGTTGTTGTTAGTTGCCACGGAGTCAATTCTAACTGATAACAACCCCATGTGTGCAGAGCAGAACTACTCCATAGGGTTTTCCTTTTGGAAGCAGATCACCAGGCCTGTCTTTGGGGGCACCTCTGGGTGGGTTCAAACCACAAACCTTTTGGCTAATAGTCAAGCCCTTAACCGTTTGTACCACCCAGGGACCCCTACCTAAGACCTACTGAATCAGAATTCCTAGAGGTTGTTGTTGTTAGGTGCCATCAAGTTGGTTCCAACTCATAGTGACCCTAATAGAACAGTCCTGTGCCATCCTTGAGCCCATTGTTGCAGCCACTATGTCAATCCATCTCATCGAGGATCTACCTCTTTTTCACTGACTCTCTACAAAGCATGATGTCCTTCTCCATGGACTGGTCCTTCCTGATAACATGTCCAAAGTATGTGAGATGAAGTTTCATCATCCTCACTTCTAAGAAGCATTCTGGTTGTACTTCTTCCAAGACAGATTTGTTCGTTATTCTGGCAGTTCATAAACCAAAAAAAAAAAAAACCCATTGTCATCAAGTTGATTCCGACTCATAGCAACCCTATAGAACAGAGCAGAACTTCCCCATAGGGTTTCCAAGGAGCAGATGGTGGATTCAAACTGCCAACCTTTTGGCTAGCAGTCATATCTCTTAACCACTGCGCCACCAGGGCTCCATAGTATATTCAGTATTCTTTGCCAACACCATAATTCAAATACATCAATTCTTCGTCGATTTTCCTTGTTCATTGTCCAGCTTTTGCATGCATAAGAGGCAATTGAAAATATCATGGCTTGGATCAGAAGCACCTTAGTCCTCAAAGTGACGTCTTTGCTTTTTAACACTTCAAAGAGGTCTTTTGTAGCAGATTTAGGTTTGCCGAATGCAATATGTCCTTTATTTCCTGACTGCTGCTTCTATGGGCGTTGATTGTGGATCCAAGTAAAACGAAATCCTTTACGACTTCAATCTTTTCTCCATTTATCATGATGTTGCTTATTTGTCCAGTTATGAGTATTTTTGTTTTCTTTATATTGAAGTGTAATCCATATTAATGGCTGTAGTCTTTGATCTTCATCAGCAAGTGTTTCAAGACCTCTTTGATTTCAGCAGGCAAGGTAGTATCATCTGCTTATCGCAGGTTGCTAATGAGTCTTCTTCCAATCCTGATGCCCCATTCTTCTTTATATAGTCCAGTTTCTCGGATTATTTGTTCAGCATACAGACTGAATAAGTATGGTGAAAGGATATACCCCTGACGCACACCTTTCCTGATTTTAAACCACAACAGTATCCCCTTGTTCTGTTCAAACAACTGCCTCTTGGTCTATGTACAGGTTCCTCATGAGC
>NW_004443957.1:18792025-18892358 GCF_000243295.1 Trichechus manatus latirostris | reverse complement strand
GCCTCTTGGTCTATGTACAGGTTCCTCATGAGCACAATTAAGTGTTCTGGAATTCCCATTCTTCACAATGTTATCCATAGTTTGCTATGATCCACACAGTCAAATGCTTTTGTGTAGTCAATAACACACAAATAAACATTTTTCTGGTATTCTCTGCTTCAGCCAAGACTCATCTGATGTCAGCAATGATATTCCTTGTTCCACATTCTCTTCTGAATCTGGCTTGAATTTTTGGCAGTTCCCGGTCGATGTACTGCTGCATCCATTTTTAAATTATCTTTAGCAAAATTTTAATTGTGTGTCATATCAATGATATTGTTCAATAATTTCTGCCTTCCATTGGATAATCTTTGGAATGGGCACAAATATGAATCTCTTCCAGTTGGTTGGCCAGGTAGCTGTCTTCCAAATTTCTTGGCGTAGATGAGTGCTTCCAGTGTTGTATCCGTTTGTTGAAACATCTCAATTGGTATTTCATCAATTCCTGAAGCCTTGTTTTTTGCCAGTGCCTTCAGTGCAGCTTGGACTTCTTCCTTTAATACTGTCAGTTCTTGATCATATACTACCTCCTGAAAAGTTTGAATGTCAACCAATTCTTTTTGGTACAGTGACACTTTGTATTTCTTCCATCTTCTTTTGATGCTTCCTGCATCGTTCAATATTTTGCCCATAGAATCCTTGAATATCGCAACTCAAGGCTTGAACTTTTTCTTCAGTACTTTCAGCTTGAGAAATACCAAGCATGTTCTTCCCTTTTGGTTTTCTAACTCCAGGTCTTTGCATATTTCATTGTAATACTTTACTTTGTCTTCTTGAGCTACCCTTTGAAATTTTCTGTTCAGCTCTTTTCCTTCATCATTTCTTTCATTCATTTTAGCTACTCTGTGTTCCAGGGCAAGTTTCAGCATCTCTTCTGACATCCATTTTGGCCTTTCCTTCTTTCCTGTCTTTTTAATGGCCTTTTGCTTTCTTCATGTAAATGTCCTTGATGCCATCCCACAACTAGTCTGGTCTTTGGTCTTTAATGTTCAGTATGTCAAATCTATTCTTGAGATGGTCTCTAAGTTTAGGTGGGGTATACTCAAGGTCCTGGAGGTAGAACCCAGGACTCTACATTTTCAATAAACAGCCCAAGGGATTCTGAGAACTTCTGGATCAAATAGTTTCTAATATCCCTTCCATCTTGAACATTTTCTTATTCAATAATTTTCTCATCCACTGTGGAGAATCTGGAGTTACTTCCAAGTAAAGACTTGGCCCTGCATCTTATCCTAGGATGACCAACATCTTGTTTGCCAGGACTGAGGGGATTCCCTGGATGCTGGACTTTCAGTTTTAAAACTGAGACTGTCTGGGGAAATTGAGACTAGTTGGTCACCCCAGGAGGATCCAGCTATTGTGGTTATTTATGCCCTGCAGAAACATACAATCCACAGAGATGCCAGTCCCAAGGAAACATCTAGCTGAGGATTGTTTTCCTCAGTGCTCTGTTTAGCAAAGGGTCAAGGATCCTTTTTGCCCCACTGGTATGAGGATCAGCTTAGAAACCACTGGTGCCCACTCTGCAGTCCATTCACATAGCTCCCAGTGAAGGTCAGGGAGGGGGTTTCAGTCTGGGAGTGGGGGTTTGACAAGGAGACTTCACTCAGCTGTTCCCAGCCATCTGCACAGCTTGCAAGATCAGCCCGTGTGACTGTGTGAGTCATCTCTGCTGCATTAGTGCAAACCACCCATGGAGGTTCAACCTCCACCTACTTATAGAGAGGCATTTAAGGAAGACTGACCTAATTCAAGCAAAAATAGGTCTTTATTAGTGTGTGACTAACCCATTTCTTTTACCAATTAAAAAAGAGCCTTTCTCCCATGCTTGGAGACTAAATTGTGGTGCTTGGTAACGGTAGAGTTGCACGTTGGTTACATTAAGACTTATTCTCCTTCTCCTCCCTCCCTTTCTTCTTCTTCCTTCCTTTTTCCCTCTCTCAAGGTGATCAATTCTGGTGCCTGAAAACCTCTATGAGTCCCTCAGTCAGACAGAACTCTAGTTGTTGCCTGAGGGTAGAGTCATCACATCTCAGCTCAGATCTCAGCGGCACCTGCTTCTTCCTTGGAGACCCCAGCTCAGTCTGCAAAGGTTACCCTACCGACTGCCTGAGGCAGAAGCCAGGTGGCCCATTCAGTGTGTGTGTGTGGGGGGGAGGGGGGCTTTGTTAGCTCACCCTACTTTAGTTCCTGGCTAGGAGGGTCACCAGTTCTCCCAATATGGGTTATTTTGAATCAATTCTAAGAAGCAAGGAATTTTTTAAAACTTCACTGAGAACTGTTCACACTTGTGATTTACTTGTGAAGGCTCCTCCCTCCATTTTTGCTAAATGCCCCACCATTATAAAGTCAAAGAAAAGTGCTACATTTCAAAGTAAAAGAAAAGTAATAGAAGAGAAAGAAAAAACCACTCCCAAATACCTGGAAGATAAGAAAGAAAGGCAATGTGATAGGTCTGGGGCAGAAATATAGCAGGGAAAGAAGGAGTCTGAGATGAAGAAACCTAGGTCTTCAAGTGGGAACTTCAGGTAGAATTGATTAAGCAATTTTTACCTCAGAAGCTAGTTTCTTTCTCCTGAGAACAAACATCTGAGGTGTATTTCACTTTATGCTTCAGATGTGCTCCTGAAAGTTGTTTATCCATCAGTTTGTTGTAAACTGAATCACATTTTTAAATGCATAAAGGGACCATGGTTTTGCTTTAGTGACTCAAAGAATGCGTGGATGATATAAACCAAAGTTCTATACTTCATCTCAACTACTGGTTATGATTCTGACAGATGATTTTTTATTAGAAAATAAAACATTGGTCTGATTTCTTTTGGTCCTTGTCTCACTCTATAAGAAATGTTCAAAAGAAGCTGAATATGTGAGTGACAGAGATGTACATATACGCCATCAAGGGAAACTTAGAAGTTATCCCACACAGGGTCCCTTGGGTCTTTTTGAGCTGCAGAGGACTAGGGAGGGAGGAACAGAAAGATATGCCAGTGCAGGCCAAGCCTACTGCCTTCCACTGGTGGGCACAGATCTGTGGAGCTGCTATTGCTCAAATAAATGAAGCATATCATCTGTGGCACAGGACCGGGCAATGTTTCATTCCGTTGTGCATGGGGTCACTATGAGTTGGTGCCAGCTTGAAGGCAGCTAACAGCAACCACCACCACCATCTGTGGTAGGTTGAATAACGGACCTCCAAGATGTCCATGTCCTAATTCTCAGAACCCCTTATATGGCAAAAGGGACTTTACAGATGTGACTAAGTTAAGGATCTTGAGATGGAGAGATTATCACGGATTATCTGGGTGGGCTGATGTAATCACAAAATTTCTTATATGAAGGATGAAGGAGGAGCCAGAGGAGAAGGCAACGTGATGCTGGAAGCAGAGAATGGAGTGATGGGTTTTGAAGATGGAGGAAAGGACTGCAAGCCAAGGAATACAGGCGGCCACTAGAAGCTGAAAAAGGCAAGAAAACAGATGTTTCCCTCAGAGTCTCTAAGAGGACCCAGCCCTGCTGACATCTTGACTTTGGCCCAGTGAAATTGATTTTGGACTTCTGACCTCTAGAACTGTAAGAGAATAAAATTGTGTTGTATTAAGCCCTAAGTGTGTGGTAATTTGTTACAGTAACAGTTGTTATTGTTAGGTGTGGTGGATTCAGCTCCTACTCATAGTGACCCCATGTACAACAGAACGAAACACTGCCCAGTCCTGCGCCATCCTCTTCATTGTTGCTATGTTTGAGCCCATTGTTGCAGCCACTGTGTCAATCCATCTTGTTGAGGGTCTTCCTCTTTTTCGCTGACCCTCTTTTTCACGGAGCAACAGTAGCACAGGAAACTAATATCCATCTCAACTAACTTAACAGTTTCATGTCAATGTGACACACTCATTGATCATCACATCCTGTCTATTCCTCCCCTAAACTGATTTCTCAACAACTCTGTCCACCTATTTCCACCTCGATTGTCACTATCCCAGACCAGGCCGCCTCCGTCGCCTGCCCTACAGTGACCTCCTAAATGTTCTCCCCTCTGCAGATATCTCCCACTGAAACCCCATTCCCCTCATTTCAGTCAGAGTGCTTTTGTTTTATTTTGCTTTTGCAGATCAGATCCTGTCCTTCCTCTCCTTCATATAACATCAGTGGCTACTTGCTGCCCTCAGGACAAAGCCTAAGGGATAAACAGAGTAGCCAGGCAAAGGGCTCATTAGCGTTCCTCCCAGAGGCTCCTGGGAAATAGGCCCCTATTTGGTTCTGCAGCACTGAACTCTGGGATTTACTTGGCCTGGACTGTATTGGGCTGGAGAGGTTCAGGGTAACAAATGAGAACTGTGTTCCAGCCTGAAGGTTCTGTACTGTCCAAGCCCTGTCACCACATTGTACATGGTGCGACTTCAAGATTGATGGGGTGCGCTAGTCGAGATGCACCTTGGCACTTCTTCCAATTAACTTCCACCAAGAACAGCTTCATTGTTATGTTCATGAGCTGAACCTGGAGGAGGCAGTTAGGCTTCCAGAGGGTCTGCTATGACCCGCACTCACACAGACATTATTGTCTTCAGCTGCGTACCCCCTAATGAGGAGTTTAGTGGCCAAAAGCTCGTATCTCTGTCTGACTTGAAGAATACTGTTATTTATCTGTGGTGTATACTGACTATACTTTCTTCTTTATCCTTTAGGTAAATAAATCCTGTTTGGCTTATTCAAGCGATGTCTGTATCTAGCCTTCCCATGATTGAATACTTACCAGTGTCACTTGCCAATATAGTGCTATGTGAAGGCTAAACTCTGTACATGGTTTATAAGCCATCCCTTAACTCTGCAGGATTCTCTCTTCACATGCCCTCTCAAAAATTCTGCCCTTGAACTGCAGCAAGCTTTCTCCCACATCTCTACCTGGCACACTCTTCCCCATCCTTGTGGCCCAGATAACCCCTGTCATTCTTCTGGCCTCAGTTCAAACGCCAGTTCTCCCAGGAAACTGCGTCTGACTCCCCAAATTGCTCCTATGGGCTTCAGTAGCACCCTGAAAGTTTTCCATCCTAAGAAGAAGCACACTATGGTGCAATGGTTTGTTTTCTTGTCCGCAGCTTCCATTATGCTGTGGACAACTTGATATGCATTTCATCTGTCTTGTTCATTACTGAAACCCTACTGCTTGGCACCATAGTGAGTGATTAATAAATACCATTGAATGAATGAATGGATCCATAGTAATAACAATCATATTTCATTGAATGCCTGCTCTATGCTATGCACCATGTTAAGTACTCTACATAAGTTATTTCTAATTCTAAATACAACAATGCAAAATTGGTGTTATTATCCTAATTCTACAGCGGGGAAAACCAAGGGTCAGAGTCTAAGTAACATGGTTGGGGGCACATGCATAGCTGGAATTTGGACCCAGGTCTATCCAGCACTTAATGTCAGCATATTTACAGAGCTGTATTTCTATGAAGCACTCTTTTCCCCTTTCCACCCCCGTCCCAGCCATCCACACTGCACTTCCCATGCTGGAGACCTCCTTGACCTCTGGAAAGCCCGTTTTAGAGTTTTGCTAAATCTCAACTTCCTCACCTATAAAATAAAGAGGCTGGACAGAATTGGTAACTAAGCTCCTTCCTGTTCTAACACATTCTGGGTTCTATGACTCCTGTGTTATAGAATCATTTAAATATCAGCAAATGGAGGCTACATTTAAATGACATTACATTTTACTTTTATTTTTATGTGCACACATATGGTTTTACACCCAAGAGGCAGAAGACAGAGGCCTGGAAGCAACGCCCTGAGGCACGGGCGCCTTCTTCCTGGATGGACTCATGTGGTTGCTTTTAGTCACACATTTCACCTTAATATTCACCTGGAAATTCCCTGTAAGAGGTTGTACACATTTATTTATGTCCAGAGCTGATGCCTTATAAACCAATAATTTTTACTGACTGCCTAAAAATGGTCTTTTAAAAGGACTATTCTTTTTTTCTTTTTTCTTTTTTAATGGAGTAACAATCAGGCCATTGATGCTGAATTTATGATTCACTTACATGTGCCATTAATTTGTGAGGTATTTGATATTTCAAATTGCCTTGAATATTGCTATGTTTATATGTGTACAGTATTTCTAATGTTGCCATTAACTTTATTGCTACTCGTACAACTACTATCTGCTACTAATGTTTCTCCCATTTTGTTATTAAATGAATATGGAAATTAGAAGTGAAGAATAAGCAAACTAGGGCTTGTTTCTGAGACAAGAGTGGAGGCATTATTTAAAAATAGATAAATAATAATGATTTGCTTTCTTTTTAAAGCTAATTTATTCCCTTTCCCTAAGAAACCTGTGTGAGGATCAAACTGTTCCCTGTGGTTCATTAACAGAAAGGGGACACCCGCTCAGCACAATTTTCTGGTTAGAATATGGCCTTGAAGGGTTCAGTCCCTCAGGTTTGGTGGGCTATGTGTTTATCTTTGGCAATGGACTTTTATATAATGATGATTATAATGACAATGACATTTATGGTTATATCTGACATTTACTGGATACCTATTATGGGATAGACATTGGTTGTTCTCTTTATATGCAACAACTTGTTCACTCCACACAACAGCACTATGAGGTAGGTGCTACCATTGTTCCCATTTTACAGATGAGCAAAGTGAGTCTTAGAGAAGTTAAGTGGTTTGCTCAAGGGCTCACAGTTAATGAATGGGGGTGCACAGATTTGAACTTGCTGGGTCTGACTCCAGCGTTTGCATTTATAGCCGTTGCTGTTTTCCTTCTCTTTGTCACCTCTTATGTTAAAGGTGTTCCAGAGCAATATGCACCTGTGACTAGTGCCATTATTCTCTGTTTAAATATTTAAGGACCTGAAATCTTGGTCTTTGGTTTGGGCATTTTCCCAGCTCATCAGTAAAGGAGTTTGGTACACAAGTTAAGACAAGTTTGTACTATCCCAGAGGCAAGATGTAGGTTTAGGGACTTCTTGTGTAAGGAGCCCTGGTGGCGCAGTGGTTAAGAGCTAAGGCTGCTAACCAAAAGGCCAGCAGTTTGAATCCACCAGCCACTCCTTGGAAACCCTATGAGGCAGCTCCACTCTGTCCTATAGGGTCACTGTGTGTTGGAATTGACTCAACAGCAACAGGTTTGGTTTTTTGTGTAAAGGTGACCAAGAAATGCTCAAAAGTGTAATACAGAAACACCCAGAGAGTTCAGAATAGTCTATTTTTAAACACATGTTATAGGTACCATTAGCCTGTGAAACACTGTAGACCTAAGCTCTAGATTACAAAGAAACCAGAAAAACTCATCAATCCACATAAACTTCTCACAAACCTACCTTTGCCCAAACAAATGAATTAGTCATCTCATAAATGGATTAAATTAGGGGAAACTGTTGTCAAATTCTAATTCCAGTGGTGATGGAGGCGTGGCAAAGAAATGATTGGAAAATAACACAAAATCTAAGAGTTGGACAGGATCTTAGAGATTTCCAATCAATCCTGACTCAAAGGACCTAGACCATCCCTGACAGATGGCCACCCACTACACTTCTGGAGAGCTTTGATCATAGGAAGAATCCTACCTAATAAAATTATGTATCTTAGGGCTTGAGAAATTATCTTTGGTCAAACTGCAAAAATCAGGGACTTCCCATAGAATTCTGGTTTCTATTTAATTGGTAGAAATTATTCTTACTGAAATAATAAGCTCGAGGCTAGGACTAGAGCAAGATGATGTGGCCCCAGTGAGAATGAAACAGAAAGTTGTTCTGAGAATGGAGAATCAACTGAACCACTGGACCTGGTGCCTGCTACTTTTATTAAGGAAGCGATTGTGGTTAAAGGAGTCCCTGGGTGGTGCAAAAGGTCAACACACATGGCTGCTAATCAAAAGGCTGTGGGTTTGAGGAAATGCTCCCGATCACTAGCCATTAGAGAAATGCAAATTAAAACCACAATGAGATACCATCTCACCCCGGCATTACTGGCACCAATCAAAAACACTGGAAATAACAAATGTTGGAGGGGCTGCGGCGAGATCGGAACTCTTATGCACTGCTGGTGGGAATGCAAAATGATACAACCATTTTGGAAAATGATATGGCGCTTCCTCAGAAAGCTAGAAATAGACATACCATTCGATCCAGCAATCCTACTCCTAGGAATATATCCTAGAGAAATAAGAGTCGTCACTCGAATACACATATGCACACCTATGTTCATGGCAGGATTGTTCACAACAGCAAAACGATGGAAACAACGTAGGTGCCCATCAACAGATGAATGGATAAACAAACTATGGTACATACACACAACAGAGTACTATGCAATGAGAAAGAACAACAATGAATCTGTGAACCATCTCATAACATGGATGAAACTGGAGGACATTATGCTGAGTGAAATAAGTCAATCACAAAAAGACAAATATTGTATGAGGCCTCTATTGTAAAAACCCATGAAAAAGTTCACACACAAAATGTAACACTCTTTGTTGGTTACCAGGGATGGGAGGGGTGCGGGGGGGAAATACTAAATAGGCAATAGATAAGTGGTATCTTGGGTGAAGGGCGAGACAGTACACAATACAGGGGAAACTAGCACAACTTGTACAAGGGAAGGTCATGGAAGCCCCACAGACACATCCAAACTCCCTGAGAGACTGAATTGCTGGGCGGAGGGCTCTGGGGACCATGGTCTCCGGGAACAACTAGCTCAATTGGCATAACACAGTTTATAAAGACAATGTTCTACATTCTATCTTGGTGAGTAGTGTCTGGGGTCTTAAATGCCTGTGAGCAGCCATCTAAGATACTCCACTGGTCTCATCCCTTTGGGAGCAAGGGAGAATGAAGAGAACAGGATACAAGGAAAAGATTAGTCCGAAGGACTAATGGTCTACAGCTACCAAGGCCTCCACTGGACTGAGTCCAGTACAGCTAGATGGTGCCCAGCTACCACTGACTGCTCTGACCAGGATCACAACAGAGGGTTCTGGACAGAGCTGGAGAAGGCTGTAGAACATAATTCTAACTCACAAAAATAAAAGACCAGATTTACTGGCCTAAAGGAGACTGGAGAAACCCCGAGAGTATGGCCCCCAGACACCCTTTTAGCTCAGTGGTGAAGTTATCTCCGAGGTTCACCATTCAGCCTGGGAGTGGACAGCCCTGTAAAACCAAATGGGACTAATGCGATACGGTAGTCCAGTGACAAGGGCTAGAAGGCAGAAGGGGACAAGGAAGCTGGTGATAGGGAACCCAAGGTTGAGTAAGGATATTGTTGATGTGTTGTGAGATTGTTAACCATTGTCATAGGGCAACATGTGTAGTAACTGTTAAATGAGAAACTATTTTGTTCTGTAAGCCTTCATCTTAAGTGAGAATAGCAGCACAATTGGAAGAGCATAGTCAATGTCACTGAACTGTGCATGCAGAAATTTTTGAAATGGTGTACCTTTGGCTATGTGCATTTCAAGCAAAAAAAAAGGTTGAGAAGTTAGAGGGTTGACATGTTGTGGGGTTGTTAACCAATGTCATAAAACAATGTGTACTACTGTTTCATGAGAAACTATTTGTTCTGTAAGCCTTCACCTGAAGTACAATAAAAAATAAAAAAAAAAAGGCTGATGGTTTGAGTCCACCCAGAGGCACACTGGAAGTAAGGCCTGGCAATCTAATTCCAAAACAAACCAGCCATTGAAAACCCAATGGAGCACAGTTCTACCTCCTGATATGCATGGGATCACCATGAGGTGGAATCGATTTGATGGTGACTGATACTGGACTGTGGTCAAATGAGCAGAGAACTAAGCAAAAGGAAAGAATGGGCAGTGTCTCCTGGGAGTACTGAGCAGTGAGATCTTCCCTGGACTTGGCAGCAAAGCAGGTGTCCCATAATCCTTGCTCTCTTTGGGAGAAGAGGCTGGTTGTAGTTCTTTTAGTCATGAAGCCCTACTGTTCCACAGAGAGTCTCCGCCTACCTTTTTAAACTCCTCACCTTGACAACGTATTTTTCTGATCAGCAGATCTGTTCAACTATTTCAGGGAACCTGTTTGTCTGGAGTCTATTATTTTCCTTTCCTCCATGAAAGGACTTTAAAAAATGAGCAAAACTTCCCAGGGCCAGGATGTCCTTGGAACTTTGAAAAACTCCAGATGGCTTCAGAGTTCACTGGCTAAGCAGGCCTCAGCCAACTGCACCGCAGACCCTGCTGCCCACTCAGCCCACGATCCCAGCCAGGCTCTGCTCCTGGGACTGCCTTTTTTAGTAGAAGCAAAGAAACAAATCAAATGAGGGGAGTCAGGCCAGTTAATTTTTTTACAACAAGGTTTTATTTATTTATTCTTTTCTTTGACCCCCCCAAAAACATTAAAGTTGTTCATCTTTCTTTTATTTGTAATGGTTTTCCTTTTGGATCCAGACGAGCATTTATATTACAGGATATCCACCTGGTCAACATGCAGTGCTGCACTTTGGCCATAGGAGAGATGCACCTATACTCTAGGCAGGCCAGCGTTGGCTGCCAGTCAAACACCGTTACTAAGCAACGGATGCTGCCAGTAAGAAGAGTCTCCTGGGCCTTGACTCACACGTGTTGTATAATGCTGGTGGCAGCATTTTAACAGCCTGAGGCAGAGCACCCAATTTCCCTTTGATCCCATTTTACAAACTCATCCTCTAAGAGCAAGCTGAAGAGGGAAAGGCCTGACCTTGGTTCCCAAAGGACAGAGGGCACAAACTGGACACCTTACAGTCCACCTCCTTGCAATGTTATCCTGATAAAGCCCATCCCCTGTCCCACTTACTGGAGCCTCTCCCCTCCTGCAGCTCTTGTACCTCTTGGAAGGTCAACGTAATCTCTCCACTATCGCCACTGCTATATTAAAAAGCTGCTGAAATCATACAGTTTTGTCTTCAGGCTGCTTGAAAGCAAGAACCTCCTTTTTCTCCATCTCCCAGGTCTGGTACATTTATCAGGGATCTATTAGGCCTCTTAGACCTTCAAATCCTTCTGAGTTTAATAGAAGGAGACTCTCTGAATCCAGTACAATGATCTAAGTAAAAAAGAGGATCCAAGATCACACATCTCTAAGCCTGTCCTCTTCCTGGGTCTAGCTGCTATTTTCCCACCTTAACCTTGCATTTGTTCTATAGCTTGTCTTCCTATCCTCTACCCAGATTGTCCCTGCTATAAAACGTCAAGCGCCCTTGGTGCATTAGATTTTTCACCCCATTTGTTTTTCTGGGTGAGTTCCAAACCTTGGACTCAGAGTTGAATAGAGTTGGACTGCTCTCTAATGTCACCAGAAGGGAGGTTCCTCTGCAATTGCAGCACTTAGGTTGGCTTTGTACAAATTTTGGCTTGTTCACAAAACACCACGATACAAAAACACTGACTGGAGTTCGGCCTGCAGGCTAAGTGTATATCCCGACTGGTAGCCTTTAAAATTCAATACCTATGTTTTTACTAAATCTGTTGGGATCTGTTTGATGTTATACAATTCCATATCAAATGTAACTAAGACCAGAGCTACTGTAACTTTAATTGGCAGTTAGGTTACAGTGTTAAGCTCTCATTTCATATTACCTTTATTTAAAAAAATTGGTTAATGGCACTTTAAAATTTTGGAGCATGTGTTTTTCCTGCTCATCCTTGTTTCTAATTGGATCATTTGAACCAGAAATGCCTATAAAGATTTCTAATAGGAAGGAAACTTGATTTGAGTGGTGGTTCTTGAGTGGTGCAGACCATTGCTATAAGAAATTAGAATACTGGAAAGAAAACCATCGAGTCACCAAATAAGGTCAAATTCAGAGTTGGCAGTTTTGATTTAATTTCGTTTTCAGTTTTAGGGACATCCTCTGAGGGAACAGAGGAGGAAGTGGCATTACCTGGGCATATTCTAGGATCTAGCTCCAAAATAAAGAAAGTACTCCATTCTTATCTCTGACAGACTTGCAGCACAAAGAGAGAGAGGGAAAAGATTCATTCTGATTTCCAGTATTGGCTGGAGAAGACGTCTGGGTGAGTATCCTAAGTGTTAGACTGTGGTTGTTTGATCTATGACTGGCTTAAGTGTCCACAAAGAGAAGATGGATACTGGGAGAGCTGAGCATGAAAACCCAACTGCAGCCTCAGATTTTTGACTCAAATATTGTATCATTAAATTGGACTGAAATTAATTCCTAAAGAGAAGCTGATTCAGAAACACTGCAGAGCATATATGTTTCTTTGCTGTTCTAAAGCAGATTTGTTACAAAAACACAAAACAAGCCCATCAACCAACCAACCAACCAACCAAAACTAGGCTTTTTTTTTTTTTTTAAAGGAAGGAAAATGGGAAGACTAGAGTGTGAATTTAAGCAGATCTTTGACTTAGGTTCCATTCAACATAAAATTTCTTTAGGAAAAAAAATTACATGCTATAGCAATGCCAAGAATATCATAGGTATTCGTTTGTGAAGACTAAATGCTTTAAATTATATATTTTCTTATGAACATTTGACACACTCATGAATTAGCCAAGTATCTGTATTTCAATTTTCTTAGCAAGGGAAAGGAAGTAGAGATGGGACTACCCTTGCTGAAGGCATAAGTTAGTACAAAAGCCTAGAATTGCTTATGTTTGACTCCCAATATTTTTCTTTTACCATATCATTATATTTTAATTTTATTTAAAAAAAAAAAAACTTCCCATCAAGACTTAAATTTTGTATTTTATTGGTTAAAGATGTCTTGAAAAATTTCTATATCCATTCTATTATTTCCTTAGCTTTCACTGAAGTTTTCAGATAATATTATATTAATCTAGATTATATTTTAGGTCCCTAGAGAGAGGAGAGACAGAGACATGGTGAGAGAGAGAGAGATAAGAGACAGACTAGAAAGAAGGCGAAAGAAGACAAAGCGACCAGAAAGAGAAGACAGAGGTGGTACTGCAGCCTCAGATTTTTGACTCAAATATTGTATCATTAAATTGGACTGAAATTAATTCCTAAAGAGAAGCTGATTCAGAAACACTGCAGAGCATATATGTTTCTTTGCTGTTCTAAAGCAGATTTGTTACAAAAACACAAAACAAGCCCATCAACCAACCAACCAAACCCAAACAAATAAAAATAAACATAAATCCCCACACCTCTTTTTACCTGATCTACTCAACTCTTTCATACCCTCAGAAATAAACATTCAAACCTCAATAACGTATTTACACAATAGCATGGCTTATTATAAAATCTCTTTTTGCATTTAGGTCAAAATAATAACCCCCTTATTTACAACATGGCAAGGGGGATAAATGGAGGCAAGACTGCAAAAATAGGAGGGCAGCTTGGGGTCGCCCCAACCTCACTAGCCATCCGATGAGACTGCTGTGAGTTCCGTTCATTGCTAAGAGCAGCTTTTCAGGCTTCTTTTAGTCATTAGCCTCTCATACTTGAAAAGCTATTCACAAAAAAGTATTTAAAGGTGTGTTGAGATGAAGGGGGCAAGTTCTATCTATCTGCTGAGTAGACTGGGACAATCTGTGAAGCTATTCTCTTTGGCTTGGTGTGATGGTGTGACCTCTCTGGGATGCATAAGCCTCAGAAGGTCAAAGCAGAATGAAGGATTCTAGGAAAGGAAAGGATGGTCACCAGAAGCCAAAGATAGTTTTTTGTTTTTTCTATTCTTAGTCCTTTGCCCCCAACAAGTGCTACATCTTTGTACTGTGACTGGGTGAGCTGCAGCAGGTGGCAGCTGACACAAACCTCAGCAGTCTGTAACTGAGCCCTTCCACCGCAGCCAGCAGAGAAGGCACCTGTTGCTGCTCCCTTTGGGGCAGACCTGGCTATGACGTACTGGGTGGTCCAGAGAGGAGGAAAACCAAAACCAAAGTTGCTGGTGCAGGCAGTACTTACTCATCTGGGATCTCCTCTATCACCTCATAAAAAGGTTAGGTCACAACTTTCTGAGTTAATTTTGTTTAGAGTCTCAATATGGAGATATATAAAAGATACGTTATCCAGACCTAGACTGGATTCCCTTTGGGGTTCTTGTCTGGAGCCAAACCTTCACGCCCTGACTGGCCACTTGCAAGAGGCCCACTTCTCGATCTTTCCTGCATCATGAAGTCCTCTCCTGTGCCTACTGAACAGTGCTCAATACCATGGATTCCAAGAAGGGAAGGGCCGACAGGTTGGGTGAGACAGCAAATGAAGAAGATCCCTCCAAGGCACAGAAACATCCTGAAAATTTTCTATATCCACCCTATTATTTCTTTAGCTTTCACTATGATTCTCTGCATGCATTAGCTCCAGGTCATTCTCTAAACAGAATAGATATGAAACTGATAAGTGAAAATAGCAGTGAAAGATCCCTTAAGTCTCACAAAACCCCCTCAAGGTAGGCAACTCTCTGTTCCCCTTCTGCTATACATACGCACTATCTTTTCAAACAATCGCTCAATATTCATATACTGCTAGGAAGTTTATGGAGCCCTAGTGGCACAGTGGTTAAGCGACCGGCCGCTAACCAAAAGATTCGCAGTTTGAATCCACCAGCTGCTCCTTGGAAACCCTATAGGGCAGTTCTCCTCTGCCCTTTATAGAGTTGCTATGACTCGGAATCTACTCGATGGCAACGGGTTCAGTTTTTTGGTTTTTTACTGAGCTGATAAATTAACTCAATAATCCCTCATTTGTCTTTGGCTCCAATCACTAAGAAAATGTTTGCTCCAAAAATGAAACATCCAGAGCAGCTTTTAGAATAGAGGGCAATGAAAAATTGAGAATTTTCTTTAAAAAAAAAAGTCAAAGTTCTTTAAAAATTTTGTACCATTGTGCCAGGAGAAACATAATTTCCCTGCAGTGAGCTTTTATTTAGTATGTAGACATCACACACACACACACACACACATATACACACACACAAAAGCTCCTGCACCTTACACTCTTTTTCATTTAATCTCATGAATGTCACCTGGTGAGTTCCAAAGTGTATCTGTTAGAATGAGAACACAGACCAATATCAGACAGTGCCACAGAGGCAGTCAGGTAAGCAAATAAGCTTGGTCCTGGTGGATTAACCATCTCAGGAGTTGGGTCAACACTAACATGCAGCAAAACAAGGGCTAGGGATGGGGGAACAGAGGGAAAAGGAGACTCAGTCTGATCACATGAGGTGGATATGTGTGGGGAAGGGAGATGCTGGCTGAGTAGTGGAATATGGGATTTTCTCTTCATGGCCCTTGAGTCAGGAGAGGGCAAAACCCAGAACATTTGAAGTTGAGCTCCAGGGAAATGTTCTCAGTGATCTCAGTACCCTATGGGGGCATTGAGTGGGGAGAAGAAAGTGAAGCCCAGAATGGAAACAGATTCTTCAGTCAGCCAGAATAGTGGCACAGCCCCGCATCAGGCAATTGTGTTCATGGCTCATGTGGAGCCTGGCAGCACGAGAGGGCACCATCCTTCATGGTTCAGGTAATTCTAGACTGACCCTGGCTCACAGAGCACCCGGGCCTAGAGCCTGGAGCTCCACCCCCATGTCTGGAGGCCTGCTGGCACTCTGCCCTCCTGAGAGCCAGAGACAGAAAGACAGAGATGCATTCCCCACCAGAAGTCTGTCTGGAGCCTTAATTAACAACATCTAAACATAAACCTAGTTAGAACATCTTCCTGCCTTGATTTTTCCTCATTTTCTGCCTTCTTCCTTCCTACTCTCTCCTTTTCTTCCTTCCTCCCTCCCTCCCTTTCTTCCTTCCTTGTATCTTATTTTGAGGAGATGCTGAAGACTAACATGAGCAAGGGAAACCGAACATATGGCTAAAGAATCTTCTAATGGGACTCTAGGTGCCAAATCTGATCATGCTTTCTATCTCAAACACTGGAAGTAGTCGTCTTTTGCTTGGAATTTCTCAGATGCTGACATCGTCTGACATCAAAGAACAGCACAGGTTTTGATAGCTAAAGGGGCCTCTTTTCAAGGGAAAGAAGCAGAAGAATTTGATACCTAGGAAGGGATGTCCCAATTGGCTACTGAACAGAAAATCGGGGCTAATGTTTATTCAGAGGCAGTAGGGATCTGAAGAAGAGGATGATAATGAGTTCTGTGACTTAAGAGAGAATTTCCTCTTATTTTCTGGTCTTAATAGAAGGTTAAGTACAGGCTAAGGGAAAATAAACCAGATTTCCTGGTTAGGGGAAATTGAATTAAAAAAAAATAAGTCCATAAGTTCAGGGGTACTAAAAAAACCAGGCAGTCATTAAGGACCACATCTGCCATGTTACAACTTTATTCAGAACCCAAATGCCTTTTTTTTTTTTTTTTCCTGTGAGTTCAAGGAGTTCAGGAGTGCAGGAAGGCTTCCTGGCACAACAAATTTAGTGTTCATAATGTTGTGTGCAGGCAAATTCCATTTCTGGTAATTGCTCTGCCAGCCTAAATTTCTCCTAGTGTTGCGACGGTATAAGGTATCACTTCAATTCACTCAGAACACCACGCAATAGACTCGCAGGCTCAGAATGGCTGTCTTGTGGTAGGCCTGTCCCTGGGGGAAAGCTGCATTTCCAAGGTGAAAGAAAGGCATTTTGTGCACACAAAGCAGCCCATAACAGCATTTTGGCATGAAATGACGCTGAGCAGAAAGATACCTTAGAAACAATACGAGGCCCTGCATCAGTCTTATGTAACAATCACGCCTGTTAGGATCAGGGTGTTATACAGTCATGTTCATGTTCCCAGCTACCGCCACCCCTCCTTCCCTGCCTGAGCACACACGAGCTGAGAGGGAGAGGGTACTTAAAATGGAAGAGGGGCTGGGAGTGGGAGGCCTTGGTCTCTGCCGCTCCGCCACGTGAATACTTTGGTTTGGGGCTGACTGCGGGTCATGAAGCTCCATCAACACCTAGGAGAGAAGGAGGGGCCACCATAAATGATTCCGGGGCCACAAGACTGGATTTGGCTTTCAGAGCTAATGCTGCTATGCCTTATTTCTATTTCAACCGAAACAACAACAACAAAAAAGAAACAACTCCTTAAGAAAAAAAGAGGCTTCTTTTAAGAAAATCACAGCCATGGACTGCTCCTACCCAAGAGGCAGTCTATCGGAGCTGGAGGCAGCGCCCCCATGTTTATCCACTGAGATCTCCGGCCAGGGGTCCTCAGAGTCTCCCCATGGAGGAGCCTGGGAGGTGGGCTCCATCAGCGCCTGGCTGGGGAAGGAGGACACTGCCTGCACCCTTCTCCAGGGATCCTTCCACCTCCTGTGATGGTCTGGGGGGCTGCACAGGGACTTAGGGAGAAGTGTATTTCCCAGGGCTGCCCCAGATGAATGCAGTGATTTGTTTAACCAAATGGATAGTCTGTAGTAAAGGAGCGCTGCTTAGCCCAGAAAGGGATCTTTTTCTCAATGCTTCTGAGTTTTGGGGGTTAGGAATGACATAAGTGGCCTGAGGCTGTCTTCTGCCCACCTTTGACTCTCGGGGGTGGGGCGGGGGGAGTGAATCCCATCCTGGCCCAGGGAAATATTCAGGGCCACTGGGGCCCATCTTGTCACATTGTGTGATAAGGCCCTGTCAGAGCCTGTTTGCTGGAACCAGGTCTAAGCTGAGGTATATTTACTAATCACCATAAAGACATCCTGACAAATGGACTCTCACCCACAGGCCAGATGCAGAGCTGCCGGCCTAAATGGTCTCTTCTCACAGGAGGTCCTCAGTGAATTGAACTCAGACTCTCTCATTGAAGACTCTTTGTTTCAATCCGTCTGCCTTTCCCATCTTTATAAACGTCCTGACAGGTGATGTGTGGCCCACCTTGGATATGTGTGTTCTGCCCTTTCAGCAGAGTGGCAGGGAAGGTGGGTCTCGGGCACTTGGCCTCATTGGGACTGGCACAGCATTAGCCTTGCTGCTTGGCAGAGAGGCCCTCGGGCCCCTGGACCAGAGTCTGGGCTGATGTTCAGCCAGTATATACTGCTACAGTGCAGCACGGTCACACATACTGACTCACTTCTACTCTATTTGACAAACAGACTCTTCCTTGAGTCCCTTAAGTGGCCCCCTGCCACCCTATCCCCCACCCTAGGGTTCCCCCTCGACCAGTATCTAAAGGGTTAATGCCTGACATACACAGGGCTCCAGCACTCTGGCCAAAATCGACTCCTGCCATGTGGGTTGTTAAATGCTTTTAACGTTACCCTTGCCAGAGCCTCAGGCACCTTGTGGACCCTGGGCGATCTCCTTAGCCTATCCTAGCCGACACTCAGAGCACCTACTGTGTGGGTGATAGGTCTCAAAGATGGAGGACTGTCCCAACCTGCACCACCCACTCCCCACTTCTTTGAGCCTCTCTGTCCTCTGTGGTATGGGCTCTGGGCTATGGCTTTTCTCACCCAGACCAGCCCTTGCTGCTGTTGTCACAGCACCCTGGCCCCTTCCACTTCGGCTCTTTCCTCCCTCCCTGCCTCCTACCCCTGCCATCCAATGCTCCTGAGCTTCGCCTGTGCTTCTCTGGGGGAAGCAAGCCACAGGAAAATGCATGAGATGCTGTTGCAGTTGCCCTGGTGGCAGTAGTGCTGGCTGAGGAGCAAGAGTTGGTGAGGGAGGAGATTGCCCCCCTCTGGCCTCCACTCCTCCCCAGTTACGAGCCATAAAGTCATCCAGGCTTCTCAGGGCAATGAGCACAGACACAGGCCGCTAGATCCCTCCACAGCTTCTAGAAACGTGGGAAGGGACAAATGGAAGCAAAGCCATCTTTGTGCCCCCACTCCATGGGAAGAGTCCTCCACGTTCCTGTATTTTCTTTCCCCAGCAAAGAGGCAGAACTATGGCAGTGCCCATCTTGCAGGGGGAAATAAAGCAATTTGGTGGGTTTGACTGGTTTTCCTTTTGTCCTTCACTTCCTCTTCTCTGACAATGCATGGTGTCCTTCCATCTTCCTCCTCCCTCTTCCTCCCCCCCGGGGCCGCACTGGCTTCCCAATTCGGTCCTGGTTTTCTCCCTGTGAGAGAAGAGCATGCATCGGAGGGGGGAGCAGCTCTAGCATTTGTCGTCTTCTTCCGTGTCACTCAGAAGGTCACTGACGGCTCCACACATCATGCCTGGCGCAGGCCCCCCACGCCTTCGCCGCCGATAGTGCCCATTGGGCATCTGCCAGCTGTGCCGCAGGGGTGGGGCGGAGCCGATGGTGTTGGAGCGGCCCAGGCTAGTGGCCACAGCAGCTTCGAAGGTGAGCGTCTCCTCCTCACCACAGTCCGAGGCATGGGAGTCTTCGTGCAGGGCCAGGTAGGGCTCGGAGATGTAGCGCTGTGGGGAGGACTGTTGGCTCTGCTTTGCGTGCGGGGAGTTGGAAGACTCGATCAGGCAAGCATTGTTGCTCTCGAGGGGCTTGGAGGTGAGCGGGGAGCCGCCCTCGCTCCCATCAGCAGGTGAAGAGAGACTCCCGGTGTGTCGCATCAGGGAGGTGTAGGAGATGAGGGGCCGAGGCTTTGGAGGGACTGGTGGGAGCTGCCGCCGACTTTGTCTTGGGGTGCTGGTGTCAGAGATGGAGGGGATGGAGCTTTCACTCAGGGACCCGGTGCCCTGTACAGCAGGAGAGACGTGGCATGTTAGTCTGGGCTTGGCAGGATCCCCAATTAGGGAGAGCCTGTGGAGTCTGAATTCTGGGGGCAGGAGGTTCTGAGCTGGAGCCCCCTACCAAATTCACATGCACTAAGGGAGGCAGGGATTCACAGCAGGGATTTGAGGAGACTGAGGAGTCCATGTCATCTAGACCAGGGCTTCTCCACCTTTAATGTGCACACACATCTCCTGGGGATCTTGTTAAAATGCAGAAGTGGATTCAGCAGGTCTGGGGTGAGGCCTGAGAGTCTGCATTTCCAACAAGTTCCCAGGAGACACTGATGTCATGGATATTTGTCCCTAGACACTTTTAGTAGCAAGGATCTGGAAGTTCTGCATATGTAACAAGTGACACGTTGAAAGAAAGACTTTAAAAATGTAAGAATGACTCAAAAAGAGACTTGTATACAAACGTTCATTGCAGCACTATTCACAATAGCCAAAAGGTGGAAACAACCTAAATGCCCATCAACAGATGAATGGAGAAATAAAATGTGGTACATACATAAAATGGAATACTACTCAGCCAGTAGGAGAAATGAAGTCTTGATACATGCTACAGTATGGCTAGAGCTTGAATACATTATGCTGAGTGAAAGAAGCCAAGCACAAAAGGACAAATATTGTATGACACCACCAAGGCACCATATAAAAAGACAAGAAAAGGCAAATGTATAGAGACCAAAGTTTATTAGTGGTTACCAGGGGAAGGAGGGAGGGAGAAAAGGGGGGTTAATGGTGATGGGAAAATTGCATTAAGGATTAAGGGTAGGGTTGCACAGCTGATTACTGTAATTGCTGTCAATAAGTTGTGCAGTTGTAAAAAGTTGAATTGGCAAAAGTTGTGTGATAGATATATTTACAACAACATCAAGAAAAAAAAAAAGAGTAGCTGCTGAAGCTGCTTATGTACAACCAAACACCTCATGGGATTTGGTTCCTTGGTTTGGAGGTTTAGGGTCATGGTTTCATGGGACATACCAGATAATTGGCCTAATAACGTGTTTAGTGCTTCTGTTCTACCTCCTAGTTCGCTGCGTAGTGCCTGGGGTCCTAAAAGCTTGCAAGCGGCCATCCAAGGCACAACAATTGGTCTCTATTCACCTGGAGCAACAAAGGAAGAAGGAGAGTCAGGAATAGGAGGAGGATATGGAATGTATGGCTAATTGCCTCCATGAACAACTGCCTCCTTTGCCATGAGACCAGAAGAACTGGATGGTGCCTGGCTACCATTACTGAACATTTTATCAAAGATTACATAGAAGAATCCTGATCAAAAGGGGAAAAATACAGAACAGGGTTTCAAATTCTCATGGACTCCAGACTTTCAGAAGCCATGGAGGGTGGATGAACCACTGAAACTATTGCCCTGACATAATCTTTAAACCTTAAACCAAAAATATCCCAAAGTCATCATAAAATCAAACAACTTTAGCTTAACTAGTAAAAAAAAGTCTTCCTTGAGCATTATGCTCTTTTGAAAACTATCTATATGGGATCAAATTGACAAAAGCAACTCATAAAGATTAGATAGGAACCTTAGGGGGCAGTTAGTTATGTTAATGAAGGAGGAACAACTCAGAAAGGGAGGGTGAGAATGGTTGCACAATTTGAAGAACGTAATCAACGTCAATAAACTGTACATGTAGAAACTGTTGGATTGTGTATTCTCAACAATAACAAAATAAATAAAATTTAGAAAAAAAAATGTGAGAAAGAAAACCGCAAACAAGGTGAACAAATGCTCTGGGGTTGTTCTGTATGGGAAACCCTTCTCAGAAACGGGTCTAAGGGAATCGCATATTCCTTCTCTTACCTTCACTTCTTGCTTCCATGTCTTCATGGAAGTTAACTCATGGAGGTTAACTTAGTTCTACATCCCACACACTCATCTGCTGGCTCAGTCCTTACCTGACCTCTTCACCTATCCCCAAAGGTATCTGAGCCCAGGTGTTGGTAGATGGACCTTCAGGACAGAGTTTCTCAAGGTGTTTGTGGCCTATGAACCACCTGTTTCAGAATCTCCTGGGGAAATGCAGATTTCTGGGTCTCACTTCCAAGTTACTGGAACAGAATCCTTGAGGTCCCAGGAATGTGCAGTTTAATAAGCTCCATAGGTGTTCCTGTTCTGTGCCAAAATGGGAAAACCACTGCTCTAGAAGGTAAACTTCTCAGCTGCCTATGTTTCTAGAAGTCTGCGGCAGCCAGCAGCCCCCTCTTCCCCACGGATCATTTTTGTTGAGTGGGTCTCTCCCACCTGTGCTCATAGCACCTCAAGGAGAGACAGGGCTGGCAGTAAGGAGGACAGCAGGGCCAAAGCATTTTTTCACACAGTTCTGGCAATTCTTTCTTAGGTATCAGCAGGTGTTTTTAGCAAAACGTCAGAAGGAGAGACATGGCTCTCCTCTTGGGATGGCTGGAAGCTAGGTAAATAAGGTTGAGCTGCTCTGACTTAGGAATGCAGGCCTGAGAGATGAACCACCATTCTCACAAATACTAAGGATCAAATGACTGATCAAAGAAACCCTTCAGGCTCAAGGACCAGCCTGTCCTCCCAAATCTGGCTGAGATACTTGTGAACTTATGTGTTGTGACTCGGTACTTACGGCTTATGAAGACTGGGATGGGATGACCTCTGAACACCATTGTCTTTCTTAGGGGGAAAATCTGGTTTTCTGTGAATTCATTTAATTTCGGAGCACACAAACATTAAGTAGCCAATCTCCAGGCACAGTGAGCGTAGGTTCCTGGGAAACTGAGGTCTTCTGGGGTATTTCAGTGTGGTTGCCCAATTCCCACATTCCACACTAAAGTCACAGACAGCCTTCTCTGTCTTCCTGTGGAAGGCTCAGCTTGCTCTCCATGCTCACCTGTCTGTTGGGCGTCTGTGACCTGCCTTCACTGGGCGACCTGGACTGACGGCGCTCAGGGGACTCCCAGTCAGCCTGGGTTCCTCGCTCCTCTGAGTTGCAGCGGGAGACATCAGGAGAGAGAAGGTGCTTCCGCTCTTTTGATCGCCCTCGCTCTCTTCCCCCTGAGCGGTGAGTGTCAGACTTGTGGCCTGTAAGAGACAACAATACCAACTGGTCCTAACTCAGCCCACACTGTCCACTGAAGATGAAGAGAAGTCTCCCCAGGTGTCTCATCGCTCCCTGGGATTGGGCCCCTAAGGAACCCTGGCTTCTCCAGGCATGTCAACAGGTGATCTGAAAGGCAGGCAGGAGAGAAAGGCTAGAAAACCCTTTGTGAGCAGGTTAAGTTGGCAAGTATCCACCAGAAAGACATGTATATCAAAGTATGCAATCTGTTCTCTTCTGTTTCCTTTTACCCTAGACATGATAATAAAAAACTCTTTGCCAATAACATGGTCCAGGAATCCTCTAGGTCCTAAACAGAGATGTGGAGCTTTTTTGGGAGAAGATGGCACCAGCAGAAGGGAATTAAGAAGTATGTTTGAACTAAGTAACGAAACACCTAACATAATGCCAGGGTGAGAGTCCTGGGCTTGAAGTCAAAGGATCTTGGTCTAGTCCCAGTTCTGCCACTCGCTGGCCCTATGATATGGGACAAGTCACAGCTTTTTCATTTTTGATTCCTCTACCTAGTAAAGAGATTGAACCAGAAAAATGATTTTTTAAACTGCTTTCCAGCGGCACAACCCCTTTTACTTTAAAATAAATAAATAAAAGTTTAAATGAGAAATACATAAACACAAATTTAGGCAGCAGTTTTAGTAGAAGTGGAGTTGGTGGCCACAGCCCAGCCAGCTTGACTTCCATCTGCCCTCACTAGGAGCTCTCTGATACATTCCCAAGGAATCTCAGGAGTTTTGCAAAAGGCCATTTGGAAACTTCAATTCTGATGATTTCTATAGTCCTATTCCTGAAGGAAGGAATCTCATCAGCCTTTTGATGAATACAGTGAGCTCTGGCCTGTTTCAGGATGTAAGTCAGATACGGGAATCTCCTGTGGTAAGGGGCATTCTTCCTTCACTTTCCTCAACCCTTATCTTGATCTGAATTCTATTCCCCATGATTTTCAGTCCTTGCTGAATCAGCCATCAGGACAGGAGCCTGCTGCCTGACAAGAGAGGCAAACGTCAAAGACCTCACCTGAGTCAGAGTTCAGGCGATGGGCTGACAGCCGCAGGGAGGAGTGGTAACTCCGGCGACGTGACTTGTAAGTGTTCTCGCTGCTTCGCTCCATGGAGAATTCCTCCAACCACGAGGAGTTTGAACGCTTATCCCGAATAGTGGAAAAAGAGCGTCTCATGGAGCTAGGGTCTGTCACCACCTGAAAACATCAGCCCCCAGAGGCAGACAAGGTCTGGATTAATCACTGAAGGGATCTGATGGTAAGAAAGAAGTGGGATTGAGACTGTTGGAGACTGCAAACTGTAACTTCATGGTAGCATTCCCCTGAATCCTTCTTGCTCAGATCTTAGCTGAGAAGGCTGTTCTAGAAAGTGTGTTATGTTAACACAGTCACTGGAACTGGTCCAGGATCTTCTTGCTCAAGAAAGCAAGCAACTGAGTGTACTAGGGCAAAATCAAGCAGAATGCAGGCAGGTACTGGGCAAACAGAGCCATCTACCAGAGGGGCTCAGCCAGGACCTGCAGCCAACATGGAGCCACTTTTGAAATATGAGAGGGTAACTGTCACAAAGTCTACACTGTATTGGTAAAAAGTCTACACCATGAAAGAAGCATGGCTTTGCCTTTTTTCCCTCACCCTCGCCAGAGAAGGCCCTGCCCTATTGTTCCAGAGGAGAGCGTGCAATTTAACGGCGACTAAGAATGCACTGCTCTCCCTACCATCAGGCCCACCCAGTCCCACCTTAAAGGCTGGCATTTGGAATTGCCACAGATGTCAAAACAGAGCCACAAAAACTTCTTGTCTCTGTCAAAACTTGATGTAAGACAGACAGAAAAAATAAAGCCAGGTAAACAGACAAAGAAATGAGGCGTGGCCTGCACTGGTTAGGACAAGACAGTCCTGACACAGAGCTGTGTGTAAGTAACTGCACATGTGCTGGGGCAGCCAGGAAAGGAGAACAGGAAGGAGAAATGCACAGAAAACAATCCTGGAAATCATCTCTTGCATGGCTGGTTGAGTCTTGAGAGTGCCTGGCACATCTGCAGGGAGTGATGCCATCTCGGTGGCTGGGCTGTGTGGTTAGGAGTTCCCTGAAAACACACTGAGAAAGAGGAGCAGGCTCTATTAAAGAAGGCCTATGAGCCAAGCCTTGCTGATAGGGAAGAGCTGGGGGCAAGTTGAGAGTTCCCCTGAAAAGATCAGATATCATTTCATAACCCACCAATTTAATACAGCCCAGGATGCCACTGCATATGGTGGGTGGTGGTTGCTTTTTACCTGGGGATCCACAGTCAGGCGTGGCATAGAGGCTGCCCTCCCGGATCCCGCATGCTCCTGGGTGTCCGAAGGAAGGTAGATGCCATGGTTAGAGGACTGCACGCTTTTTAATTCACTAACCTCTGGCTCCTGGAAATAAACACACAGCCACGCTTGTGGGACTTGGTTCTGTTTTATTGTTTCCCCCTCCAGTGGATATTCTGCTTCCTCCATACCAAGAATGATCTTCAGAAAGAGACCTGTATCTTTAAGGTCTCAGTTGTATGTGTGTGTGTCTATGTGCACACATATGTGGTATACCAGATGTCTCAAACAGCTCAGAAATATACTCCAAATTCAATTAAGGTTTCTTTTTTTAATTTCCTTAACTGGGATTGAGAGGTCAAGATCACCTATCTTAGTCCAGTATCACCTTTTTTCTCCTCACTGAGCAATGCTTCAGATTTTATAGCTTTGTGAGACAAACATTGCTGGTAATAACACTTTTTAGATATGTGAAGTTTACTTTCTGAGAGGTGGTAGTGTTGGGTTTATTCTTTTAAATCTAAAGAAGCCTCTTATCAATTAAATAGAAATCCTTATCTAAGGGATGTACCAATTTATGATGTTAGTCAAAGATATGTTCTCAAGTCTTAAGACACATGATTTTACTAGGTAAGAATTCTCTTATGATTGAAACCATCTCAAAATGTGGTGGGTGGCCATCTGTCAGGAATGCTGTAGACTAGTACAGTCCAATAGAAATACAATGCAAGCCACACATGTAATTTCAAATTTCATAGCAGCCACATTAAAAAAACAGATGAAACTTAAATAACATATTTTATTTACCCCAACATATATCCAAATATGATGTCAACATACAATCATTATAAAAAATTGATTAGATATTTTACATTCTTTTTTTTTTTTGGTACCAAGTCTTTGACATCGGTATGTATTTTACACTTAGTACATCTCAATTATGACAAGCTACATTTCAAGTGCTCCTTAGCCACATGTGGCTAGTGGCTATCATATTGGACTATGCTGCTCTAGAGCATTAGAAATTTGGATTGATAATCTCTAAGGTCCTGTCCAACTCTTTTATGTTATTTTCCTGGTTAAACAATGTTAGTTTGGCAGATCTATATGCTCTATACAAATAGTGTCACTGTCACTGCATAAAGAATGGAGCTGTCTTAGAGGGGTTTACATGGGCCACCAAAGAAATAAACCGAGGAACATCTTGGATTTCTGGAGACTATACCAGAAAAAAGCTACTTTATTTTTAGGAAATGATACCCTTAAAACATGAGCGTATGAGTAGGGCGCTGCCCAAAGGAAAGGGTCCCTGAGATAGCCCTCAGCCTCCATGACCATTTGGCTGAGTGGTTTCTGGTGTGAATGGAGGAGTGCCTTCCCAGGACGTGTGACGTGTGCACTTGAGGAAGTTACAGAGTTTGCAGAACATGCTTCATACAGCACACAGGTCCGACTCCAAACAGATGTGGAACAACACTGCAGTCTGCAGGTGTCAGAGGTGGTGTAAGACACACGCACACACGCACACACACACTCCATATACACACACATAAGTCATGGCCACGCCTCTGGACATGGAGCAGCAGCCCCAAGGGATGGCTAGGAGTACACAGTGGTGAGTGTGCAGCACAGGCTGACACCTGAACTGAATTACAGACACCGGTATTGACAATGAGATGAACACGTATCCAAAGAGTCCTGGCACTATGGCTCAGTCCTGGGGGCCCTGCAGAAATGATGATATAATAAAGAAAGCTTGAAACTAATTTGCTCTGTAAATTTTCACCTAAAGCACAATAAAAAAAAAAAGAAAGAAAACTTCCCTGTGAAAGAAAGGATACATTATTGAGACTTTTCCCACTAGACCCATCACTGGGCAGGCAAGCTAAAGGATGCTGAGAGGCACTTTTAAGAATCACACTATCTGTATCAATTATTCTTTGGGCTTTGGGGCTGTTTCTCAGAAGGAAAGGCAGGGAATCACTCCAGCAATTCCTACCCCCCTCACCAAGAACACCCTCAGGCAATCACTCACGCCCTGGGGTGTCTGACTGGGCTATCTCCCTAAACACAACCATGCACAGTTCTCTGTCTCAACAACCACAGGCAACTAAATCACTCATTTGCTTGAGCTACTAAGATGCTTTGTCCACCTCTGAATAGTGTCCAGTTGATCAGACATGCGCCCCACAAGCAGGCCACACCCACACTCCACCCACGACTTCCATTCAGGATAGCTTTGGGAGATACAGTAGTGGGTAGGTGTCAGGAGAGAAATGGAGAGAGAAAAACTGCATGTGTATTATAATCAAAGTGATGCAGAATCTGCTTCGTGCAAGCTGCCTATATAGACTTTTGCAAAGGTTTGGTGTTTTTTTTTTCCTCCAAGCCAATGAATACTCAGGCTTTAACGAAGCTCAGGAAGGAACTTGATCTCCTGGCTCCTGAACTAGGGATAATGGTAAAGTTCATTACGTTTGGGAAGTGTACTTTAGCTTTGTATTAGCCAAACCTAAACTTCAATCTGCCTTTTCTTCTCCAAGCTTTAATTTGACTCAATAGGTATCTAGAGAATTTTACCATTTATGCTAATAAGAAACTCATTTTGGGCTCAGGAAAGTGACTTTAAGGACCTATTGTAATGTTTTTGACCTTGTAGAACTGTGACCAAAAGGTCCAATTTGCCTGAACCCACAAAGAGCAGAGGCAAGAGACTCCTCAGTACCTCCTGGCAGAGGGCTCGTCACTACTGCACACACTGCTCCTAAGTTCTCGAGAAGATGGTCTTCACTAAGGGCTGGCTGGGGCATTCCTGTGCTCTCACGAGCAGTACTGGCTAAACTAAGCTGCACAGCTGGCATCACTCACTCTCTGATGATTCATCTCAAGCTTCCGTATCAAAGACAAGATTTTATATGTGACTTTTGCTTCTACATTTGAGCTCAGGGGTATAAACTAAGAGGGTCTGGCCTGAAGCAATATAAGTTCCTACAGCAGGTAATGGGCCTCTGGGATTCTAAAACCTGAAGAGCATTTGTTAGAGAATATGAGGAACTTAGCCACGAAAGGAGTGAAGACAGAAGTTCCCAGGGTAACTGGTTGGACTACTAGAAAGGGTTTTTCTGGTGGATCATGACTATGAAATAAAATTTGAAAATGAGGGTAGGAGGGATCAGGAAACCAAGGAAGCATTTTCCAGGTCATGTAACTCATTCATTCACCAGAGATCGCTGTTCCTGGAACTGTCCATCATCGGTGGGGTCCATACACGCCAACTGGAATATTTCCTGGGGGGAGAGTGGACTCATCGAGGGGTATCCACTCCGGCCACTCCTAAAAAGCGATGTCAAATTCAGAGGGAATATGAGAGAGAGAGAAACAGTCATGCCCATATTTGCTACTACCAATTCCCACCCCAGACAAGACCTCCTTCCCAGCAGGGCAACACCATTTAGCCTTGGCTGGCTTGTAAGCCTGGTAACTTACAGGTGTCTGAGCCCTAGGATGGAAGATTTAAAAAAATGCATCAGAAAAGAGAGAAACTGTTGTTTCCAACTTGCATTTAGAACCATTCATCATTTGCTGGTGACTATCATATCTGTGACAAATGACATCATTTGTCACACTCAGCCATATGGAAGACCAATGCTAAGACTGTAAACCTGTTTCTGCTCAGTTTCCCCATTCAGCAGAAAAATGCCATAGTTTAAACAGTGAACAGTTTGTTTAAATATTAAGCAGTCATAGTCTTTTAAAAAATTTTCCCGACTCTTAGTAAGAATATGGTCTTATTGTGCCAACATTCCCGGCCAAACTAAATTGAATTCAATGAACATTTATTGAAAAACCACTCTGTGCCAGACACTGCCTGTGGTTCATGAATTGGGTTGAATGATTTGAGAAATTGGTGATTCAAAGGAGGTAGCAATGGCTATAAAGGAGGATGCTTAGATGGTGAAGAAGGAACAGGACAGGGACAAAGTCTGCCAAGTGTTTAGAGGCCAGAGAATAAAAGTATGGAGAGCTGTCACAGCGTGCTTGCTATTAAACCACTGTTTAGTGCCTCCAGACACTCTTAGCCAATGGGATCCACTGAGTTGGTTAGGTGAAAAAGAGGTGGCCAATCTGTCCTGAGAATTTGGCTCCACTGCCATTCACTGCCACAAGTACAGTAACAGCTACCATTCTGGCCTGTTCGAGAACACAGAGGGGGCTTCATGGTTATGGGAAGAGGGACAAGAGTCAGTGATGGGATAGCAGCTCTAACAAGGAGGGTAGAGATGGAACTCCATCTCTTCCAGTGTCATGCTCCAGAGAGAGCCACTTAATAGTTGAGTCTGCATCAAAAAGAAAATTTGAGGTGTGAACAAGGATTGCCAATTACTTAAAAATAATCAGTAGATACAACCTTACTTAAAGGAGCCCTAGTGGCACAGTGGTTAAAAACACTTGGCTGCTAACCAAAAGGTCAGTGGTTCGAACCTACCGGTTGCTCCAGGGAAGAAAGAAGTGGCCGTCTGCTTCTGTAAAGATTTTCAGCCTTGGAAAACCTATGGGGCAGTTTTACCCTGTCCTATATGGTTGCTATGAGTTGGAATTGACTAAAACGCAATGGATTTACAATCCTGCTTAGAGTGGGATCACAGGGAAAGATCAGTATAGCAGAGAATCACCTAACTGGACCCTTGTGGACAGTAAGGGTTTAAGCTGAGTTTTCACAACTGCTACAGAGCCATCTGATATTTAAATGGCCTGCTTAAATGTCAGTCATTTTCCTCAGTGTGCCTTCTCCTGAGAAGAACTGGGAACAAGATGAGAAGAGCTATGATAAGAAATGGGTTCCCCTCTGTCCTACAGAAAATGAGTAACTACAGAATCCTTGGTAGGTTGATAGCCCCCTTGGAATCACGGAACAACCTCACAGAGTTACGTAATTTAACCTAGATGACCTCCTACTTAAAACCCTTGTCAGGCTTTCATTGCTTTTAGGATAAAGTCCTGAACACAAAACCTGGGATCCACTCTTTCATGATCTGGTCCCTGCCTCCCCTGCCTCTTCTTGCTCCCTGAACTGAAGACATACTGGTCTTTTTTAGTTGAGCATGCAGTCCTTCTGCCTCAGGCCTTAAATACATACTGTTGCCAGAGTATAGAACGCTTCTCTCCCACACCTCTTCTCCCCAACAAACTTTTTCTGTGTTATACCGAATTTATCTTTCAAAATTCTTATTAAAAGTCACTTCGTTAAGGAAATCTCTGATCCAGCCTTTCCCCTACCTGATAACCGGTCAGATCTCCCTGTTCCACTCACTCATATCACGCTGTGTTTTCCTTCCTTGCACTTATCAGAACCGCAGTTGCATCACTGAAAATAATAACTTTTCTCCTTTCCAATAATTAGCTGTATGATGTCCGGTTTTCCACCAGATGTGAGCTCAGTGAGGGCCCTGCCAGTCAGGTTCACCTCGGAACTCCCAGGGCAGTCTCTACTTGAACAATACACTGGCTCTAGCTACACAGGATCCAGATGGTCCTGAGAAACCAGGCTGCAGCCCGACCAGTATCCCCACCTCAGTAAATGCACCACCATCCACCCAAAGACTCAAACCAGAAACCCAAGGATCATCTTTGATTCCTCTCTCCTTCACTCCACATAGCAAATTAATCACCACATCCTATTTACTCTACCTTCTAAAGCTCTCTCAAATTTGACCACCTTTCCCCATTTAGTCCAAACCACAATCGTTGATTTATTGTAGTAATCTACTAAATGGTATTCCTGAATCTAAAATTGCTTCTCTCCAATCCTTTCTCCACACTGCATTCCAGAATGATCTTTTCAAAGCACAAATATGATCACATCACTCTGATGCTTAAAACTCCATTATCCTAAGACAAAGTCTAACCTCTATCCTGCTTATTAGGCCCTCAAAGGCCTTGCCTCTGCTTAGCTGTCCAAACCCATCACCTGCCACATCCTCCTCTGAGCTCACTGTGCTCCAGTCATTCTGATAGTTTTGGGGTTCCCTATACTACCCCACTTTCTCTCACCTCTCTTGGAGAGGCTGGCCTTTGGGTCTCAGCTCAAACATTATTTCCTCAAGGAGCCTTTCCAAACCCTGAAAGCAGGCGAGCTGCTTCCTTTACATAACATCACAATATCCCTTTTGTATCTGTAATCATTATCACTCTTGTATGTTCAAGATTTGTCTCTATGGGGACTGTGATTGTATCTACTTCTAAATTCCCAGTGCCTGAGCCAGAGCTTGGCTCTCAATAAGTATTGGTCAAATCAATGAATGAATAAATCAATAAATACATCAAAGAGAGGCTGGAGTAATCCTACGATGGGGGTTAATTTGTACAGCAAATTGTTGGGGATAAAAGAGATCTACATGGGGGTGCGTGTCTTCATTTCTAAGCCAGGGGCCCATGAAAAACACCATAAATTCTTCCAATGAGGAGGCCTCACTGCCTCAACCATATCACCTTATCTCCTTTCTGGACAGGCAAAAAATAAACATCTACTTGTTTTCTGGCTCAGTGGTTAAGAGACTGGCTGCTAACCAAAAGGTCGGCAGTTTGAATCTGCCAGCCGCTCCTTGGAAACCCTATGGGGTAGCTCTACTCTGTCCTGTAGGGTTACTATGAGTCAGAATCGACTTGACGGTAATGGATTTGGTTTTTTTTGTTTTTGTTTTCTACAGACAGGAAAATTCACACTCTGTTACCTCATCACATCAACTTGTTTCTACAAAGGACAGAGGGCCTTGGTCATGTGTCTGGTCCTCTTTTTCTCTCCCAAATGTGTTGGATTGTGACCTCTGAAAACAAGGCTTTTTTTTTTCTTTTTCCCAATTCATGTCTCCAAGACCACAGGCAGAAAGAAATTAATGGTGTCAGAGATTCCAAGTGGCCTTCCAACAAAGGTCTCATTCCCAAGCCCTGGATTTCACTTCTCCTGGTAACTACTTAAATTGTGCTATTTAGTCACAATTGGTTCCAGATTCCATGAGAACTAGCATTGTGTTACCCCCAGCCACAAAAACTCACTTACACTGAGTAGAGGGCCTCATGCCCTTTGGGTGCTCAGCACATGCTTGCTAACAGTAGAAAGATAATGCTATATAAGATATGTATGTTGTAATAGATCATTTATGACTAACGACCAAACTGGGGCTAACTTGGAAGAACTGGCAAATTCTTTAATTAGGGTTTTGTTTTCACTTCCATTATAGAAAAAAAAGCTTTTTGCCTGATCTAAGGTCTTTTGTTCATTACTGATACCATGGTATAAAACCATTTGCCATAGAGTTGATTCTGACTCTTGGAGACCGCATGGGTGTCAGAGCAGAACTGTGTTCCAACAGGGCTTTCAATGGCTCGTTTTTCAGGAGTAGATTGCCAGGCCTTTCTTCTGAGGAGTGTCTGGGTGGATTTGAACTGTCAACCTTTTGGTTAGCAGCCATAGCTCTTAAGTATAGTGAGTCAGAAATAACTGCTTTAAATCCCAGTTTAGCTTCTTGCTAGCCATAAGACTCTGGTCAACTTTTTAATCTCTTTTAGCCTCCAGTTTCTTCATTTGTAAAGTGAGAACACTAATATATAACTCCAGGGCATAGTAGGCTCTTGTAGTGAGGATGAAGGAAGATAATGTGAATAATGTCTCTATAAGTGCCCACCCTAGGGAAAGTATTCAGTAACTGTTAGTTCTCCTCCCCTTTTTCATTCAGCAAACATTATTTTCTATAGACGAGCATTCACACCCAGTGAGGGAAATTTTATTTCCTAGCAGGATGCTAGTTTTGCAGGGGAGCCATAACCAAGAATTAGACTAGAAAATGATTATTTTTCACAACAGAACTACAACTAAGATCCTAGTACATTAAAAGCAAGTCAAAGCTTTCTGCTTCCCTTGTCCATTCACAGTGCTCACTACCCCCAGAACGGGCCACTGTACTGAACATGCTTGGTCTGCTTTTCTCCTACCCTGGCTGAATAGCCATTTTAAGATACAAAATGAAGTCTTCTAAACCTCAGAAAAAGGATTGATTTAGCTCAGATTTAATATAATTTCTTTGGTACTTCTGGTCACTAGGTTTACGTGTCTGCACAATGGCAGGAGTGACAGGATGCAGGCACGGGGGCTGCGCCCGTGCAGTGATACTCACAGGCCTGCAACAGTCTCCTGCTGGAGATAAGGTAGGGCTTTGGCATTAGCGATGATCTCCTGAGGCAGAGACGAGGGCTCCATGCGCTGGAACATGGGCGCATTTTTCTGTGTAAAAGACAGGAAGAACAAAAAAGGAACTCAAATGACTTTGTGGGTTCTGCTGCTGGTAGGATATACCATTTATTTGGGTAAAATAGGAACATCACTGATACTTTTTTTTTTTTAAATTTGAGTCATTTTGTTGTTGAGAATATATACAGCAAAACATACACCAACAGTTTCTACATGCAAAATTCAGTGACACTGATTACATGCTTTGAGTTGTGCAACCATTCTCACCCTCCTTTTCTGAGTTGTCCCTTCCCCATTAACATAAATTCACTGCCCCCAACATTCCTAATGACCGATTATCTTTTTCATTTGACTATTTTAACCTCTGCGCCATCATTCCTGGGCCTGCAGTTTCCAATCCCACATGCCACTAGGAAGTTGCTGGGCCCTGCATCCTTTATTTCTGCTTGTAAGGCCCTGCAGGGCATCAGACCCCAGGGATGCACAAGCCTGTCCCTTCAGGAGCCCTCGTGGGATTCCTTGTGGCTCTAAAGTATCTCATGTCCCACCCACCCACCATGCTGTGTTTGACCTTCACCTGTTCTTCCAGCTGCTGCCTCTGCTTCTTCACCTTACTCTGTTTGTAGTAGTCCATGATCATCATTGCTGCATAGATTTTGCCCACAGTCAGGTCAGAGGCTAAAAACACAAATGTGGCATGATGTGAACAGGAAGAAGACAGGTGGGAGAGACTGGGATACCTCACAAGCCCTGTCACCCACTCTCTGAAGCAGGTTTGCACCATTCATTCACCCACTGTCCTTATATGTCAGGCACTGCGCTAGGCACTGACAGTATAAAGTGAATAGGTTCCCATCTCTGTCCTCAAGGAGCAGACACAGAAACCCAAGGATGGTGATAATACTGATGACAAGAATACATTAGTAAGCATCACCTCGTACTCTACCAGGTTTTCATATCTATGTAACACCACCCCTGTCCAGCTGCCTGAGGATTTACTGAACGATTATGCACAGGGAGAGAACTATGCACCCAAGACGTTTCATCTGCAACCACAGTGACCTTTTTAAGAAAATGTTTTTCAGTTCATAATGACAAGAGGGATCTCGAGGGATTCTGATTTCTCAGGATAAAAGAGCAACCTTTCCTTATCTCCTTGCTCACTCAGTGTTCCCCAAAAGACGTGGCTTTAGCATCCTGGGCCCACAGTGACAAGGATACCCAGGAGGAGTCACCACACCTTTGGGCATGGGCACGAGCAGATCCAGCATCTTCTGGGACAGGTGAGGCCAGATGGCCAAGGTCTCCTTTTGTAGCTCCGAATCTAGCTGCTGCCTGTCTGCACCACCTAGAGTAAGATACATTATTAACAAATTAAATAGAACAAGACACAGAAATGACAAGGACTGAGGGAGTAGGTAGAGGTAGGAGCTGACTCGGCATGGAACCTCATATTCTGAGAGGAATTCTTGGCATTTAGTGACAGTGGATCTTCAATACCAGGTCTTTCTGCTGAAGAAGCAGAACAGATTTTGGCTCCATTTCCAGTGACTCAGCGATATCCTGCCACAGAGATCTGAGGCCCTGAGACGAAGATCAACTTTCCTCACTACTTCTAAAAGCCTCCCAGGTGCTCAACACATCAGAGGGGAAAATGAAAATTGCCACAAGTAGGCCTCCCTTGCCTCATTATATGGAAGTATATCCTTCCAGTGATACTCTGACTCCACAGTCTGAGTGACCTGATTTTAAAAAGGATTTGCATCTGGCAAGAGCAGGGAAGCTGAAGGTCCACCTAGAAGTAGCAAATCTTTTCTCTCCTAAAACACTGAATTAGGCATCAAGACGAGCAAAGGACCACTGTGGCCTCTATGATAACACCTGCCACAGACACCTTCCAAGACTTTAGAGAAAAGATACCACAGAATAAAGAACATAATTAGAATTCACTTGTTCAATTAACGAATACTTCTAGGATGCATACTACGTACTAGACACTGAAGATAATATACTGTTAAAGCTGAAAAGAACCTTTATTATTATCAAGCCATTCATTTTACCAGAAGAAAATGGCAAATATTAGAGTTATTGAGTCTCAGAGGTGAAACTAAGACCCTAATCACTGGGTTCCCAGGCCAGTGCACTGTGCTGTGATTAACCAGGTGGATGAAAGTGCAAGTATCTCCATGCTCCAGCATCCTCCACGAGTTGTTCTAGAATCCCTCTCTCCATTCCTTCTTCCTTCCTCTCTCCCTTTCTTTTTTTCCTTCCTAAGTTTACCTTTTGCAATTTTGATGTCCAGAGCTGTCCGGATCAGAGCCATAAGTGTAGAGGTGAAGTGGACTGTCATGTCCTCAGCCACTGGCATATTCATCAGGACCAATCTCTGTGTGAAAGAGAGAAAACAAATAGCAGGCAAAAAAAAAAAAAAAGAAATACATATATATCAAAAGACACCTTGGTGAGAAGGGATGAAAAATGCAGAGGTCAAACGCACAGACAAAAAAGAAGGGCAAGGATTCCCCACCTGTTTCCCAGTCCTGCTCGCCCTACTTCTCACTTCAGGCTCATTTGCTGCTGTTCTGTTTTATTTTGTTTTTCTTAGGGAATGATGCCAAATTCCAAGGGAACGGAGTTCCCTAGTCATTCCATAGGATTCCCCCATAGTCCTAAGAATGTCTCTGATAGGGATGGGGAGTGATTTTTAATAGAAGCGGTTCAGGGAAAGGAGTCAGCTCTGGGAGGTGGCTCCATTCCATTTCAAGGCAGCCCCACATTTCCACTTGTCCCATGAATACCCCAAAACTTGGATGGAAAGGTAGTGAGGGGGGAGATTTTGCTTTGCTTATCTGACTTGAGAAATACATCCTGGTGCCCCCTTTTTGAGTCTTGAAAAGATGAAATTTGCCAACACATGGTTGAACATGCATAAGTACAACTTATCCAAAGGATGAGGTGGAACAGGATGGAAAAGGGAGAGCGCAAACAGGGTCTTGGGGAAGAAGGATGAGGAGTGCAGAGTAAAGAGAATGCGAGAAGGGTGATAAAGGCAGGAGCAGAGTGGGCAGGCCTTGTTTCTTTCACCCAAGGTAAGGGATCAAACAGAAATGGCCAAATCCACTTTCCAGAGAGTATCTTGCTTTCGGAATTCTTGTGAGTTTTTCCTCCAATCCCATGCCCTTTTTCCCACCAATCCTCATCCCAGTAATGCAAAGAACTCAGGGCCACATTCCACCACCTGGTATTTTTGGATGTGGCCATCTTGAGCAAAAAGGATGCCAGCCCCTAAGCTGTACATGAGGGGCCATGGACTGGGGTGGATGAGGGTGCCCTGATGGCCCAAGTTCAATGAGATGCTCTCTGGGGCTAGATAACTTGGAGGTGGCAGCAGAAGGTCCTCTGGCAGAACCACCAGCCTGGCTGGGAGGGAAGGGTCTCCTCCTAATGGAGCGTGTCTAACGCTCCACTGGGACATCTCACCTAAACCAGTTTCACAGACATGGTGTCTCAGAACGTAGAGCCAGTTTATTGTTTGCATCTGAGTCCCATCTCTCCCACTTCTTTAAACTTCCAGAGAAGTGATAACATTGCTATAGTGTATTCCTAAATGAATGAAAGAGCTACAGAGTTCTGGGTCAGTTTAAAAAACAAAGGGGAATTAACAGTAACTATTACTAATATGTGGAGGCAAAAAATCCAGGCCCCAAAGCTAGGAGCATCCCAATGACAGGTGACCCCAATGTTCACTGCTGCTTTGAGCAAGCCATGGAGAATTCACCCATAGCTCCAGTGCAAAGCCCATGACTCAGCTGTGCAACTGAGGGGAATCTAACACTGAATGCAACTTGTGCCCATCATTTACCCTTTCCCTTGAGTACTTCCAAGAGAATAGGGTAGCTGGGCTAATGGGAGAAGAAAGCTGCATTCCTGCCTTTGTTGTGGGATACAAGACATGCTCCTTCTTTTCTTATACCTAGAAGGAACCTATGCCATGGTTCCTTCCTATGCTATGAAGAAAGAAATTGGTTATGAGTCTCTCTTTTTCCTAAAAATTTCTTCTTGAGCCATGTTCACAGGAATTTCTGCATTATTTCCTTAATTTGGCTGAAAATACTTCTCTTTTTATAACCTCTGATAGCTGTTGTGCTGTAGGCCTCCTTCTTGCCCATATATGCTATCCCACAGGCCACCACTCTGTCTCCTCTAAACGGGAACACACCACTTAACACTTCCTTTCTAGAAACCCACTCACAAGAAGCCACACACTTGAAGAAACACAGAATAACACATTAAAAAAAAAAACAAAACAACTTTGAATAATATTGCAAACCATTCTTGGTATTATCTGAAGACCTCATCCTTTTGTGAACCTTTCTGACTCTTCTGTCTCATCATTGCTTTTTCTCCTGAGTCCCCTCCACCTCCCCAGCCCGGCTTCCTCCCCATGTTCTGACCTCCCCACACTGGGTCCCATCTCTTGCTGGTCTCTAGCCCAGAACAAAGGAAGGGGTGGTCTACCTTATATGCCACTTTGGAGGGACATCTCTTGCCGAGGCCTAGCGGTGGTGACATGAGAGTCAGCATTTCATACATCTCAGTGTAATGGATGCGGCCACTGCTCATGGAGGGGTGGTCAGTTGGGATGGGGTGGGGTGGAGGGGCAGGAAGGGTGGCAGGGGAAGGAAAGGAAGTGGGGAGAAGGGTGCAGACAGGGAGGAGGGGAGAACAGGCATTCCCAGAGAGCAAAAAAACAAACAAAATAATACAGAAAACAGGAGAAGAGAAACGAAACAAAGTGGACAAACAGGAAAAGAATAGGAAACCTGTTAATCAAGGCAAATCATACATGTGACTCCATCCTGGTGCAGGTTTATAACACACCCCACACAGACCCGGGAACACTGGTGGGCACCTCTGGTCCCTCAACTCCATGTGTATGTCATTAGGACTCATTTTCTCCTCCTGGTTAGCAGGACCCTGGCTTTACTTCATCCATCCCCAGGAAAATACAAGGCTGGTTTGAATTCCCAGGGCTGTGCATGAGTGGTATAAACCGGATAGACGGTGCTCCAGCCACGGGTTGGAATTTCTGGCCCTGGCTGGGACTGGGGCGCTGGCCTGGAAGTCAGGCCTTTTCTTGCCCTGAACCCATGGGCGGAACATCGTGTATCCCGCCTCTGTGGTGCATGTGCGGCAGGAGGCAGCATCTTGCATAGACAGTGGTGGGCTGTGGTTGCTGGTCCAAGAGTCGGCCCAGTTGCTTCCACCTGGCTCTGTGAAGAAGAGTGCTCGTGATTCCCCAGCGTGCACCAGGTCAATGGCATGCTGGGGACAAAGGAACAAAACCTGGAGGAGGGAGAGCCTCTTGCATGCCATGCTGTCCTCCTGGCTCTCCCCACATGCGGCTGTAGGTTTCACCAGCGTGGAGTTTAAAGAGTCTCAGCAGAGGCAGCTGTTCGGCCTCCCGAGTATGGGAATCACTGTGTCCCCATCCCAAGTCGGCTCCGTCCCACTGCCCAGGCTGGCATCCTTCCTGGGCCTATGTCTTCTTCCAGCTGCCTGGGCTGTGCTATGCCCCAGGGAGAACACGCTTCCCTCCCGTAGCACTTGGAGAGTTTTCTTATCTACAGGCTTGGCTTTGGATGGGGGCTTGGCAGAGCTGCTGGAATATTAGAGCATTCCCAGGGCAAGGCAGAGCTGGAGAGGGAGGTCCTGAACAATGTCCTTGGTCTCACAAACAAGCAGAGACTTGGCAAATATGACAGACCCCACAGCCCCATCACAATAATATACATCAGAACCTTAAGGCAAGGAATCTGCTCTGTAGCCCTTTCTCATCTATGAAGACCTTCCCAGATCCTCTGAGTTATTAAATTCTTCATACACCACCAAACCTATGCCTCTTTAACCTACTCTCACCTCTTTCTCTAATTCTGTATTGTTTTTTTACCTCCTTTCTGTCCTATATCCTACATCACTCTAGGTCACGCTCCCCAGAAGCTGGGAGTAGGCAGAGGCAGGGAGGCCTAGAATCACACTTTGATACATTATACACAGGGCGATGATGTCATTTTGCCAAAATGAGGGATTCTCTGTTTCCAGTGAAGGGAAACCAGAACCTTTGCTGGTGTGAAAAGACTTCTGCATTCTCTAGAGGAGGGAAAGAGCCTCTTATAAAATCTACAGACTGAAGTGCAGTGGAAAGTATATGTATACGTGTGTGCACAAGTGTGTGCATGTGTAAGAAAAGTGAGAGATCAAATCAACCTTCATTAGGAAGTCATTAACTCTCTTCTGCCTTCCCCCAAAATGTACCCCTCTTCTTTATGTAACAGCTGCTGGTTCTGGGAGTGTTTGGATCTCTTTAAACTCAGAGGAAAGCAACATGAAGGTTCCCTCGTGTAGCGCAGTGGTGGTGGAGCAAGGAGGACAGGAGGGGTTAGATGTTGCATCCAACCGCCAGTCACGGCTGGGGACTGGGAGGCAAACCTTGCAAGCCACCCTGTAGGGGCAGTTCTCTCCCAGGCCCAGAGGAGGCGAGATCACCCGCACTAATTTGTACATATCCTTATACGGGATCCTGCCGCTGTAAAGGAAGCACAGATGGGTTAATAGGACACTCAGAGAGGATGGCAAAGCAATGTCAGCTTAGCCATGAAGGGGTCGGCTGGGAGAGGTAAGAGTAACTTCTTTCCCTGGGCTCAGCAAAGCCAAACCAGGAGAAACTGAGAATAGTAAGCACCAGAGAACCATCATCTTGCCGAACTGCAATGCCCCCAATTTTCTAAGGAAATCAGAGCCCACTCAATGCCAAAAGGAACTGCTTTATTGCCCAAGAGTGCCCCAAGATACATATCTAGCCATGTTGCTGTGTGCTGTTGATTCAATTCCAATTCATAAAGACCCTACAGGACAGAGGAGAACTGCCTCGTAGGGCATCCAAGGCTGTAATCTTTACGAAGCAGACTGCCACATCTTTCTCCTGAGGAGCAGATGGTGGGTTTGAACTGCTAGCCTTTTGGTTAGTAGTTGCGTGCTTAACCACTTTGCCACCAGAGCTCCTGTGTCTAGCCATACGAAGCTGAAACTGGACCCTGGCTTGATCGAGGCCTCTAAGAAGCAAAGCGTGGCAACTGACCAGTGCTTCTGACAGCGGTCAACAGCAGATGTCAGGCTGACTGAAGTGGACTACAGAACTGTTTGCTTTTATAGACACTGAATACATTCAGTTACTCAGACCCATTTGTCAGGGGCAGTGGGAAGTCAGCATCTTTCTGCAGACTGTGAGAGACAAATTTCCCATTAGGCTAATTAGCAAGGAGCACAGTTGGCACAAGGGGATTTGCAAAGGGCTTTGCTTCTCTTTGTGACAGATTTTTCCCTGGTTCAGCCTGGGCAAGTGCTTCTCTACTCCATGGGAGCCTACTGGGATCTGTGTTCAAGAGAGAAGCCTGGGAGAGGGCCATGTACAGTCTCCACCAGCCCCAGTGCACGGGCAGGCTGGCCAATCCAATCAGAATTCCAGGAGCAATGTGACCTATCATACCAACTCCCTTTCACACAAACCTATTAGACAGCTCTGGCTCCTGGTGGAAAGGACAGAATTAACAACGGATTCATTTCCAGTCATGGGGGAACTGGTAGTTCTGTTGCAGAATTTTTGCCTTCCATGCAGGAGACCTAGGTTTGATTCTCAGCCAATGTACCTCATGCACAACCATCACCCATCTGTCAGAAGGGGCTTGTGTGTGGCTATGATGCTGAACAGGTTTCAGTGGAGCTTCCAGACTAAGACAAACTAGGAAGAAAGGCCTGGTGATCTACTTCCAAAAATCAGCCAATGAAAACCCTATAGATCACAACAGTCTGATCTGCAAATAATCATGGGGATGGTACAGGACTAGGTAGCATTTTATCCTGTTGTGGGGTCGCCATGAATCATGAATCAGGGGCTGACAACAATAACATTTCCAGTGGCTTCAAGCATTTGTCCCATCAGGGGCCAGAACAAAGGAGCAACAGGCCAGGGACCTGCAGGTCTGGATGAACCCTGGTACAGACCAGCGTTTCCAGTGGGAATTACAAATCTGGTCTCTCCATCTCTGAGCATCCGGTCCTGGCCAGCAGCCATCTCTAGACTAGTGATTTGCCCTCTTTCTAGCCTCTTCTTCATTTTGGTGTTGATTCCTCCTGGTCTTTCAAATAGCAGCTCATCAGTACTTCTGAGGCTCTGGACTCTTGAGAGGTAATCTGACCATGCATTCTTTTATTTCGTTTCTTAGTGAGATTGGGAAGTGGATGGACCGGCAGCGGCTACAGGCTGATGTTCTCTGTAATCTATAATCAGTATTCCTTTTGAATACATTGGTTCACTTGACTTTTGTTAGTTGTTTCTCACCTCATCTCATAGAGAAAGCCAATGACATCAATCAGAACTAGTTATACTGTGAATTTCAAACCAGATATGAACAGCTTTCTCCTTTGTCTTTTGGCTCTTTCATAGTTCACGTGTCTGAGTCTCATGATTAATCCTCATGGAATCATTTCTTCCCAGAAGCTGGAATGAGTGGGGAGAAGCATGTCTAGTGCACATGGCATTTGAATTCAAAGATTACATGAAACCACAGGAAGTTGGAATTTCTGAGGTCCAATGACACCTTAGTGAACCTAGGTGAGCAGTGGACTCCTTTGCTAGCAGTTGGTTTCTCCTCTCTCAGGTGAGTGAAGATGTTCCTTCTTAGGCTCCCAACCTCACGGCCATCCATGTTTTTCAGGTATCAATTTTCCATACCTTCCAGTTGCATTCCCATATAGTTACTGTAAATTATATTAATAGTTATATACAGGATTTAATATAATCCTTACAACCATCCTTAAAGGTAGGTATCATTACCACCATCTTACAGATGAGGGAGCTCAGAGTAGTTAAGCGACTTGTCCAAGGCCACAGGCCTGGCTACATTCCCCTTGACACATTGCCCTTTGCCGTTTAAGGAGGCTACCTACTATAAAGTACACCCAGAAAGTAAAAGCTGTTGCTCAGCCACTGTAACAGGCATGAACTTAGAGAACTCTGTGCCCTAAATCATGATTACCGAGGAGAAGAGGAATTCTGATTCACTCTTCCAGCCCCTGGAGTAGTGATCCAAGTTCAACAGCCTCATGGGAGGATAGATTTTGGGAAGAGTCTCAGATTACGAAAGAGCTCCAGGTGGAAGCAACGTGGCCCATTCCTGTAAAGGATGATATTTCTTGAAGTATTTTCAGAGGGAGACCAGAATGGACATAATGGTAAGTTAAGATCCTAAAGCTAAGATGACCTGGGACAGAGAAGTTCATGTGAAGTGAGCGTTCATAATAGCTCTTACCCTGTCCTCAGCTGAAAGGGTCAAAATGCTTCCCCACTGTATGCTAAAGCAGGGGTGAGCAAAACTTTTCTGTAAAAGGTCAGACAGTAAACATTTTGGAATTTGTGGGCCATACCATCATTCTCACAGTTACTCAATCCTGCCTTTACAGTGGAAAAGTAGCCATAGACAATAATAAATAAAGGGCTGTGGCTGTGTTACAATAAAACTTTATAAAAACTGATAGTGGGCCAAGTTTAGTCCATAGGCTACAGTTTGCCAAGCCTGGCTCTAAGGCCCAGAAGGTACAACATCACTTCAGAACAACTGGACAGTGAAAGAGACCCAGAGAGGTTATCCCCACAAATTCCTGTCATTTAATTCAGTTCCATGCAATAAAAACCAAGTGTTTAACAGAACAGTGGGAAGAACAACTTGCTTGGTTTTTTATATAATTTCAGTGTTATCACAAACTGTACCTGTTGAGAGGTATGAAAGAAAGAAAATACTGATGTCATTAACTATGACCAGATGTCCAGCTGGCCCAGAAAACCCTGTCAACCCCCCTGGTGACTCAGAGGAGTCCACTAATTATTGGCAGGAGGAGAAGACGAGAGAGCTCATCCGAAGCTCCTGTGAGGATTCACTCAAACACTCTGAGGTGAGGTCTGAGTGATGGGATTGTTAAGGAAAGGGAAAAGCATGTCACAGAAGGAAAGAGAGGGTAAAGGAAGATAAAAAGAGCAAGTCTTTGGTGACTGGCTTGATTACAGAGTCAGAGGACTGAGTCTCTTCCTCAGGCCAAGACTAAGAAGAATCTTCTCTCCTTCTGTAACAGGCAAGTATTTGGGTGGCTCTAATTCCAACCTCTTCCTTGAGAACTCCAGAGGCCCTGGGTATGGGCCCTCTGGGGTGGCCCAGAGGTCTACGCACCATGCAGCTCTGTCATACTCCGCCCAGACACGGACAAACTCATCCAAGTGGTGAGGTCCCAGGATGGAGGAGTCTCGCGTCAGGTACTCAAAGTTGTCCATGATGACGGCCACAAACAGGTTGAGCATCTAAAGGGTAAGGGGTAGAAGAGGAGTTAAGGGAAACCTAAAGCAGAGCAAAGGAAGCAGAAAAACAGGCTTCCAGGCAAATAAAGAATTCAGAAGTTGTTAACGCTGAAGTTCCCAACTAAAGCAATGTTGATCTTGCTGAATGCAACACATTTTCATTATTTGTGCCAAACACTGCTCACTGTGTGAGTGTTATTATTTCACTTTTCCATGGCCTTTTATATATGCAAAGAACTCCACAGTCACTTTTAGTATCTGTTCAATATATTTAATTGTTATTGTAGCAGCAGAGGGAGCAGCAGTAGCCACAACATTCTTGAAGGCTAGAGGAATTCAAGGCCTGGTATCAACCTTCCCTTTTCAGCTTCCCTCCCCAACCCTTGCTCCACAAAGGGAGCAAAAAAGAGAAATGGAGAGATGTCGTAGCTGACTTCATGGCTTACTGGGTAACAACTTGCAGCTGTTCATGGTTCTTAAGTGGCTTCCAAGACCCTGTTCTTCCACTTATTTGTACAACAAACATTTATTGTGTATCCACTATGTGCCAAACAGAAATGCAGGTGCTGGGATGTGAGATAAGAAAGGTCTAGCGACACATTCCCATGCCTAGCACAGTGCTGAAAGTGTAGCAGGCCTTCAGTAAATGTTGTTACTTGAACACTCTCGAAGACTTATTTAGCAGAGAGTATGACATATATGGAAGCATATGTATGACAAAGATTTCTTAAGAGCCATGAAAGAAGCATCTACGGGTTACAGCGGGGACAGAAGAAAAAATCTGCAATAGGGCTGATGCTTGAGTTGGGTCCTGAAAAACCAGGAACAGCTCACCAGGTAGCCACAGGCATGTCGTTGTTGTTAGGTGCCATCGAGTCAGTTCCGACTCATAGTGACCCTACAGGCCATGGGCATAGAGGAGGGTGTTTTAGGCAGAGAAGCCAGCAGGAACGGGTGAGAACACAGGAGCATTCAGGGAACCACACAGACGGCAGTGCAGCTGGTTCCAAGTGCCAGATCATGGAAGTGTCTTGTAAACCATGTTAAAGGGTCTTGACCAGGGGTTGGCAAACTTGTCAGATAGCAAATATTTTAGGCTTTGCAGGCCATACAGTCTCTGCCACAAGTACTCAGTTCTGCTATTGTAGTGCAAAAGCAACCAAAGACAATATGTATACAAAAGGGCATGGCTGTGTTCCAATAAAATTTTATTTATGGACACTGAAATTTGAACTTCCTATAATTTCCACATGTCACAAAATATTATTCATCTTTTGACTTTTTTGGCAACCATTTAAAAATGTAACAATCATTCTTAGCTCACGTACATTACAAAAACAGGCAGTACAGTGGATTTGGCCTGTGGGCCGTAGTTTGCCATCCCCTGGTCTAGACTAATCAGTAGGCAACAGGAGCCTCAGAAGGAGAGATTTAACTAGGAGAGATTCCAAGGGATATTGCATTCATAAGGAACCCTTGGTAGCAGTGTGGAGGGTAGGTGGGAGTGGGAGCATGAGTGGGAGTATTGGAGACCAGGCAGGAGGGTGCGGTGGTATTCCTGAACCAAGCCAGTGGCAGAGAGAGTAGTGTGGACAGGAGTAGAGAGTAAAGGAAGTAAACTCGGCTGGACTTGATGACGACAGTGAACAGCATTGTTCTGTTGTTTCTTGGTTGCTCAGCGCCCATTTGCTGTACTTCTGGTCTCTTGAGGATTCACCCCTTGACTATTCAGAGTTAATATGGTTCAGTTAGGCACCACCTGTGACCAGGTCTCAGCTAGTCAGTGAATCTCATTCCTCAGGCCACAGTGATGGGTGAAGGGATGAACATGATCTAATCAAAGCCTATGGAATGGTATTAAACCTTCTGGACAAAAGACTCCTGTTTTTTGCTGTTGATCTTGAATATGTGAGGATGTGAGGTCTCAAGCTGCTGCTACAGCCATCTTGGAGCCATGTGGGGGGAGTTGTTTGAGAAAAGAGTTAACATGGAGGAAAGTGCAGCCAAGAGATCTATAAAGAAAGAGAAACCTGGTCCTGTGAGTCATCTGAGCCCCAGATCAAGCCTTTGCATAGGCCTGTCCTGCCCCAGGACTCTTCGTTTACATGAGCCTATAAAATCTCTTTTGGTTTAGGCCAGATTATATGGGCTGTCACTTACAAGTGAAAGAGTCCTGCCTGATAGAGATCAACTGGCTGTGGGGGTGAGGGAATAGGAGTCTTTATTGGTGATTCCCAGATTCCAGATTAAGTGGCTGGGTAGATGGAGGTGCCAGATATACAGACAAGGTATATGGGATAAGAAGAAAGTCTGGAGGAAGGCAGAGGTTTAAGTCTTCTGGTGTATTCTCACAGCCAGTCTCATCTTGTTTGTTCTTCCTTCCCTCCTCCAGCCTGCTGCCTAGAATATAAGTGAATGGCCGGTCATCTAGCTATCATCTCTTAACATGAGGATGAGGGACACTCCCTGTGGGTGACGGAGCAGAAAGCAGAAAGGGGTCTGGTGCCCTACAGCTCTGTGGAGCCCCAATCCCAGGCCTGCACTGCACTGCCTCTTTCAGACTGCACTGACGTGGGAGGGAAGTAAACATCCCTCTTGGTTAAGCCACTGTTATTTGGGGATTTCTGTGTCATGCAGCTGAACCTAATCCAAATATGGGCCTTTCTTTCCATCACTGAGACTGGAGACGCAATGAATTTATTCAACCAACACCTGGGTTATAAAGGGTTTTCCATGCATCCTCACATTTCTTTTATACTCCTTTCAAGGTACCGACTTATTAATGTTAACAAAAATCATTACTATTGCTTTACATTTGTAGAGGTTTCATAGTATGGTGTGCAGATTCACAGCCATTACTTGTTTTAATGCTGACTCTAACCCTTTGTAAGGCAGGCTGAATTACCATCAGCCCTTCAAGGACAAAAGTGCTTCTTACTCACATTTGTATTTTTTAGTATAGCAGCCTGGCACATCATAGGTCCCTAAGATAGGCGGAGAGTGGTAGGTTTGAACTGAGAAGCTGTGTGGTTTGCCCAGGGTCACACAGTCAATCTCATGGAAGGCCACGATTTGAAGCAGATCACCTAGTACTGAGTATAGCCTCTTTCAAAATAACATTAAGGGTAATTATGCAGCACCCTCCATCTGAAAAATCTAAAGGTACCTTTATAGTCTCTAATTAATTTTTCAGTTATAGCTTTGGTTTCTTTTAAATATTTATTATTAAACACTTAAACCATGTAGGATAGAATTGAGACGTCCATATGCCTTTCTATATGTGACAGGTCACCCCATCAATAAGTGCTGATACCCAGTATTCCTGTTTCACCCTTGACTGCAGATGAAGGAGGCACTGTTTCTTGCTGACAGTTCTACCCAGTGCCTAACTCAGTGCAAGACTTCTAGTAGTCACTCAAAAAAACTGTGCTGAATACATGCATGAATAAACTTAAACCTCCAATTAATATAATTATTCTAAATTCTCTTTCAGTTATTTTCATTATACATCACACACATATTTCTAAACAGCATACTGTTTTGTGTTGTTTGTTCACTGAAAAATCTTTCACACATGGGAAGGAAGTGTGTTAAAACACACGCCTGCCATGCATATATACTTTTATTATCAAATCATTTTCCAGAAGCTGCAAAAGGGAAAGCGTCTTGGCCAAGGCTAGAACAGCAGCAAAGCCAAGACCACGATGTACGTTACCCAGGTCTCCAGTCAGTACACTTTGTGATACATTAACCTGCCGGCTATACTTAACACTCCCCTTGGGGGTCTTCCTTTCACTTTAAAGAGACAGAAATGCATTAGACATGAGACAATTAATTCAACTTTTTGATGCACAGCCATGAAATGGACCACTTTCCAGTGGCATCACTGTTTGAGTTGTCTGCTTTTTGTACAGCCAGTGGCATTAGCACTGAAGCTGAGCTGAGGGATGTCCAGGTGGTCAGAAACAGAGACTGACCCTTTTATTGATCTGGTACTATCTCACCCATTTATTCTGCTTATCACTGCTGGTCTGATTGTGCAGGGTAGTAATTTCTGGATGCTCGTGTGCTGATTCATGCTTTCCACCAAAGAAAAGAATTAAGAAGGCACCTAGGACTTCTGACTGCTTCCTAAGTGGGTGTGCTCCACAGATATTACTCAATATTTACTAATACCCAAATCAATCATATCTATCACACTATCAAGCTGGCCAATTGTCAAAAACATAATGTTATCACAAGTCAAGAGAGAACCACATCTATTACACTGCATTACTGTTATCTTTCTGATCTCATTAATGCTATCACCTTATATTTTCAAGGTACTTTTTATGAAGCAGAGCCCTGGTGGAGCAGTGGTTAAGTGTCAGCTGCTAACCAAAAGGCTGGCAGTTCGAATCTACCAGCCACTCCTTGGAAACCCTATGGGGCAGTTCTATTCTATCCTATAGGGTCGCTATGAGTCGAAATCAACTCAATGGCAATGAGTTTGGTTTACGAGTTTTATGAAACAGTTCAAAAGTCTCCATAAGAGAGGTAAGATATTCTTACTCCTACTTATAAAATAATTGAGAGCACAGAGAAGAAACGATTTTTTCTGGGTGACAACAGATTTGATATGAAGCTCAATGCTCTATTCACTGAGCTATATCCCACATCATCCCTTCTCACAATAATCCTTCTCTAGAAGGAGCATAAGACTTTTCTCAGCCATTTAAAGTCACATACCCAGAGACTGAGAAGCATCTTTTCCTCCAAGAGTTCTCTTGAAGACTTGTTTCTTAATATGGGCTGGGGTGTGTGTGTATGTGTGTGTGTGTGTGTATGTGTGCATGAGGTAGAGACAGACATAGACATGAATGTACTCTGAGGAAACATGTCTATTTATCAGAGAGGTTGGGGTGGGATGGGATGGGCCACATCTCAAACCAAGAGCATAATGTTTCTCACCAAGAAGGAACAGAAGAAGATGAAGGAGACAAAGTAAACGTAGGCCAGATCGGTGCCACAGCGCTCATTCTCATTCTGCCCAGATGGTGCTGTGGTGTCTGGCTCACAGCCTTTCTCCCCAAGGCATGATAGCATAATCTCCTGCCAGGCCTCACCTGTGGCGCTCCTGAGCCCAAAAGACATTTTGGTTAGCAGTAGCATTTGGTTAGCAGTAGGTGCGTGTCCCATCCCTTCCTTAGCCCTCTTTCCCAGTTCATTCATGCCTTTCTCTTGCCTGGAATGCAACAAGTACCCTTTTTACCCAGTGAGCTTCCCTCTAGTGCTTTCCATTGAGGGATGAAGGGTGCCAGTGAGGCTCTTCTTGAGTTCTGCCATCTTACCCTCTGCCTCTCTTGACTTTTGACCGGTTTCTGTTAATAGCAATGGAGATAGTGGTGGGACTTTCTAAGACCCCATATAAATCTGGCCATCCAGTGTGGCCAGCCCTTAAATGGAATTTGGTCTGCAGGCATCTCTCTTCATCTACCCCTTCCAGGGCCCTGGAGGCCGTGTTGAAGTTGCAACTTGCAAATTACCTACTGAGACAAAGGAGCTCATCTAACTTTTCTAATGTCTTCAGGTAGTTTCACAGTCATTGTCTACCTCCCTCCCCGCATTCCACAGCACATTCAGACAGAAGCAGAGGAAGTAGAATCAAGAGACAAAGGGAAATGGGAGAAACAGGCAGATCAACTCATCTCCCTCCATCAGGAGAGCCCTGGCTGCAACAGTTATGGACCCAAATACCTGAACAGCAGCATGAGGGACCCAAAGAAACTCCGGAAGTTGTTGTGCCGATTGATGTGACTCTCCTCATCTAACTTTATGTTTCCAAATACCTTGGGGAGAAAAACAACAGAAAGTAATGAGAATTATTGAGTTGTGTGATTGCCCAGCACTTAGGCATCAGATACACCTGCAGGGTTGGCAAATCCAAACGCATGGTTTTTCCTGAGGGCCTCATCCTGAAGCAGGCAACTCAAACCAGAGAGGCTGGTGGGTGCCACCCTCTTGGACTGACATTCAACAATGGTTATATTCTCCACTGCTCCAGTGTAGTCAAGGAGACTAGTACTAGTGAGGGCTATAGAAGGCAAGACCTTAGGAAGATATCCTGCCCATGGCTCCCACACCTGATTTGGTCTCTTTACAGTATTTCCATGGTACCTGTCACCATGGCACTCACCATGGTACTCAAGCAGTTTGTCAAAGACATCAGCCCATAACAGGAGTGTAGGTAAGGAGTCACCACCCCTTCTGCCTGTCTCAGGCAGTAGTGATGGGAACATCTATATTCGCAGAAGTTGTGGCTTATTGCTTGAGCAGATGTTGCCCTGGGATTTGTAAGCAGCTTAAGTCAGAAAGGGGAATCTCTATCTTCCTTGAATATGTTTCTATCCAGACAGTCGAATCTCGGATGTCAAGATGCCTATAATCTAGAGTCCATGAGAACAAAATACACACATCCACACATCATCCAACAGACACAATTCCCATGCACCACCCAGAAAGGAAGCTGGCATTCCAAAAGTGACCCTTTATGCAGAAGCTAAAACAAAGTGCAGACCAATAGGATAGAAAAAGTCAGGACAACTGGATACTTTGAGCAGGAAAAAGCAAAAAGCTTCTGGTCTATCTGGCCATAGGTGAAGCTTACTGCTCTGTGCTGGTGGCTGGTCTTACTCGGTGGTCACAGTGCAAATTCATGTGAAAAAAGAGGGACCACCAGAGACCTTTATCCACAGACAATGAATAGTTATGAACTCCTAGATACAGTGCTGCCTGGAGCCAAGGTCACCCTAAGTCTCTGCAGAGGAGAAGGGTGCTTTTACACATGCACTCTTTCCCCCAGCCATGCTGGATACCAGGATTTCCTCCCACAAGTCAAGGGTGTACAACTGAAGGCTTTCTGGGTCACTTTTCCAGTCATTTGAAACAGTTTTCGGCCCACATTTAACATGCTTCCGTTCATCTAATGTATGCTAAATGGGACACATTTTCTCCCTAACAGTTTTTAGAATGTGCAACTGAGGAACAATCTCTGCCCCCAGCTATTTTGCTCAAATAACTCCCACTGACACCTGCTTTGGGAATTTGTTCTCAACACTGTTTTTCAAAACCCAAATACTACGTGCCTCTCAGGGGGAATGGAGGTGCAAGCTAGACAGCAGTGAGGAAGAAGGGAAAGAGGAGGATAAGAAGATAGAGGGCCTTCAAATAGACAAATAGTAGATTAAAAAAACTCACCCAAACAATCAAATCTAATTTTCTCTGGAAACCCCTGGAAGAAACTGTCATATTATCTTACCCTTGTTCATATCTCCTCCTCTCTTCTTTCTTTTTACCCTCTTGGTATAGAATCCATGATTAGGGTAAATCACATACACACAGTTTACAGTGTTTTCTCTTCCTATAACATGATGCCATCCTTGTCCTCATTATGATTTTCTCAAGTATCCTATTGAATCAGAAACTAGTTGAAAAGCACACTTTGATTTTTCACAAGGTATAATAGTCAAAGGAACCAAAGTTACTTTGAATCCATTCTATGATAATTTCCAAGCCAAAAATGTATATTTATTGTGAAGGTGGTCTTTAAAATTTTTTCACTATTTTTTTAAAGCTTTTCATTTAGTCCTTGTCACTAACCAAAATTTCCTATATCAACCAGTGTGGAAGAGAAAGCAGGGATACTGAGACCCATGAGAAAGCTTAACGAAAGTATAAGCTTAAAAATCATTTTCACTTGGAATCACAGAACTTTAGAACTGTGAACTTTAGACAAGACCTGTGAAGCTAACTGTCCAAGCCCTGTCCTATACTAGTGAGGGAATTAAGGCCCAGAGAGGTGCAGTGACTTGCCCAAATTTTCACAGCTGGTCAGTGGCCGAGCTGAGGCTGAAAACCTCACCTCCTAACTACCTGCAGCCCCAGGGCTCTTTCCAGTACCCAGCAAGTTACTCCTTCCTTCCATTTTCAGATTCTTTTGCAAAACTCTATTCTTCCAAGAAGCCTTTGAAAATTCAGAACAATGATTTTTTTCATAGATACATCCTGTTGCTATTTATATTTTTCCAAAGCTTGTCCTCTTATCTTTCTACTTGTATGGATTATTGTGTTTTTCTCTGACTACACTAGATATAATCTCTCTAGGAACAAGCTCAGGTGCCTGCCTTGTGCACTGTGCTGGGTCTCTGTCACAGACCAGGAAGAGGCCAGCTAAAGGCAAAACACGGTAGAAATGCCATTCATGTATGCGTGGAATGGAGATGGTGCCCTTGTTTTTTGCAAAGAAGTCTAAGAGGAATAAAATAGGAGGCATTACAGTGATGGTAAAGATCACAGTTTCATAACTAAACAGCTTCCACCTCCCACTATAGGGTCAAATAAATACTTTGTTTCATTGTTTGGTGGGAAGAGTGATAATATAGTTAAGAACACTGGCTGTGGGGCAGCAGAACTGGGTGAGACCTTGAGCATGTTATAAGCTACTAACCATGCTAAACATCAATGGAGACAATGAAACCCACCTATAAACATCCTCATATCACTCCTGAATACATTATTCATATATATTGGGCATATATGGGGAGAGAGAGAGAAAGGAGAGGGAGGAGGGGAGAGAAGAAGGAGGAGGAGGAGAAGGGGAGGAATACAGAGAGGAAGAGGGAAATGAAGAGGAGGAAGAAGGAGGGGGAGGAAGACAAGAAACAGCAGAAGAAGGAGAGGAGAAGGAGGAAAAGGAAGAAAAAGAAACAGCAGCAGCAGCTGAAGGGAAGAGAAAAGGAAGAGGAGGGAGGGGAAAAGAGCATACATTTAGCAGTGTCTAAACACCAAGGAATTAAAGTAATGGCATTTAGAATTATCACCATTATCAGCATTAGTATTAGTAGCAGGCCAGTACTGAAGATAGTCTTATTTCAGTTTATTTTGCTTGAGGAGGAAACTTCAGAACTATTTTAAGTATGGACAAAAAGAACTTAATTTAATCAAGTTTTCATTTGCCTCTTCAAGAGCATTTTCATTCTAGAAACAATTATTTGGGAGTTAGAAGGGACTTCAGAAAGGTCATCACTCCAACCTTAAACTTCAGCAGGAATTCTGCTTCTAACACCTCTGACACTGTCATTAAATCTCCACTTAAATATCCTCGGTGAAGGAGCACTCCCTATTTCTCCACCAAGTCCCAAACTTTTTAACACTTGGCACACTACTGTATTTTTGGAGAAAAAAACTTTCCAGTATGAAGTTGAGGAAGAGTGAAATGAAGGAGTGCAGGCCAGAGGGAAGAGCAAAACCAAGAGACATTTCAGAGATGCTCTGGGAAGGACTGCTGGTGCAGCCTGCCTAGAGATACACTCAGCCACCCCAACTGGAGACGTCATGGAGAAGACGGCCCTCTATCCAAGGCAGCCAGATGGCCTGACCGCAGGAGCCTGCAACTTGGCTGAAAGTTCTCTGCTGGGGCTTAGTCACTTTATCTCCAAGTCTGAGGGGCTTGGCCTCCCTAAGACAAGCAGAACGCTTGTATATCCAACCAGATAGGTTCATGAGAAGTGTTGCTGGTTGTTTACAGTAGGAGTTCACACATCCTTAATGAAAGTGTCCTTTGAAAGACCTTTTGTGGCCTCTTCTGCTCAGCAGGTGTCCAGCTACCTATATAAATATCCAGGGTCAGAACCTGATTGTGTCTCAAGTTCTGAAACTGGAAAGGATGTGGTAGCCCAAGGAATTGTCCAGCAAGCTGCATGCTCCTTTAAAAGAATTAACTGAAATATGGCCCTTGGGTCTCCCTAGAGACGGGCAGACTTCCAGGAAGTCCATGCATTGTTCACAGTGGTGGATCTTAGGGCATAAATCTCAGCCATTCAAGACTTAACTCAAATGCATTTGGTGTCATTGCGTACAGGAGAACAACCACCTGATCTTCTTTTAGGCCTAGCCCAAGTACTGAGATCCTGATAATGGGTCACCATGAGGCTCTCCCCTTCTTTAGCCTCAGAGGGGCTCCCTCTGGCTAAAAACAATGGTATCATCTTTGCTTTATTTCTGTTGGTACACTCAGAGAAGCCAGGCTGCTTATAAATCAGCATCATGATCTGACAACCCCAGATGAAGCCCCTGCACAAGACCACCCTGGTGACCTGGATGACCTGAATGGGGTACAGCTCACATGTGAAATCCCCAAGGTCACACGCAACAAAGCCCTTGGGAAAGTGGCCCCTAGGCGAGAAGGGGTTCACAGCACTCTCCATCATGCCTGCTCAGGCTGCTATGTCAGAGACAATACTGGGGAACAACTGTCCCCTAAGAATAGCAGGGCTCTATCTCATTTCCCTCCCCCTACTAAACCCCTGACGCAACATCTCACCTGCATTCCAATAATAGCATAAATGAAGAAAAGCATGGCAATCAAAAGACAGACGTAGGGGAGGGCCTGGAAGGAAAACAAAGATATGACCATTAATTCAAAGGTAAGCAGCTTCCAGGTTCAACAGCCTACAGTCATTGGCAGTGCAGAGGACTCTTGCCCCCTGACACTGACTTACACAAAACTGGGACTATTTCCTGGGGATGTTGAGTTCTGGGTGCAAGGCTTGTGCTGATGTCCACATGCTCTGTCAGACATGGAAGCTGTTGGCCATAGACTGGCTTATAATTTATCTTCCGTCAAGAATATCCACTTACCCAGAATTGTGGCCCATACCTCCAATGAGAGCTGGGAAAACTTCCTAGGCTTGGGATTCATCCCCAGTTGCATACAAAGTATCAGTGACGTAGACAATTGTGATGCAAATTATATAGCAAGCATCTAGCTTTGGCTTCCAAATCCCTGTATTACGCCTTCGCACTCCCACACCCAATGTGAAGCCCATGATGGAGAATCTGGAAGCAAAGTGAAATGGCTGGGGTCTTATTTATTTGTCAATTCCTGGAAGGCTCCTTCCTCCTCTGAGACTTTTAGGCAACATCATTGTCCAATGCTTAAGTCTCCTGACATTCCATTATGTATCATGTAAAATTTCAAAAAGCCGGCTGAGTATTAGCCACCATAAAATTCCATGACTCCACATGGCATAAAATTCCATACTGTACAAGTTTACTGCCACTTTTGAATAATAAAATTTCAATTATGGGGGTCAGGGGACAGGTAAAGGAGATGTAAGGCAGGGAACTGACCTTGGTTGCTGGGGAAGGGAGCAGACAAAGGGCGGTTTGGATTTGGGGCCAGGGTGGGTCACTAAAATTCTGGGATGATCTCAATGCTGACATGGAACTCCCGCTACTTTACCATTCAGTAAGCTCCTTGGCAGATAATGTGACTCTGAGTCTCCACCCTCTGTCTTGGGTGTTGTTGTTGTTACCTGCCCTCGAGTCAGCCCCTGACCCATGATGACCCTGTGCACAATGGAACAAAATGCTGCCCAGTCCTGCACCATCACTGTGAAAGGCTGCAGATCAGACCATTGTGATCAATAAGGTTTTCACTGGCTGATTTTTGGAAGTAGACCACCAGGCCTTTCTTCCTAGTCCATTGTGGTCTGGAAGCTCCACTGAAATCTGTTTGGCATCATAACAACACGCAAACCTCCAGTGACAGACAGGTAGTGGCTGTGCATGAGATGCATTGGCCAAGAATCAAATTTGGGTCTCCTACATGGACGGTGACAATTCTACCACTGACCCACCAAAGCTTTTGGGCTACATGACCTGGGCAGAGCTTATCAACAGAGCTAGCTAAGTAAAGAGTCCTAGGAGTCTATTTACAACTTCAGTAAAGGATAAAATTAAAATGCAATGAAGTGTTGATCCCCAAGATCTGTGAAGAGGACTGGCTGCATTTCGAGAAGTGATGTGAATACTCCCTCTGCTGAAAGGTGTATGGAGGGAGGCAGGGTTTCTTGCCATCTGGAGTGCTGCTACCTTCCACCATGTACTTCCTGCCCTTATTCTACCTTCTCCATCTCAACGTCTCCAGTCCCTAGTTCATGCCCCCTAACCCCAACTTTGGAGAGAGGATCAAAGACTCATTTTTTTCTCCTTCCTTGTCTGTTATAAATTCTAACACAAAATAAGGGAAGAGAGCGAAGAACTTCTGATTAGGGTCCAGTGGTGGAGAAGTGGGTGATGCTCAGGGTTGGATGGAGTAGGTATCGGCAACAGCAATGCTGTTTGTATTGTGTGGCGCTCTGCTATGTGTTTGCAGAGGCAGCCTTTGTTAAATAAACTTTAAGAAAAGAATTTCTATACTGTGCACCACAGCAGTTCTGAAAAATACCTGTCTATAATAGTGTCACCCAGAGGCAGATTCACTTGTCTTCCCAATTCTCTGTATTATTCACTGGAATAAGGCAACAATTTGTCTATCAATTGTTGACACCCTTTTCTTCGCCCTCAATAACAGTATGTAGTTTTACACAGAATTGGTGATCATGATAACATGACAAGCTTGCACACATTTCTTTAGAGACTCACTAATAACAATAGCTTATGGGTAGGTCTCTTAAAAGAAAAAAGGTTTTAAGAGCATCTAAATCCAAATTCACCTGAGACCAGATGGTAAGATGTTGCTAAGATTTTAGATTTCTCCTCTGACATCTAGCTTTGGAAAAATGAGTTTTTATGGAGGCCTTTGTAGGAGTTATCCTGCCAAAAATTTCTCTGGACATGATAAAAATGTCAAGGGAGTTCCTAGGAGCCTGAACATCCTTAAAATTGGTTTCACAGTTTCAACTCCCAGGCCCTTGATGAAGAAGTACATTAGTAATGATGATGTGGGTGAACTCCTTTCCAATGATGAAAAACCACAAATATACTGGCTTGCCTTTTAAAATTTCTAATTAAAATACGCAAATAATTGAGATAATAAAGCAATTTAGTGAACTCATAATTTTTCATCTTTGAATCACTTAATTTCATCAAATTTATTTTCAAAACATATTCACCGAAAAACTCTTTTTTTGATAAGAGAGCAAAACAGTAGGCATTTGAATAGCACTTAGGCCTCCTAAACCTTAAAAACTGATTATATTTGCTAGAACCTGAATATATTTAAAATACGTTTGGAAAACTTATTTTACTGCGAGTCTCTGGCATTAAAGTGGGCCTCAGGTGTCAATTTTATCTTATATTTATTATACATACACTTCTCTAACAACAGCATGAGACTGTTCAAAAGAAGCCCATTGTATTAAGCTTGCCAGTCATCCCTACTTGTCTGTAGGACATAGGGGTGACCATTAGCATGCCATACATTCAGTGGCTCAGGAAATAGACACTGATGAAGACATATGGGTGGGATGGGTATGAGTCATCTTCCTATGAAACACAACTCAAGGAGTCCTTTGGAAAACTGTTACAGGAAATAAAATCAGTGACAAAGTCTCTGAAGTACAGGGGACATCTGACCACAAGTTGACTGGCTCTTTACACGGAAGGGATTCCTCAGGGCAATTTGTAATACCTAGGGGAGATACCCCTCATAAAACATACCCCTGCCACAGAGGACAGAGAGGATACCTGAGTTACAAAGTCAAGGTATTTGTCTAGAATAAAATTATATTCTGTAGACATAAGCCAAACATTGCTTGGCAGAGCTGTGTTATGGTGCTGTTGTTAGTTGCCACTGAGTTGATTCTGACTGCCATTATCAACCAAAAATCAAACCAGTTGCTGCTGAGTTGATTCTGACTCATGGTAACCCTATGTGAGTCAGAGTAGAAATGTGCTCCATAGGGTTTTCAATGGCTGATTTTTCAGAAGTAGATCACCAGATCTTTCTTCCAAGGCATCTCTGGGTAGACTTGAACCTCCAACCTTTCAGTTAGCAGCCGAGTACATTAACCGTTTGCACCACCCAGGGACTCCTGTGCTGTAAGTAAGAACTGCTGTATTTATCTAATGCTTTGACAAACACCCATTCTACTGGCTTTCAACTTCCTGGAAAAGGACCTGAACAATGATGCCAAGTGATGTGTGTTGCTTGGCTGTGTTGCCTGCTATGACGGGGCCACTCAACCCTCAGAGAGGAGGAGCTGGTGCGTCTTACCTTAAAGGACTGCACAAAGGTCCAAAGTAAAATACGTATGGTGTAGCCCTGCCGCAGAAGCTTTATGAGGCGGGCGGCTCGGAAGAGCTTCAGGAAGCTCATATTGAAGCCACTGGTGTTCACCAGCTGGTGGACCAAAAGTAAACACAGTTAGTGACAGTCATTTAGAAAAATCGAAGCACTAGTATTCGCATATATATCCCTTCTTCAGATCAGAAAATTGGACATAGTCCCTGTCTTTCTTTTTTAAGATCAACTCCCGCTCATGGGTCAGCGAGGTCCATCTCTCAAAGCCCTCCCAGCCTGTCCTCTATTCCCAGGCAGAAGGACCGAGGGAAATATCCCCTGCACACATTATACCAATCCAGCCTCCCTGTTCTATCAAGTGGTCCTAACTCTGCACTGAGATGCCAAAAAGAGAAAATGTAGTAATCCCTCTAGCACACGACAGCCCTCCAATATTCAAAAGGAATTATGATGTGTTCTCTAAGTCCTCAATTTAGAGAAACAATTCAGCTCTAAGAATTGGACAGCAAAGACTCAGTGCCTCTTTCGTATCTCCCGAAGGATCCAGCAGAACCTTGTGCACACTAGACCTCTTTGACACCTTCTATTCCACTTACCCCATTAGATGTCTGCTTTTAGAAGCATGCAAATGAAACAGGCCTTCCATGAAATCCAGTGCCATTCCAATGTTTGCATTCTCTGGTTAATGGTCAGCCGTGTGGAGGTGAACTCTCAACACTCAGAGGGGTGCATATTGGTTTGATGGGTTAAAAATGGGCAGAATGTGCAGAGGATTCTTCAAATGCTATTTCAGGGCCAAGTTTATAGAAAAGGGAATCATGAGCCATTCACCTTGCTGTCTGTCAGTATAATTTCTGTGATACTGCCAATCACGGTGATGAAGTCAAAGATATTCCAGGTGTCTCGGAAATAGTTCTGCCAAGTGAATCCAGCCATGCAAATACCAGGAAAAGGAAAAAAAAAAAAGTAAAAGTAAAAGAGAACAGACATCTTTCATTACATAACTTTGTTTGTTACTTGGAATTAAAACTTGTCAATTCACGCACCAGTTCATTCTAACTTTGGCTTCAGTTTCCTATTTCTAACCAGACATGCTATTTCTCCTTTACTAATTTGGTAATTTCTTGTTTGGAGGCAGTTCCACTACTATTTGAAGACTGTGTTTTTAAACATGTCACTAAAAAGTTCATAGGTAAGAAAGAGATTTGTGGCCAAGAACATTATAAAGTCCAAAAGAAAGAACATCACTGTCACCTACAATAAAAGTACTTACAGTGTCACTCTAACATTTTCTACAGTTGTAACTTTTATATTATCTCTACTACATCATGTGATGCTATGAAAATACAGTTCTGTCTTTCAACCATCAACAAAAGTCACAGAGATCTTAAGTGACTAAAGGTCACAAATGTGCTAAAAAATCTCCTTCTAACTCCATTGAGTCTTTTCAAACCAAATGATTGGCAATAGGATGAATTAACTTTGTCTTTCCCCTCTCTCTCTGCTCTGTTACACCTTGAGAGGAGGTGTAAGGAAATAAATTATAAGGAAGCAGTGATAAAATGAAAGGGTTGAATGAAATGGAGGAGAAATAAAGGACCTGAAAAATCTAGCAATCAGATGACACTCTACTTAAGAGGAAAGAGTGGGCTGTGCTCCCATCTCCCAGGTTCAGGTCCAAAGTCCAGACCTTGGACTATAGTCCTTAAAAGAAATAGGACACTCAGGTCTCCAAAAAGTCACCTGCTTGCACATGGGCAGCACCTCTCATAAGAGACTCTCAGAGCCCTGGATGGGGTCCTAGCCTTACAACAGCTTTACAGGAGGAGAATTAGCATTACTGAATCCCTACTATATATGCTAGACACGGGCCAAGCCCTTGGTATGCTTTCAACTCATTTAATCCTCCCACGGATGCTACCGATAGGTAGTGATAAATACCCTATGTTCATAAAGTATTAAGTGGTAGAACTGGCAAGAAGAGTGGGGAGAAATGTGTGATAGAGAGAGAAAAGGAGTGGAGGGAGAGGGAAGTTACATTTAACATACATAATATTCCAACACCGACTCAGGCCTGGACTCCTTACGTGCATTACCTAATTGGATACATACAACCAGCCTATCAGCTCTTGTTATCCTCATTTTATGTATGAGACATCCAAGGCTCAGAGACGTCTGTCTGATTCCAAAGCCACATGCCTCATACACTCACTTTCCATCAGAATACCTAGTCCATCAGTGGTGCAGCCAAGTTGAGTCTCTGTTCCTCAATTCTCAGGGTGCTCTTCCCTATTGCTCAACCTGAGTTGATTTTCCTAATTCTTGGATGGGTCCACATGTAATAGAGAGAACACAGGTCTAGATCCTAGAGGACCAGATGCCCTATAATTCAGGTGAGGATGTTTTACAATACAGTGTGGCATAGAATAGCATAATATAGTACAGAACAACAGATTAAGGTGGAAAGAGTGTGGTTTTTGGAGTCAGATACACCTGGATCTGAATCCTGGCCCTGTCTTTTATTAACCTTGGGCAAATTATTCAATCTTTCTGAGCCCCAGCTCACTCATATAATAAAATAATAATGCCTATCTAACAGAGTTGTTATGAAGATGAAATGAACAGTACATAAAGTATTTGGTACTTAATAGGCAACCAGTGTGTGTTAATCATTTCCTTTGTTTTTCCTTCTCCCTTCCCTTTTTCATCCCACTCTGTTTTCCAATTCTACTGCCTTTTATTGTGGAATTTTTAAAAAATGATATAATTTTTCTGAACTTCAATTTCCTCATTTAAAATAATACTAATAACAATAATAATGATGCTATCTGTCATGCCATCTTCACAGAGTCATTGAAAAAATCTGATAAAACCGTATGTATCAGGGCATTCTGAAAACCTAGGGTGTTATATCAATGACTTATTTCAGACTAATAGTGCCTTTTAGAGTGTGAAAATGTCTCTAGACCTTGAATGAAAATATGAGGGTGAGGGTTAGAAGGAGGCAGGCTTTGGGGCCAAATCATCTAGCTAAGCCTATAAGTATGTATTCAGCATTCACCATAATTACAAGCGTAATTGGGGGCTCAATCACCAACAATGTCAATACCACATGCAAGTACTCAAGATGCATAGAAACACTTTCCCTCTGTTGTGCTGGCTTCTCTCTCTCTTTCAGTTTACCCTGCTTAGGGCTAGACTGTATTATAAAGGCATCTTTGTTGGTGGTAGTTTATTTTTCCTTTTTTATTTCCTCAAGATTCTAAACACTCGAAAGGGAGTCAAGCAAATAACAATGGAGTTACCTGCAATGGGTTCCCTTCAGCTCTCCATCGAAAAAGATCAAGTGAATGAGTTTTAAAAGAACCATTAGGAGACCGGAAGTAACCTCCACAATCAACACTCACAATTAACCAAGTGTAATCCAAAGCCCCTGTTAAAGCTGTTACCAGACAAACATCAGCAAAGTTCTTCTTTTTGCAGGGAAAGCCATGTACATATATAATTGGAAAGTGTCGCTCACACTTTAAGTAAGTGTGAAACAGCTGTCAAGTGGGTTTATCTGCATCCTACTGATTGCACTGTGCATGCTGGAGTGAGTGGGGGATTAGTTTGTTTATAGGACACTGAAGCAAAGGGTTAGGTTTTCTTAACACTCTAGAGAGCAGACGCAAGGATTTGCCAAACAATTATAATTAGTAGTCGAGGAGAAGTAAAAGGAGGGCCCATGCCAAAAAATTCATCCCTAACCCTCCCAAAACCTGATCCCAGAAAGCCATCACACACACACACACACACACACACACACACACACACACGTGCATGCATTAAAGGCCATTAGCCTTTGTAAGCTTAAGTAATAACATTTATTTCTGGTGGCAAAAATTACCTCTTTATGTAACAAATGGGAAGAGGATGACAGGCAAAATTTATTATCTGCTATGTTTGAGGCTAAGGAGCCCTGGTGGTGCAACAGTTAAGCTCTCAGCTGCTAACGGAAAGGTTGGCCATTTGAACTCACCCAGGGGCTCCACAGGAGAAACACCTGGCAATCTGCTCTCGTAGGATTAGAGTCTAGGAAAACCCTATGGGGCAGTTCTACTCTGTCACATGGGGTCCTCACGAGTAGAAAATCAACTCGACAGCACCTAACAACACCACACATATGAGGCTAAGAGGGACAGATATTTTCCCATGAGTTATAAAATCCTTACACATTTTACCAGTAAGTAAGCATTCAAAGTTTATTAGCGCCATCCTTGCTTTCCTCTTCATCTACACACCAACTGCAGTTCTACTCAAACCCAGACTATCACTCCCTGATTGCTGACAGAATTTGAGAGGACCAGGGCTGATGCCTAGATGAGTATGAAGCTGGGGAAGCGGATTCCTTTGCCCTCTCCCCTAACACCCTCATACATCATCTTGTCTCTATAGCAGTTTGTTGAGCAGTCAAAATGAGCCCACAATTAAGTGGGCAGGTGTGTGAACCATTTCTGAAATAGCAGTAACCACCCTCCTTCCAACAAAGGCTGGGAATGAACCCAAAATGCAGGGAAGACAGGTCTAATCCTGGGAAAGATTCAGCGACATACCAAGAAGCCAAAAGCGATGATCTTTAGGACACACTCCAGGGAAAATACCATGGTGAAGGCGATATTCAGGTACTTGAGAGCCAGTTCATAGGTACAGGGAGCAGAGTAGTACTGCCAAGAAGAGAAAAGGGGAGAGAAAGAGAATCAAAGCCGTAAGGTGAGAGGGGTGATACATGTCACTGAGGCTGGCCATCCCTCATCCCTGTCCTTGTGGGACACTGTTGAGTGGTGTGGGAGGAGGGATGGACACTGTGTGCTGGAGAGAAGAACTACATCTCCCATGTAGCAAACAAAACAAAACAAAGGAAAACATCGTCCCATGTCCCACTCGGACTATTTATTAACAAAACAGCAGCTTCCCTAGAGAAATGGAGGTTGGAGGAGTAGAAATATTTTCTAGAGTCAGTTACTTTATCATTGAGTAGGGTCTGGGAGCCCTGGGAAGCCCTGGTGGCACAGTGGTTAAGTGATACTGCTCCTTGGAAACCCTATGGGGCCGTTCTTCTCTGTCCTCTAGGGTCTCTAGGGTCACTATGGGTTGGAATCAACTCGACAGCAATGGGTTTGGTTTTTTTGGTCTAGGAGCCCTGGTGATGCAGTGGTTAAGCGCTTGGCTGCTAACTGAAAGGTCGGCGATTTGAACCCACCAGTGGCTTCGCGGGAGAAAGATGTGGCAGCCTGCTTCCATAAAGGATTATAGCCTTGGAAACCCTATGGGGCAATTCTACTCTATCCTACAGGGTCGCTATGAGTTGGAATCGACTCTACAGCAACAGGTTTTTATAGTATATAGGGATCCCTGGGTGGCACAACTGGTTAAGTGCTTGACTACTAACTGATAGGTTACTGGTTCAAACCCACCCAAAGGTACCTGCAGAGAAAGACCTGGCAATCTATTTCCAAAAAATTAACCACTGTAAACCCTATGAAGCACAGTTCTACTCTGACACATGTGCACTTGCCATGACTTGAAACCAACTCGACGGCAACCGTTTTGTTGTTGTTGTTGTTGTTTTTTAAACAGTGTTAAGTGGAACCAAACCTCTGTTAACGTTCCAATATTCCTTTCGAATTGCATCATTATCTATATGTCCTGATATGTACTACCCTTGTATTAATCCAACTCCCATTACTACCTGTGGTCTTGAAGCTACTGGACTGCTACTATCTGTTTCACTGCATCTTGACCAGTGTACCCCAACAGACCCAGAGGCTGAGCTGTTGGACAAGATAAGATGAAATTGAGATTCCACAGTGGAGAGCTCAGTAAGCAGACAATGGATTGGTAAGTTGGAGTGTTTTCCTAGTGTCTTGGGGGCATACCCAATGGCACGGTGAGGGAACAGTCACAGAGGTCCAGCCTGCCCTAACACCTCACAGCTACCACCCTCTCACCTTCATCATCAGCACGACAGTGTTCAGGGCAATCATGGCCATGATGGTGTACTCGAAGGATGGAGACACTACAAAGTGCCAGACGCGGTACTGGAAGGTGTGCCTGTTCTGCGGCATGTAGCGGGTGAGAGGTTTGGCACTGATGGCAAAGTCGATGCATGCCCTCTGCAGGAAAGGCAGGGTTATTAGTCCAAGCTCACCTTCTCTGAACCATACACACTGGTGTGCTCTCTGATGGTTAGAAGAAGAGGATGGTGCATGAAAAAAAGGGCAGGGCTTGGACAAGCGTTAAGTAAAAATGGCAACAGGAATTATCTGGACAAACCTACAGGAGAGATGTTACCTTAAATGAATGCGTAGAACTGGGGAGGAGGGTTTGTCACATTGGGGAACGGCCTAATAGTTATTAATAATTTCCTTTGACACAGCATGTGGCTGAGATGTTTAGGCAGGAAGCCTTCCCTGATGTCCTCAGTCAGAAGTAAAAATCTACAGCACTTTATTTGCATTTATTTTACGGTCCCTAACAATTTCTAAAGGAGCCCTGGTGGTACAACGGTCAAGCAGTTGGCTGCTACCTGAGAAGTTGGTGATTCGAACCCACTGGTGGCTCTGGAGGAGAAAAGACCTGGTGCTCTACTCCTGTAAAGATTACAGCCTAGCAAACCCTATGGGGCAGTTCTGATCTGTCATATAGGGTTGTTATGAGTCGGAATTGATTGGACAGCACACAACAACAACAATTTCTAGTTCAGTTCGGTTCTAAAAAAACTACTCCGTTGCCTAAAAAAACTACTGGTACACTAATAGCCTACAGTGTGCCAAAACTATGCTTTTGCTAGAAAAGCAGTGATAAGTAAGGCATATCCCCTGCCCTTAAAGCAAATACCTGCTATCGAGGGACACACATTAATGTTATAATCCTGGCACGTATCTTTTACCCCAACTTCTAGACTATATGCTGCATAAAAAGCAGAGACTGTACCTTAAACACTTCACATACCTTTCAGCTTTCTGCACCTCACACCTGGGCCTTATACAGAGCAGGTGCTAAAAAATGTTTAATAACGGAATAATTAATTTTCTCCATTTTCTATCTCTACTTCTTTAAAAAGTCAAGAAAATTCAGTCTTCCTTCCTAATACTGCTGGTCCAAGCATCCTTTCTGGGGCCTTGCTGTCCTATGCCATAGTCCACCTGTTGTTACCTCATTCTTTTCCAGGCTGCACTCTTCCATCATTTTATCCCCTTGCTCCTGGAAGGTGATGATGATGAGGGCCACAAAGATATTGACAAAGAAGAAAGGGAAGACCACAAAGTAGACCACGTAAAAGATGGACATCTCCATGCGGTTGCTGCGACTTGGGCCTCGGTCCTCCTCTGTCACATCTACAGAATGCTGCAAAACCCTGTGGGGGCAGAACGAGGAGGCACGGATGGCGGATGGCAGTCTTGACAGTTGCTCCTACTCAAAGCTTCACTAAAAGTCATGCCTACTAATCCTGTAAAACTGTGAGAGCTGGAACTCGATGAGATTGCCTTGTTTTTCTGGGTCTAGCAAACTTTCCACCTTTGACAGGGTGCAGTCTTACCACTTTTCTATCACTCTCTATTAGCGGAAAATACTTGAATTTTCCTTCTCTGACAGGTTTCTGCCTTACACAGGCTCTGGCTTTCACAGGTTTTACTGTATTTTTTTTTTTTTAATCTGACTGCCTCGACTTTGCATATCCTCCCATTAATTTGGGTTCGGGGGGGTCCATAACCAAGTTGGTGAAGGCCCTCTGCTCTTTCTAGCCGTTGTTCCATCATGGATCCAACTCCTAAGCAATGGAGTGACATTATTTTATAGTTTAGGTTGCCATGCCCAATACCAAAGGACTTCTGGATTACCATTTGGCATGTTGTCACCAACTCAAGTATACTGCCACCAGAAGTGGTATCTTAGTAATGACCAAGTCTCTGAAAGATTAGCCTTCAGCTATGGACAGCAAAGTGAACTGCATTTTGCTGTCTTATTCATAAAAGGCATGATCACAGGAAGTGTCTTTGGGTTCTGCCAGCTCATCTTTAACCCTCAATCCTCAGGCTCTCAGGTGCAGGCCAACCTGGAGGATAAATCTGTTAAAATAGCTCCCAGAGACTCACCTCCTGCTGCTCTCCTAAGGGGCAGAGAGCTTTTGAAAACTAGTTTATCCTATAGGAGTCAGATGGCTGTATTCAACACCTCAGTAACTGCCTAGAACATTAAGAGTTTCAAACATTTCCCCGACTTTGTCTTCTCCCTCTTGATTTTTGCCTTAAGGATTTCCACTCCTCTTCTGCCTATCTCACCCACTCATAACCACTTAAACTTTTCCTGGCACAATAATAAAGGGCTAGCCTTGTTCAGTTTGAATCAGCTTCTCAAGGCAACCATGTGGTCCCATCCCCAATCTCACGACAAACATGCCAACCTAAACCCATTACTCACTGAGGCCATCCTTCCCCTGTGGAGACGGTGAAGAGGGTCAGCAGGGCCCAGATAATGTTGTCGTAGTGGAATTCATGGCGTTTCCATTCCCGGCCCTTCACCTCCATCTTGTTTTTCTCATGATCTACGTAGTTGCCTCTAAAAGCAGAGTAGAAATAAAATAGGGCCTCTTCACTATAGCTCACGGAAGAGAAAGGGAATTCTGTGGATTTCAATTCTGCAGGGTAATGATGACCAACATACAAATGCTAGGAAGGAGTTTTATTAAAGGCAGTGCATCATGGAATAAAAATGGGATTTGGCATCCAACAGACACGTGATTAAATCCTAACCCTTTAACTAGTCAGCTGTGTAACTTTGAGTCACTTACTCAAACTTTCTGAGCCTCAGTTTCCATATGTGTAATATGCAAATAAAACCAATCTCATAAGGTAGTAATAAAGATTTAAAATGATAAACTAAATGCAAAATGGCTTGTACTAAGTCTGACACAAGAGAGGGGCTCAATAAAAGTTTACAGATTTCCTATTTTCTCTTTTACCTAAAAGAGGAATGGAGGTACGTAAGACAAAGGGATAAAAGAGCAGGCGTATGGAAGGCGGAGTGGGCCTCACCAGGACATGCTTGAATGAAAAGTGAGTGCTGGTGGCACTTACATGCACTCCTTCTCTGTGTCCTTGGAACTGTCTGTGCAATAAAAGAACTTTCCTTTGAAGAGCTGAACTGCGATGACAGCAAAGATGAACATGAAGAGCTTGTAGACAATGAGTATGTTGAAAACATTCTTCAACGAGGTCACTACACAATCAAAGACAGCCTGTGGACAGAAGCAGAGCCTACGTGTGAGTTCCAAGATGGGCCTATGCATCTTCCTGGAGCTGAGGCGGGGCCACACCCCACCACCCAGCCCCACTGAGAAGGTGCCTCAGAAGATACCATCCTCCTAAGAAGTGATGCTCATGGGATTAAGAGCTGGTGTCCCACCTGGATGTGACTATGAGAACCCACCACCTGGGGAGGAAAACACGTGGCTCTGAATCTGAAAATAAAACCAAAGCAGTAAAGACCAGACTGCATCAGGCACCTGAGGAGGTCCCTTGTGGGATCCTGAGGAGGGCACTCCACTTAATGTGAAACACAGAAGCTTGAAGAAGATAGGGATCTTTGAGATCATTTAGCCCATTTCTTTCCTTTTACAAGTGAGGAAAAGGAAGGAGGCTCAGAGAAATTAAATAGCTTGCCCCTGACTTTACATGTATTGGATGACATTCTTAGATTTGACTGGTATACTGAATATGTATTTTTTTTTTCTTTAGCTTTCTAAATGGATCAGGGAGTGATAATGAACTATTATCGTCATTCATTTTAATAGTATTTTGTAATAAGTTCATACATGTGCTTCAGTTGCTAAGTACTTCAGGTAAAGGTTCTCTAGCTTAAAAATGGCTGCTATTTGGGATGAAGATGTGGACAGGGACTGATCTCCTCCTCTTAGAGACGGAAGACTGGGTGGACAGAGTCAGGAACTTAGACATCAGTTAACACGCACTGGATCTTCAGAGACCTCCATTCTAGGCCTTAGGCTATGAGGAGTTACAAGGGAATTTAACACATTTCAAGCACATTTTTAGGTTATTTTCTAGGTTTTTAGCTCACAGGAGCACCCAGCCCCACGGTGGTGCTGCATTTGTTTAGCTGCTTCTTTGCAGTGCTGAGTGAAGCATTACCGGCTTAATTAGTTCAACACTGTGGGGAATGTGAGTGACACGCAGCCTTGTGGAATCATCAGAGCCACCTATGTTTCCCTCAGGTTATTGAGCTGCAGAGAGAGGAACCAGCACTTTCTAATTTAATGGAATTAACTAAGGTTGGGGTCGCCTTTTCCAGCCTGCTAACTAATCTCATCAAGGTGTCTGTACACCACCGCTTAGCTCAGAGGAGACCATACTCCTGGAGCTTGGGCTACAGCAAACGGCAATGCCTCTGTCCCCAGGAATCTTGCCTACATTCTGCTGGAGGGGCGAGGAAGGTAGGAATGAGTATCAGGTGGGGATGGTCATGATGGACAGTGTGTAGAAGATTGCCTGGGGCTGTGGCAAGGAGCCTTCTCCAGGAGGGATAGGCAGAGCAGTCGTGGAAGAAGGCAGTCATAGAGGACATGGAATGTTTCTCCGCAGGAGTCCAGCTGGTGGGCCAGGGCTGTGGACTCTGAGAGGAAGCCATGTCTCAGCTAGTTCAGGGAAGTGAGTTTCCTATGGTACCTAGCCTTTAATGAACCTTGTTTGTTCAGCCCCTTCTCTGCAGAGCCCGAGGGCTGAAGGGGAAGTAGTGCCCAGATGCCAGCGTGGGGTGGGGGATACCAGAGGTAATGAGAACCCAATGGGAAATGGGAAGCAAGGGGAGAGTCCGGGTAATGAATACCCCACCGTCCCGTCCCTCACCAGCCTTATAGTCTGTGGCAGTCTGGGAGATCAGGCCCAGGCATACCAGAAAAATTGTAGGGTTTTCTTAGAGAGACCACTTACATTATCAGCTCATGCTGTCCACACCACAAATGTGTGGGTTACAAAGCATCTCTATTTTCCAGCTCAAAGAAGGTTAAAGAATAAGTTATTTGTTCTGTGTCACATAGCTCCTAAGTCCCAGGGCTGGGCCTGGCACTCAAGTGGGTTCTTTTCATATCAACAGGAGTTCACAAATGGAATATACTCAGAATCACTTAGGGAAACTGTGTAAAAGATTCATTCCAAGACTCTTCCTCAGAGAGCCTGGCTTTGTTGGTCTGGGGTAGGCCAAGGAATCTGCATTTTAAGGAGCATCCTAAGTAATCTTGATGTAGGTGTCTGTGACCCCCCACTTTGGAAAGCACTGTTCTGTGCGACTGCAGGCAGGTAATTAAGTCTGCTTCCTGGGAAGGATCCTGGTGTAGCACCTGAAGATGGGACCTAGGCCTGGTACTGAGGCTTGCTTGGCTTGCCGCATGGCCTGGGCAGCAGGAGGACTGCAGAGCTGTGAACTGAGCATCCTGGCCCTCTCCCTGGCAGTGGCTGGCTTCCATTCACAGGAATTCAAGACGGAAGAACTTCTCTCCTATGAAGTCCCAACTTTCATTAACAGCAATATGCAGTGCCAGTGTCTGTGTGGGGGTGGGGTGGGGGGGGGTGGGTTCAACCTGCTAGCAAACACGACTCCAGTAGTAAAGCACACTGCCCCTGAGAGGCAGGAAGGCTCATAGAGGGGAAGCCCATTTGGGGTTGAGCAGGGAGAACACTGGACAGGGAGTGAGAAGACTCTTGTAAGACACCTATTAAAGCTCAGATCGAGGCAATAGGAGACACTTAATTCATGTTAGCTTCCTTTCCCATTTCTTCTGTGCTTCTGACCAAAATGGACTGTGTTCTTGGGCAGGTTACCTGGCTGACCTAGTGTGCAGACTTAACGCATGCAGAAGGTTCCTGTTGTTTCAATTTTGGTATTCTGGGTTCACCTTAATGACATAGGAGGTTCCAGGACAAAGCTACCAGGGTTCTTCCTGGAAGGCATGTCATAACCAGAGCATGTAAAATGCCACCTGGGTGTAGACTCAAGAGGCAAAGGCCCCGTTGTAGATTTCTTGGGCTGTTGGTTGTTCTCCTTTGAAACTAAGACCCTTAGCTCAAGAAGATGAAAAGAACCTCTATTCCCATGTGAGATGTGAGAAAAAGGAATATGCCTAGTCCTAATTCTCCAAAAGCAGGCCAGCCATGGGTAAGGAGAGTAGGTGGAGAAGGGGATTTGATTGGAAGAAACTCTGAAAACATTACCTTGAGCTTGGGTAGGCGCTTGATGGTTTTCAGTGGCCTCAGAACTCGGAGCACTCGCAGAGACTTGATGGTCTTGATGTCCCGCCCCTTGTTTGTTCTGCAGGTGAGAGGCCCCCAGAGGAACATAAGAACTTGGGGGACAAATAAAAGTGACACTCCTACTACTGTATTAATAACAATGGGGTAAACGGGGAGAGATGTAGGCTGGAGACTGTAAATTGGGTCAGCATAGACTCCTTCTTCAGGGAGACTCCACAAAAAAGACAGCAAGGAAATTCTAAAATCACTCCCTGGTGTGTATGCACCACTCCCACCCACTGCACACATGCACATACACACAGAGGATCATGGAGGCACACACATGTTCGTTCATGCACATACAGGCACACATGCACATATATTAATAAACACTTCTCTTCCTAACAGCCACTCCAACGCTGCTCATCACCGCACTGGGAAAATGAATACGGAAGATCAGACAGAATGGGGAACTTTAGATCCCCACTGTGCCTAGTCCAGTGCTTTTCCAGTGGGAGGCTCTCAAATGATATTTCCTTGAATGGAGTAAGGACCGCCTGTTGAGAGCGAGTCTCACTGGGGACTTGACCTAGCACTTTCTTTGGCTCTAGGTTTGCCACCTCTACACAGGCCATCAGTGCAGTGGGCAGCAAGGTAAAGAAGGGCTGTGGGGGACATGACACCCTCGCCAGGCTGGGCTGCCTGTACCAGAGATAGCACATCATGCAGGCTTCTCACCAGAGCCTTGGCTCACACCCCAATTTTCTCTGTGTGGCTGAGCCTTCCCACAGAGTCCCTTCCCATTTCAGACAAGCTCTGCACTTAGCACAGGCTGCCAAGAGCCACACAACTGGACAGGCCCAACTGCAGTCCTGCCCTACACCTAATCTCCCTCCCTATTCAGCCTCTTGGAAATGTTTGCTCCTAATAGAGGAAATGCCTTTCTCTTCTAATTTTTAGGAATGAAATGAATAAACCAACCTGCATGTTTCTTTCCACCCTGCTCATCCCAAGATCTTCGCATTCAATTCAAACAATTGCAATTTGTAAAACACACAGATGGTGGAAAATGAGACTAAATTGTGAGCTCAGGCTCTGGTTCTTTCCCCATGGTGGCCCCTATCACCCTTACACCAATAATCCAAGGAAGTGGGATCCAGAAGATCAGGTAGGAACTACAAGGTCTTTCATCTGCTTTTCACTCCACCCTTCCTGCCACACCCATCCCCTAGTCAGGGAGATAAAAGTCCTTCTAGTCCTTCACAGAATTTTAGGAAGACATTTAATGTAATCCAAGGAACGTTGACTTTGCCCAGAATGTTGATTTTAAGATTCTCTGAATGGCTATAGGCCACAAGTCACTTTTATTCAACCCTAGATTTGAATATAGCCAATCAAAAAATATTGCATTTATATGGTCTTTTGTATCCAAGGGCTTTGGTATATTTTATAAACTTTTACTTTATTAGGCTCATCTATCTACCTATCTAGAAGAGGCAACAAATAAGCCAAATAGATATCCAAACCAATTAAGAACGATCACTTTCCCAAGAAGACCTGGCGACTCTTAATTTTTGATCTCTTGGATATCAATGAAAACTCACCACTCTTATCAATTCACCATTCTTTTCTCAAGGAGCCAGCTCCTCCCCTCCCTACCATGCTGCCTTCCTCCTCCAACCCACTCCCCGCCATCTTTTTTACCTTAAACAAAATTGAAGAAGATATTTACCCCAAAGCGTTCCTACGGAGGATCCAATCAGAAAGCAGTCAAGAAAAAGGTGGAGAGAAGGAAGACAGTCAGAAAATTTCAGGGAGAAGACAGACCCTACAGTGACAGGAAGTCAGAGAAGCACAGGCCCAGGGGACCCTGCTCACAGCCTTGGCACTTATGGAGTCCACGTACCATTTGCTCCAAACCTACCTCTCCGACCTGCAAGGGCAAAGGCCTTTGCAAGCACTGGTGAAACTGTATCTAATGGGATGTTATTCCAGGTACTGAAATTTATTTCAACAGTTTAACTGAAGTTTTCTAAACCTAGTCTTTCACTCTCATTTACTTAGTAGTGTTTAGGCAACTCTCTCTGTTTCCAGTGAATTTATTAGAAACCAGATTAGAGGAAGTAAGACAGTTCTGGACCAGAAACTGTATCTCTTGGGAAAGGCATCTCAAGTCACAGTGGAGTATTTATGCATGTAAAGGGTTTTGCTTAAAGAAGCACACACAGTCATTCTGAGAGGGCTACTCTGACATCTTTCAACAGTGCAGATAAGCAATACTATAAGACCACCTCTAAATAAAGGGTAGGGGGGAGGCATTTGTCTACGCAGGTCCTGATGTTACACAAAAGGATGCCATTTGATAAAATAAATAACCAGCTGCCCATTTTGAGCTATTTACTGTGCAATTGGAAGAAAAACCATCCTAGCTCTATTGGTGAGGCTTAATAACCTGAAAAAGGAGTTGGAACATAAATATTTCTGAGACAGAAATAACGAGAGCCAACTTTTTTGAATATTTGCTCTGGGCTAGACTCTATGCTAAGTACTTTCAGTGCAATTCTTTATTTAAACCTCCTAATTCCTCTTTGACACTGGTATTTCACAGATGAGGTTAGAGAGGTTAAGGGAGTGTAAGGGTTAGTACAACTGGAGAAACTGGGACTTGAACCCGAGTCTGTATGATGCTAGGAGCACTTGCTCTTAATCACTAAGCCTCTGCACCAGCAGGTTTTGGATCAAGCCTCTGTCAACAGTTCGCAGAATTTTTGAGCTGGAAAAGACCCTCGAAATCCACTTAACTGCAGAGGAAACTGAGGTCCCAGGAAGAAGTGCCTTGATTAAGATCACTGGGTGAGTGAGTGCAGTGCCAGTGGTGAACCTAAATCTCATGATTCCTGTCCTGGGGCTGCTCTGTGAAGAAACGCCTGAAGTCCAGGTTTTGGTTCTTGGTTACTAGGGGTAGGAAGAGAGGCCTTGCGAATGAGAGAGAGGTCCTCTGAGGTAAAAGTGCTGGTTTCTATGAAGGTTACTTTTTTTCTCTTTCTTTTCTTAAATTTATTAATATACCACCATGTGTCACGAAGACTTCTAATGACCATTTTACTCAGTAAATGATCCCATATTCAAAATTATATTAACTTGCACCGTAAATGTCAAATAAATGGTGATTTGGGAACTAAACTCAAGGCCTTATAAACCTTAAATCCTAATGTGATAACCTCCAAGTATTCAGAGGGCAGAGATAATATCTTCCCCAAGTCAGAACAGTGTCTTCTCCCACACAATATTGGGCATATGGTAGATCAGTCCAACATACCTTCACTCATTCATATAACAAGCATTTATGGAGTCCTTACTATATGTCAGGTGCCTACCTGATACATGCTATGTGGTACAAATGGTTAAGCACTAGACTACTAGCTGAAAGGTTGGCAGGTTGGACCCACCCAGAGGTGCCTCGAAAGACAGGCCTGGTGATCTGCTTTCAAAAGATCACAGTCTTGAAAACCCTATATAACAGTTCTACTCTGCATACATGGGGTTGCCATGAGTGGGAATCAACCTGAGGGCAAAGGGTTTGTTTGTTTGTTTTAATAGCACCAGGCACTGGACTAGGTGCTGGATACACGGTAGTGAAAAAAACAAATGAGGTCCCTAACCTCTTGGAATTTACCTAATCTAGTGGAGAAGACAGGATTTAAGTAAGCAAACAAACAAGTATAGTTGTAAGCTATGAAAACTACCCCAGGAAAAATCGAATCGTGATTGAAAATGTTACCAAGACAACTACATAGGTAGCCCTTGTTTCCCCAGGCTATACTCCTCTTGAGGAAAAACCAAGGGAACATCTTCCATATCCTTAAAACAAAGGGACAGGCTGGGAGACTCATGTATGGAAGGGAAGGTGGTCTAGGATCACACACTTCAGGCTTTAACCTGCACAGCCCAGGTCCTTAATCCAGACACCTTAATATCCCAGCAGCAGCTGAATGAATTCTCAGAAATCATGCTCACAGACACCAATCTACCAAGGAAGATCCAGTAGTTCTTGCCCCTCCCACACAATTGGAAATAGGACAGAATTTGCTCTCTAGAATTAATTTTCTCCCCAAATCATAGTAAAATATCATGCTATAGAACAAAGGGATTTTTGGTCATTCTGTGTGTGTGTGTGCGCGTGTGTGTGTGCGTGTGTGTGTGTGTGTGTGTGTGTGTGTGTGCATGTTTTTACTTGTTTTGGAAAATGGGGTTCCTTGAGGATTACACTCTGGTCTTAACAGCTGATTGTGAATGTCAAAGTACTCGGGTGGGGTGGGTGACCATTTGTCCTATTCTAACTCCCACAGATCTGAGCCGTAGAGAGCAAGCAGGCACAGGCCAAAAGTGAAATAAAGACTAGTCATGGCTCTGCACAGCTTTCAGACAGGCCTCTTACTGCAGAGAAGCCACTGAACACCTACGGTTTTGAGTGGTTGCAGGGAAACACGCTTGCATGCTTGGTGATGTTAACATAGGTTCAGCACTGATTTGAAAACTGCCATTTAAAATGAAAGAAGCACTGATAACAAAGTCACAGAGTCAGGGAATATCTTAAAAATTTAGTCCCCGTTAATTAAAATATATCATAATTTATACATGGGCTAGGCCAAAGCACCTCTCCCACATCCATGGGTACAAGGGCTGTTTAAGCCATTGTCAAAGTCAACAAGTTTGCCAGGGAGATGTTTTATCAAACTAAGAAGACAAACTCTTTAAGCATTTTAATTGAGGCACACTATTTTGGAAATAATTCAGGTGCTTTTTTTTTTACAAATCATTTAAATATAATCATTAGACACTTTGCTAGTCTTTGTTACTAAATGTATAATCAGAACTTCCTTAATATCTATAAATTCAGATTTTTGGTTTCATTACCTAGCTAATTAGTGAAACTATCAAGTTTAAAAATGGACTCTAATGTTATGTGGATAATTCCACATACTAAGTGTACACTGGTCCACTTTAATTGGGACCCAATTGGGCCACCTCTTTCCCATTTATTTTCTACTTATTTGCTAAGTTCTTGGCTGCTCTCCAGAAAAAGTGTTACATTTCTCTCGTGTATCATCAGTAAAAGATGAGAATTTTCCAGCTCGATTGTCAAGTTGCCCTCCAGATGTTTCACGTGTACACTAATCTTGCTCTTCAGCTCCCAGGTCCCCCTTTACTCAACGGACATGCTCCCAAGTTGATTTCTGCTATGAATTGACTCTCTTTCCATGGGGCAGGGCAGAGACAGCAGGTTCTGAAGAGCCCTTCATCCTTTCGAGGTGTGGCCTTGTGCCCTTCCCCATGAGCCCAGGAGGGAACAGCACTGGGAACTGAAGAAATCTCTTGCATTAGGGGAATGGCCAATGGCCCAGGCTTGCTGGAGGTTAAGGTAGTTAGGAGGGAACACACCATAAGAAGCCTTGAATGCCTCCCTAAAACTTCGGCACCATGATTTTGGTAGGTAACAATAACTACCATTTATTATGCACCTACTAAGTGCCTGGTGCTATTAAAGCAAACAAACCAACCCACTGCCCTCAGGTTGATTCTGATTCATGGTGACTCTGTGTGTTATAGAGTAGAACTCCTCCATAGGTTTTCTGGGCTATAATCTTTATGAAAGCAGATTATCAGGGCTTTCTTCTGTGGTGCTGCTGGGTGGGTTCAAACCACCAACCTTTACGTTAGTAGTTGAGTGCAAATTGACCACCCAGGGAACTTCCTGGTGCTATATTTGGCACTAAATATATTTTACCTAATTTAATTCTCAGAAGACTAAAATATAGTTATTTTTAATTACTACTTAAAGACGAGGAAGCAGAGGTTTGGAGCAGTTAAGGCAGCAAATAATATTGCTTGGATTCAAACCTAAGTTTGCCTGACTCTGAAACCTATGCTCTTATTTACTCTATTACAATGCCTTTTCAAATGCGAACCGCTGGAGGGTTTTAATCAGAGAAGGAAACAGCAAAAGAAACCGGCAGCTTCCGAGTTCAAATACTGAGCTATCTAACCTAGTCCCCTTAATCAGTACAGCCTGTGAGCGTTCATGGGAAGAAAATGTCACAGATGGAAATCATGATGGAGAAGGTCAGGGGTGCCCTTCTCCATCTGGCCCATGGGTCTTGTCTGTCTCCAGGCAGAGACAGAAGGTCTGTAGGCTGAGGAGAGATCCTTGGTATCAAGCTACCATTCTTTCACAGGCATTAATAGCTTAGCACTTAAGAGAACATCAGAAGTAGAAGGGGGCTTAATGTAATGGCAAAAGCACTGAACTTGCAATTAGAACACCCAGGTTGTTCAAGAACTGGCTTTGTTATTTACTAGTCAACTGAGTTTGGGCTAGTCACAAAACCCCAGGCAATCCATTTCTCAAGTTTAAAACAAGACTGAAGTGATAAATGAAATAAAGCACGTGAAAACACTTTACACATTCTAAAGACCCGTGGAAATTAGGAGGACATTTTCCCCTTTGCATTGGCAGTGCTTGTCTCTGGAATGACAACTCTCTAGGAGCTGTAGGTAAGGTCATCTGCTTGGGTGAAGAATCTAAATTCAGCACTTTTATCTTGTCTCTGCTTAGATGCTGCCATTTGGGGATTGTTTCTCTTCCTGATTAATTTTGCCTCAGCATTTCTTGGGGTCATCCATGGGCCTTAAATCCTTTGTTACACTGCCTTCTTTCTTTACTCTGTGACAGGAGCCCTAGCTAAATGGTAAGTGGTTGGTGCATCATCCTTTCCTTCTTGCACATGGACCTCAGTAAGTGTGCCATACACTCATCAAAGCCTTTGCAAACTTTCTCCTTTGTAATACACAGTACTATAGCCCAACTGGAAGGTATTTTTGTCCCAATACGGAGAACAGCAGAAGACAGAAAAGCATCAACTGACTCCTAGCAGTTTGTTACTTGGTCTGATAACAGTCTTCCTTCTTAATCTTCACATTCTAAAGATACCCAAAGACCTCTCCTATGCTCATCTTTCTAAGAATGCCTTGATACTGGCTGAAGTCCAGCCAGTATACTCCCCCTTTGGAGACTAATTTGTAATGCTGGCTGTCTCCCTCTGACTGTTGATTAAGCAGATGGCTGGCACCTCACATGATCTGCGGTGATACTTCCTGATTCCCATCATGAGGTCTTCTAACCTTGAGTTAAGCCAACTTATAATTTCAAACCCATCTGTGATGAGTTTCTACTAGGCATGGAGGACCAGGCTCTTTCGTTGGCTTTGAAGGCTTATTTCCCATACAAGGCACTTTTTGTATCTGAGTTTGGTTAGCCCAATTGGTAGTTACAATGTGGATGAGTCTGTGTTCCCTAATTTGATGATTTTATATTGCCAGGTTCTGTGGTTACAGGCTGAGAGCCCCTTTCCGACCACCTCCCAAATTTGTGCTGTTGATAAAGAGAAATCTTGGACATTCACACCCCTTGCCTCCATCAGATAAAGGGTTTCAAGTGCACATTCTACAGAGAATTACTCCACAGCACCAGTGTCACGTATGACAGACAACACGTTTTTCGGTGCTCACTGAAGGAAAAAACAAAACAACAATGCATGCTTAATGCCAAGAGCAGGTAGACTAGTATTCATCTCTTTCTTTCAGACCCTTCTTCCACTGTGGTTTTCACTTTGTGCCTCCTTTTTCCCTCCCAAACCCCATTTTCAAGGCAGCTAGTGTACAATACAGCAGCGGGCACCCCAAGAGTCCATGGGCATTAATGTCCTTCACTGTCCCTGCCTGGGCACAAAGTCAGATGAAGTCACTCTCGAGGTGACTCAAACAAAGCTGGAGTCTCAAGGAACAACATTCTTTTATCTACTCGCTGCTGGAAATTTCCAATTCCTTCTCAGCTGGTGTCCTAAATCCACAGTTAATGGGCTACCTGACGGCTAAATTTAATTCTAATCCTTCATTCTCTTCCACAGAGCAGTGGAACTAGATGACCTGTCTCGGTGGTAAATGGGTCTTCTTTGCATGAAGCAGGACTTTGTCCACTTTTTTTTTTCCTACATGATGAATGTGTAGTCACAGCCTCCTTTGGGAGACTCCCCTTTCAGTTCTTGAAGAATAGGGGCTGTCAAGAAAGACGCTCCATAGGCAAAGCTTGAGGGGGAATGCTTAGACATAGGCAAGTAATGAAGAACAGGAGCAAGGGGCAGCCAGGGGCATGGTGGAATGCTTGTTCTATGATTACTATGCTCTGCTGAGTATGAGCAGGCCCTAGCATTTCTCTTCTGACTATTCACTCCTTTCTCACATGTGTGCATCCAAGCCTTCAGAAATACAAAACCCTAAATGCAAAACCAGAACCACAGCAGCATATTCTATGGCTCCTTAGGGCCCTTTCAAATCTGAAACAGACTGCACCTGTGCATCTCATGGAACGAATTTAGAACCAGCTCTGCTACTGCGGCTAGCTCTGAAGGCATTCAATAGACCTTACCCATCTTAAAGAGAGTGGGGCAGGGTGTCAAGTGTCAGGAAAGTGACAGACTTCAAGGAAAAGAATGTAATAAAAGCTAATGTGGGAACTCCGGTTCCTTCTGGTATCGAGAGGCAGACTGAGTCATGCTTTTCCTTTCTGGCTAAGGACTGAGTAATGAAAGGTCAATTACGGCTGTGATCCAGATCTCTTGTATGCCAGGGAGTCCTGACCTTACCTCGTGCCCTGCTACAATGGCAAAAACCAATGGGAAGCTTTGGCATCAGCTTCCAGAGAGCCTGGATAACACTGACTGAGGCCTCGGCCATAGAAAGTCCCAAGGTGGGGAGGAGGTGGGAGGACAACTGCTTGTTATTTCTCCATTGAACTGTTTGGGCCACAAACAATTATAAGCTGTGAGTTTACCACTTAGGATGCAACCCAGAATAGCTCACCTGCCTATTTGACTTGAGCCAGCTAAGTAACATGCTGCAATGAAAATGGACAGGGAGAGGGTCCTGGGTTGGGGTGCAGTGTAATGTCTCACACACACACACACACACACACCCCGCACACACACGTCCCAGCCCTCTCCTGCATCATTTCCACTCTGAGGGCCTATGTTTGCCCACCTGCCTGCCCAATCCCTTCACTAAACACTGCAGACATGAAACATGAAAACACAGACAGCATCATCTTTACTGTGCAGGATCCAATAGGCTCATTAATTCAACCTGGTATAGTGGTCATATGACTTCACTACAAGACAGCTGACCCCTGGGGGGACCCTGAAAAGAGAAAATATGCCTTATCTGCAGATACCCAGAAATGCCAAGGCTGTAGCTATCTCTACCTGCCCACCGAGGAGGCCAGGAGGTGGAAGTGATGACAACAGGGTGTGAGGGAACTGGAGAAAGCAGTTTCTGGTCCTTCACTGTAAAATAATGATCAAACAGAAGAACCTCTCCCCCCTTTTTCAGAAAGAAAAAAGATCAAAGAGAAAGGTATCACAGACCCGGTCACTCACCAGACTTTTCTTGAAACCTCAAAGAAGAAAAGGCACAGCTTGGGACATCTATAGTTGGCAAACACTCTGTATCTCCATATGGCCCAGAAAGCGGGGTGTTGTGAGGGCAATAGGATGAGGGGGAGCAGTACCCAACCTCTGCTGAAACTCTGCCCACCTCACAACTAAGAGGTCGGGCTTAAGGGAGACCTGAGTGTTCTTATAAATGCTTTATAATGTAAAAGTGGACCAGGGAGAATGGAAAAGTTACAGAATGGGTATCTTTCCATTTATTTTCTCATCCCCTGACATATCTATGCTTATAAAGTAAATCCCCTTCCCCCTCAGAAGTTAATAAAGTTCCCAAACAGAATTTGTCAGGTTTACATTATAAAGAATCCCTTTACCTGATGTACTCAGCTACAGACAACAGAGGTTTCTCTTCAGCCCCTACATAAATGACATATATGCTTATAGAAAACATATATGATGGCAGGTGCATCACCTCCGTGCAGGCCTCTGCAGTAGAGGGACTCGGTGAACAGATAGCTTTCTTTGAGAATTCAGCTAGAGGTCACTGCATCCCCTTGGTTAGGGGCATTGGCTCTTAGGTGTTGGGCTGGGTTCTGAGAAGGCTTTGGCTGGCAGTGATGGAGGAGATACCAAATGATCTCTGATTTCTGGTGAGCTACATAAAGATGCTACCATGGAAACCACCATCAGTTGCTCAAACTGATTGATCAATAGCCTTCCCAGAAGCCCCAGTAGGGCATGGTTCAATTTCAAGGAGGAGAGAAAGAATCTAGGACAGGAGTAACGTTATTCGAATGGTAGACAGTCACAGGGGTCAAATATACTGGATATGAAAATGACAATGGTATCCACGAGGAGGGAGAGACTTGAAAAGCCTGCAGACAAACCCAGATTTGGCTTCCTTTTGGCCTGATCCCCTGACCATGAGCCCTGAGGTGGGACACAGGCTCAGTGACTTCATTTTGCTCTCCGCCCCAGGCCAGGCCCTTGCTCTGCTGGCAGGTAAGCCTCTTGCTAACCCTGCCAAAGTGATGGGAGAGCTGAATTCTCTGGTGCCCTTACTGAGGAAAGGCAGACAGTAGAGTTAGGAAGCACAGGTACATGAGCAAGAGAGAGCATTACCTGGACCTTAGCAAACGTGATGAAAACAGAGGAGGGGACAGTGTGAGCCTGTTCCGTGAGCAGGTGAAAGGGGAGGGGAAATGTGCACAGCAAGCTTGGGAGGATGATAGCAAAAAACAGAATGGGTTGAGAAGGATGAGCAAGTACCATCTATGTTTTGGAGGGAAATGAAGGAAAAGTTCAAGAAGTGACATCACCAAAAGCAAATGATGGATCATAACTCTCAATCCATCACCTAAGCATGGACCCCAGAACCAGGGGATCTCTGGGCCCCCCGCACTGTACCTGGTCTGAGGGCCAACAGAGAGGCTTCGGTTCCGAGGTGGAGCCACCAGCACCAAAGCCACCACCACCACGTTTCAAGGGGCACAAAGAGAGAACAAGACAGATGACAACCCTACAGCACACTGTCATTCTCTGTATCTGAGGAGAGACAGCTGGACTGTGAACACTGGGCAGGCCTGCAGAGGCCTCCTCTAAAATGCACCTCTTCCCCACACCAGCACCAACCAACACACCTGCCTGCTTATCAGCATACAGGCACGGGAGGTTTGGGGTGTGTGTAAGTCTGTGTGTGTAAGTCTGTGTGTGTGTGTGCGTTTAAAACAGCCTGGGTTCGTCTTCAACCATTTGCATACAATATGCATCAGTACATAATTTACTCCTATATTCAGACTTCATGATGTGATGGGAGAATTGAAGGATAAGGAAAGGAATTAACTTTTATTGATCACTCAGTGTCAGGCCCTGTGCTAAGCACTTTTCACACACTATTTGTCCCCATTTTAGAGATGAAGAAACTGAGGCTAAGAGAGTTAACTTGCTCAAAGATATAGAGCTGGTAAGTAGAGGGACTGGGATGCAAACTAGGGCTTGCCTGGCTTCAAAGCTCATACTCTTCCTGTCACTTTGTCCTTCACCTGGATGAGCTCTGATCCTCCTAAACACCTGTGGGTTCTTTCCTGCATGCTTCTCTCTCATCTTTTATTTCTTCAAACAGAGACAAGACCAAAATAAGAGAGAATAACATGGTGAATAATGTATGCAAATAAGCTGATAAAATGAGATGGAAACTTGACCTTTTACAAGTCCAAGGGCAATATTTATCTCTAACAAAAAAGGCAGGCCTCCTTAGAACAAAGCAGACTAATGCTTCTTTCCAGGAAGAAGAAAGAGGAGCGAGCTGTCCCCCTGGTAGGAGCCAGAGTTGCTTTTCTTCTTATCTTGCTATGAGAATCCATACAGAGTCCAGGTCTTGGGAAAATACCATCATGCTTTTGTGAAATCTCCTCGGCAACATCTAAGCCGTGTCTAAGAGGAGGCTTTCTTGTTGTGAGGGGCCCAGGTGATCCCACATGATTTTTATATGATTAATACACAAGTGCACATGGGAATAAGGGACACCAGAGTTGTCCTAATTGCCAACTCAGCTCAGGGCCACAAACCACACTCAATGCAACTCTCCTTTGGACAGTCCCCCATGGCTGAGGCAGCAGTGGACACAGTCCATCTCCAGGTGCTGGGAAATCTTAGACTCTTAGCAGAGCTTGGGCCCTTTCAATTCTCCTACAACAGACAACCTTCTTCCCTGGGCCACTTGAGGACACATTCCTTCTTAACTCTCATCCCATCTCCTTTTCACCACTGGAATGAACAAGGGATGAACAGCGACAGCGCTTGGGGTGAAGGTAGGGCGGGATGATCTCTTTCTGACCACTTGGACCTGGAAAGGGCAAACTTATGGAGATATTTTTTCTTTGCCCTTTTCAGCTGCCATCAACGGCAGCAGCCCCTGAATGCTTTCCTTCTGCCCCATCAAAGAGAACCCTGCTAGAAGACATGACTCCCACTTGTACTCAGAGAGGCTGTTCAGGAATTCTACCGTGCCACCTGGGAAGAGGGTGAAGCTGCTCTGGCAGTGGAACAAGGTACAGACAAAACCTAAAAGGCTGCCATTCATCCTATTGGCCGACACTCTCCACACCTGGCTAGGAAAAAGGCTCTGGCAGCATCCCTAGCTCCCAGCTACAGACTGGAGGGCTAGGAGAGCCTCTTCTTGGGTTGGATTCCACAAGAAATGTCAGACTGTGGTTGAAAATATGCTATAACTAGATCCATGTTTGGAAAAAAAATTCCCCAAATGTATGGTTTAGTGGCCTGAACAGTTTAAGACTTTTCCTAAGTGTGTTATCAAGGCAGGTTGGGGAAGTCTTCTCTTTTGGAGATAAAAATATTAGTATGGTTCTTACACCCCTGAAATGGCTCTGGGGTGCCTCTGCTCATGGGTAGAGAACCTTCCCATGCCTTGGATTCAGTGATCCCCAGTTTCACTCTATTCTCCATACCCTTCTTTCTTCCAAGCTGCTCTTTTGTTTGACAGAATCAAGAAACGGAAGGGTGTCCCAGCTGTCCGTGAGACCATCTCTGAGCCTACGGAGGTACTGCCCCACATGGTGAATGCCTGCTATGCTTACTCATCTCCAAAAAAGGGAATCCTGGCCTTTGACCTTCCTAGAGAGACCCCTGACTCTCCCTATTCCTCCATCCCCAGTCCTACCATTTAGGGCACATGAGTTGAAGCTGTAAGGCTCTTCTGAGAATAACCAGAAAACATGTCTCCAGGGTAACATTCTTTGGCACCACTCTGAGTGCATCCTTTCTAAGGCTGGCCCTGGAGAAGGCCTCCGATCAGCCAGAGTCTCCAGGAAGAGGGAAGGGAAGAGACCAGAACAGGAAAAGAGTCACTTACGCCAAAGCAAAGGCGACCAATGCTCCAACCACCACCACAAAGTCCAGGATGTTCCATAGGTCTCGGAAGTAGGACCCATCCTGCAGGATCAAACCTTGGTCTATCATCTGCAAGAGAAAAATGTGAACAGCCACAGATGAGCCTAGGAAGTACAGAAAGTGCTTGTCCTGTGCTCTGAGTTCATCATGCCAATCCCTCAACTGATATTGTCTCCACAACCCTATACTGGGTCCTGAAGGGAGGAAGGATAGTCAAACAGGCTGTCTGCAGGTAACTGTGAGGCCCAAGGTTTAATTAGACTCCTTGGCTATCACAGAACCCTGCCACATTCCCTCATTCATTTGTGGCTTAGAACACCAAGCATCCCACATTATGTGCAGATGGGTAAAATCCCAGATGGGCGACACTCCCATAGTAAGCACTGGGAATGAGAGAGAAACGTGGGGTGTTAGGATGGCAGGGAATGTACTAGAGGGGAGTGAGTATGGTTGGGACTAGATGGAATTTTGGAAGATTCATCTCTACCTAGGCCCTTGCCCTGGTACTCTCCCAGGCTCAAACCTGGAAGTACCCTGGGAAAGAGAACGCAGTCCCCAAGCCTGTCTGCACCTCCCACTGCTTCTTGAGAGTAGGCTTGGCTCCTACTGAGCGCATCTCCACAGGTCTGAACCAGTCTAAACATATCCACCCAGTCATGTGCTGTCAAAATAGAGTTTGGCACGATTCTGAGACCAGAGAAGGGGGTCAATAGAGGTCTTACTGAGATTCTGTCATTGGCTGGTAGGTGACAGTACTGGGGAAGTTCCCTATACTAGAGGAGCAGACAGGTGACTCATCCAAACCCAGGAGCACCCGTTTTCTCTAGAGGCTTTTACCTTTATGACCATCTCAAAGGTGAACACGCCAGTGAAAACATAGTCAAAATACCTCAGGACCTGTAAGATATGGTGGAGGAAAAGGGGACTATGTGTGGCCACCAGCCTACACACGACCCTACCTGCCCACAGATACATGAGGTCCTACACGCCCATCCCAGGTCCACTCATTTCTACTCTAGAACAAAAGCTTGGAGTTCTAACCCTTAAATGGAGTGGGATAGATGCAGGGAGGAAGGGGACATGGATCCTACCAGAGACATCTGACCCAGCAGCTGGTCCCTCTCTTTGCCCAGAATTAAACTTCTTGGGTCTGAATTGCCTCACAAATCTCTCCCTCTAGTTCTGGCTCAGTACCTGGAATCTTTGTGAGTTCCTATCCCCCATATTTTCCTTATGTCTCCTGATAGACACCTTTGAGACCTCTAGGAGATGTCTCAACTCCCAACTTCACCCATAGCTCTGTGTTAGGCGTCACATCCAATCCCACAGAAGGCTCTGGGGGTGAGGCCTGCTGCTGAAGCATAAAGGCATGCAGTGTGGTTGTAGGGGGAGGATGCTGGTCTAGGAATGATTCATACTTCACCCTGAGGAAGAGGAAGGGGCAATTCCTCAATCCTTCCTTATTCCTCAGGATCAACCTTCTCTTCCCACCCATCTCAGTTCCCCTCTAATGGTGCGATGCGGAGTGCTGGGGCAGCGTGGGTACCAAGGTACTATGGAGGTTGGTAAACGGCCCCGTGCACCCACTTTGTTGCGCTCGGAGTTGGTCAGGACAGGGTCCTCAGCCGCCAGGGCAATGCTGCTGGCCGCGATCACCAGGAGGATGCACATCTCAAAGTAGCGCAGGTTCACGATGTAATGGCAGGCCCTCCGGATCCTGTGGGAGGGTGCAGCTCTGCTTAACTGGCCCTGCTTCCCTCCCATCCCCATCCCTCTTACTCCCCCCCACCCCCCCCACACAGCAGCCTCTTCCAGACAGCCAGGCCCTCGCCTGAGGAAGCCGCCAGGGAGAGCAATTTAATTTCTCAGGCACCACCCTTGATTTAAAGACCCAGTGTGGGAAGGTAATCAAATTGGTTAGAGGCTGCAGTACACAAGCCAAGATGCATTACCTGCAAGCACGTATGAGCCATGGGAGCAGCCAGTATCAGACCAGACAAACTCCTCAGGGCGGCTACATGGGAAGACCCTCACCGTATCTCAATGCCTGTCTCCTCCCAGACAGTAAGGGAACTAGGACATACCAAGGAAATGATAAAGAACCAACAAACATATGAACACAGACCTTGATTCGAAGATTCCTGATGAAAGCAGCAACAGGTTTTCATGAGCCCTAAATAGTCTGATTCAAGTAACTATATTCTATAGACTACATTCTAGCCACAGATGGCTGGATATACCCTAAACTGGGTGTCTTTCTTCCCAGATCCTTGCCTGAACCTTGTTCACGTAGCCACTGAAAGTCTTTTTGTCTTCCTGGCCCCAGAAGCTGATTTATGTGTATATCTTGCTCACTTCAAGGGCAGAAGGCAGTGTCCTTTCACAATTCTATCTTTCCTGATTTTAATCTTCCAGACTCTTCTCTGTCACTCCTACCTCTGAGGAACATCCCCATTTCAAAATCCATGTGTAGGGCAGTGGGACCAATACTCTTAAACTGCAGTGGGTGATCTGGTCATTTTAGGCTCCACATTCTTGGCTTTATCCACATCTGGAATTGTTATGGATTGAATTGTGTCCCCCAAAAATATGTGTATCAATTTGGCTATTTCATGATTCCCAGTATCGTACGATTGTCTACCATTTTGCCATCTGATGTGATTTCCCTATGTGTTGTAAATCCTATCACTATGATGTTAATGAGGGAGAATGGGGGGCAGTTGTGTTAGTGAAAACCATAAAACCAAAACCCACTGCCATCGAGTCGATTCTGACTCACAGCGGAGACCTATAGGATAGAGTCTTAGTGAGGCAGGACTCAACCTACAGGATTGGATTTTGTCTTGAGGCAATCTCTTTTGAGATATAAAAGAGAGAAGCGAGCAGAGAGACAGGGTGACCTCATATCACCAAGAAAGCAGTGTCGGGAGCAGAGTGTGTCCTTTGGACCCAGGGTTTCTGAGCAGAGAAGCAACTAGTCCAGGGAAACACTGATGAGAAGGCGGACAGAGAGAAAGCCTTCCCCTGGAGCTGATGCCCTGAATTTGGACTTTTAGCCTACTTTACTGTGAGGAAATAAACCTCACTTTGTTAAAGCCATCCACTTGTGGTATTTCTGTTATAGCAGCACTAGATGACTAAGACAGGAGTATTTGGTGACACATTCTCCACGAGATTTTCTTCTTTCCCCACCCCACCCACTGACCAAAGGGTAGGTGAAGGGCCCTTTTCTCATGGTATTCCTCATGCTTTCCTGCTTTTAGTTACTCTTTAGACTATGGGCACATAACTCAGATACTATTTAATTCCATGACCAACCTCACCTAGTGGGCATCCTGGATGCTTCAGGTGTCTGGTCATACTTGACTTGGAAGGCTCAGGAAGATGACTAGGCTCTCAGCCCTCCTTCTCCCCATCACCCTGCCCTGGCTCAGCACCTGGTTGTTTTCCCTGACAACAAAGGGGATCGGAAGGGAAGGTGTCTTACGGGTTGGTGGTACTGAAGATGAACATGGAGCTATGTGGCACCATGGCTTTGCCGGTCTCACGCTTCTCCTTCTTTTGCTTCTTCTTCTCCACCTCCTCCTCATCCTCTTTGATCTCTGCTTCCTTCAGTGGACTGGCTTCTCCATCAGTCTTGTTACTAACTGTAAAAGGAACATGTTGAAATTGTCAGAAACCTTGCTACACATGAGAATGATACACTTCATTTTCAAGTGGGGATGCAGTAGAGAGGATGGGAAAGGCTATAGGAATGAGCCTAGCAAGGTACTTTGCAAATATTGGGGTAAGTATTCTTAGATACCTTTGAGTTAATCCTTTCCTCTTCTCTTTTTCTGACCATTACCTTAAGTTTATGCGGATAGTCTTTTATGCTACATAAATAGTATGAATGTTCCCCTTTTTCTGGTTCTGTCATACAGTTTACAAAGTTAAGAGTTTATACTGGATTCTTTGTATATATTCATTTATTGAATTTTTACAACAACCTTTAGTGACACGTATTATTGTTGCCATTACATAGATGGGGAAACTGAAGTTCAGAGGATTCAAATACCTTTACTAAAGTAAAGTATGGATTCCTGATTAGAAACCCTATATCCTGTCAATGAAATCACACTGCAGTGGAAGATTTCAAGAAACCATTACTCTGTTTGCAGCTGCCTTTCTGGCTGCTTTTTTCGGCCATAATTAATATAGAATGAGAATGCAATATTCATGTGAGTATGGGTCTGTGTACTGCATTCCAGGAATGGGGAGGATGAAGAAGTCAGAGTCTGAGTGGACACCTAGGGCTGCTGCTCTGTTTCCAGATGCAAGTTACAGTGTTGGTCAAGTTGGCAGGAGGTTGAGGCTACCAGGTAGGAGGGAGGGATCAAGTTACCCTCTCCCACTACTCTCTGTTCACTGAATGACTCTACCTTGAAACCTTGTACAGTAAAACCTGTGAAAGCTGGAACCTGTGTAACGTTGAAACCTGTCAGAGAAGAAAAACTAAAATATTTTCCACCAATAGAGAGTGATAGAAAAGTGTTAAGACTGTACCCTGTGAAAGGTGGAAAACTTGCGAGACTCAGAAAAACAAGGCAGTCCCGTGGAGCTCTGGCTCTCGCAGGTTTCACTATATAAGTAAACCTCTGTGGCCAGGCCCTTCTGAAAGGTAAGTCACAGAAAGTATCCAAAAGCTCTCCAATAACATGGTCTTAGCTATGACCAAGGCCTTGGACTAGCCCCACAATGAGACCAGAAGGAGGACCAAGCTTTCTTAAAGATGCTTAACATAAAAGGGGGTTGAAAACACATCTTTATTGGTTAAAATATAAAATCAAGCAGAGACCAAAAGAGGTTCTGGGTTGGAGATCCTGAGACATGCCCAGGTCAACCCCAGGAAGTACTATACATGGGAAATTTCACTTCTTAAAACAGTATTGGCATTTTGCGTATAAAGAAGTTGAAGGGAGGGACATAGAGCAGTGGAAGAAACTAAAACAAGGAGAGGAGAAAAGACTGTCAAGTGAAAAGATAAAAAAACATGGAAAAATTTGAGGAGGGAAAAAGGGCAAAGATAGAGCCCTATGAACAGAATTCAGTGATCAAAGGGTAGCTGTGGCGTGAATACAGGGATGGGGTGTGGGGTGAGTACAGGGAGGGGGTGTAGGGTGAGAGCAGGGATGGGGTGTAGGGTGAGAGCAGGGATGGGGTGGGGGTGAGAGCAGGGATGGGGTTTGGGGTGAATACAGGGATGGGGTGTGGGGTGAGGGCAGGGATAGGCTGTGGGGTGAGTACAGAGATGGGGTATGGGGTGAGATCAGGGATGGGGTTCGGGGTGAGAGCAGGGATGGGGTGCCCTGTTGGTGTGAGGTTAGTGCAGGAATGGAGTGGTGGGTTAAGTTCTTCTCTTTTGTGCTTCCCTTTATGGTCTCTTAGATAGACATTTTTTGCCTGAGGGGACTGTGATTGAGAGAATGTGTGACTAAAAGCTCCTGGGGGAGAAAGAGTTGATAAGAGTAATAGAATATAAAATGGTAGTACAGGGGATACCTCAGAGACCATCTGGTTCAATGTTCTCACTTTATAGATGACAAACTGAGGCCTCAAGAGACTCAGAGGGTTTCCGAGGCTGCTCACTAGGCAGAGACAGGCACAGAACCCTCTGCCACCTTCACTTCAGGCTGTTGCCACTACATAGAGGTTCCCTAACTGCCCAGAGCATCTCAGGGGTCCTGGAGAACACCAACAGACATTCACACATTGAATTGAAACAGCTGAATATATATCGAAAAACCAAACCAAACAATTGCCATAGAGTTGGTAGTGACTTATAGCGACCCTATAGGACAGAGTAGTACTGCCCCATGGGGTTTCCAAGAAGCAGCTGGTGGATTCAAACTGCCAACTTTTGGTTCGCAGCCGAGCTCTTAACCACTGCACCACCAGGGATCCAGCTGAATATATAGTGGGTACAAAATCAGATGGGATCTCTCTGAAGATTTTAATGTGGTCGCAGAGGCCTAAGGTTTAAGGGAATTTTATGGGCAAACTTAAGATTGAGAAAATTCCAACCAATTTTCTTTTTTCCTACAAGTTAGGAAAAAACTGTTGCTCTTTGATATTTGTTGATCAATGAATTAGTCCTGCTGCTAGGACATCCCAGGTGGCTCCATTGGAATGACTGCAATGCCCTCGCCCCCAGCCCCAGCTGAGTTGGGCAGTGTGGGTGGTGGGGGGACAGGGGCTGTGCTCTCACTGTGCACCACGGTGGAATCCACCAGGGGGCCCATGTCAGGGATGGCCACAGTGACGCTGGTGCTCTCCGTGGCCTTGTCCGTGTTGGCTGTGATGCAGGAGAGGTCTGGCTCGCTCTGGCTGATGGGTCGGCCCACGTCCAGCTGCACATGCCCCAGCAGGGCTTGTTCACTGCTGCCCTCTGGCTCCTGCTCCATCAGTGCCTCATCCTTCCCTACTTCCAGCTCCGGATGGGGTGGGACCAGAGGTGTGTCTGCCTCATCAATGGCTCCTGCCAGCCCAGAGCCTCTGGATACCATTAGGCTGTTGGTCCTGTGAAGAGAGAAGAGACAGCTGGTGCCCAGACCTTAAGAAGCTGTTCCAAAATGGCTGATGTACCTGGGTGACGCAAACAGATAAGCTACTAGCTAAAAGGTTGGTGGTTTGAACCCACCCAGAGCCGCCTTGGAAGGTAGCCCCGGCAATCTGCTTTTGAAAGGCTACAGCCTTGATAACCTTACGGAGCAGTTCTATTCTGCACACAAGGAGTTACCATGAGTTGGAACTGACTCGATGGCAACTAATAACAACCAACCTGGCAAGAGGGAAAGGTGAGGGGAGCCTGGGGAGCCCCGCTGGAGAACGTGTAGCATCCACTGGCTCCCACCAGCCTCTCACTTCACCATCCACCCAGCCAGGCAGAGAGGAGTTAAGAACTGTAGGCAGCGTTCATCCATCCATCCATGACCCAATTCCAACAGGAGATGCCCTAGAAGAGCAGACCCTAGCTCTCAAGGGCCCAGCTCCCACTTTCTGTTATATTTACACATACATTATAAAGTGCATATTAGCATCATCTTCACTTCACAAAAAGGGAAACTGAGGCTCAGAAAGCTCATACTGAATAACTCTGAACACCAACTGGTGCTATGTGCTTCCACCCCAGGGCACTCCTGTGAGTAATCTACCTCCTTAAATCCTGTGCTCTCTCTTTTTTTTGGATTGCTGGTTCCTTGGCCCCATGGCTGCCCCTGGGCTCCCGGTCCTTCTCCCCATCGGTGGGTACATCTTCATCCAGACCCCGCTCCTGGCTGACGGACCTGCTCCGAGAAGCTGAAGAGGGCTCCTTGCCTTCTGTCCTGACGCGGCGGTGCCGGCTGCGCCGCTGGCTCTGCCTGTGCCTGGCCCGGTCCTCGAAGGTCACCACAGTTTCTCCTCCCCCTGCCTCCTGCTGGGTGGGGTCACAGTTCCCATGACAGGGCCTGGCCAGCCATGGCGGCTCCCGTTTGCCCAGGGACGAGGGGCTCCTCTGGTTGTCCAGTGCACTGGACAGGTCACCTCCGTCCCCCTTGAGGGATCCCCCACGGCTGATGCGCTCCTCCTCACACTTCTCCAGGCCCAGGCCCTCGATGGGCCTGGGTCTCCGGTAGAGGCTGGGGTGGGCATTGAGCGGGTTGAGGGGGCTGAGAGGGTTGAGGGGGTTGAGGGGGTTCATTGGCGGGGCCTCCTCTTTGTTGAGGGCCTCCTGGCTGGACATCTGCATGTGCCTCCGCAGCTGGCTGGTGCGCTGCTCCCACACTGACATGTGGTGCCGGCGCCTGCGCTCCCTCCTGCAAAGGGGAAAGGACGAGGGCCATGGTCAGAACCCCACAACTGTGGGCCAGGAGGGCAGCACAGGGCCAATGGCAGCCCTCAGCAGCCATGGGGAAATGGTGGGACATGTGGTGGGGAGGGCAAATGGGAGAGCCCAGGACCTGCAGACAGGCAGCACAGAAAGATGCAAGAGCAGGGCAGGCCACAGACAAGTGGGTGGTTGGGCCAGTGCCTTCCAGTCCTGAGGCTTTCCACTCTAATCCCTGATCTGTAGTAGCTGAGGGGCAGGCTAGGGATGAGGGGTGGGGAGTGGGTACATCAGCCCCAGCACTGAGTCCCCAAGGGCCAGGACAACTTTCAGCCTGCTGCTAGCTAGGGCAGGCAGTATAAAGGGTTACCAGCTCTTAATTCCCCTGCTCTCCTTTGCTTTCAGGACATCAACCTTTGCCCACTCTGTACCCACCAGTGACCCTTAATTCAAGATCCTGGATTCTTCCCTCCTCCTCTCCTCTGCCTCTCCTTTCCCTTTCAGATTACAGCCTGGGAGAGCAAGGGCTGAGCAATGGCTACATACCATCAGAGAGTGATGATGGTGACAAGTAGACCCATGTTACAAGAAGTCTTGGCATCAAGAGAATGCTGTGGGTCTCTTTTGTCAATGCTAATAAAAACCAGAAGACTGTATGTGCAGAGGCTATCAGCTCATACTAAAACCACAGGTGAGCTTCAATTTAGGGGCCTAAGTGAGTATTCAGGTGGCAGCAGGAACGCATAAGTGTGACACGTATAGAAGGGCAAACAGGTGTTGGCTTACATGGGAGGTGACAGGCAATACTCCTTCACTCATGTATAGCTGTGGGCACACACCTACAATCTGTTTAGGTTATACTCACACGCACCCTCACCGAGGCATACACACAGCTGTATGCAACTGCCTACATAAAAGGTATACCCACTAACACTAATTACCAACACCAACACATGCCCACTCACAGGCCAAACAGAAGAGCAAACAACACACAGGTTCACGTACTTTGGACACACACTGATGTAAGCACACGTGGAAAGGTGCAAAGGGGCACATCCACAAATCGTGTGTACAGACACGCACACGCCAAGGCACACGCTGATATGCATACCCAGTGCCATTTTGTCCATGGCAAGGACAAAGACACATGGTCCCCGCACCCACACATAACCACTCACAAACACGCAAACCGGTACACACATACAGGTGGCTGCTGCGTGGCTCCCACATCGACATGTGGTGTCTTCTCCTTCTGTCTCTTCTGGGAAAGAAAAACGAACAGGTTCAGTTCAGCCCAACCTCTAGGCACTTCAAGCCCCACAGCCACCAGCAGATTTCCAGAGAGAGGCACCCAGTCCTCTGCACATCCATACATTCTCCATATGCCTGCTTGCCTTCCTTAGACTCCCAACCTTCAATTCTCCAAGGGAGTGACTTTTGAGTCCTTGCTCTGTGCAAACACATGGATCTGGTTTGTAGAGCACACAGGCAGAAATGCAAAGGAGATATCGTTTTGTACAATCTAGGGCTCCAGGTGCTCAGAAACCAGGCCACCAGTGCTCACATGTTCACCTGAATATCCATTAAAGGCCTATTTTGGAAATCCTGTAAACTTTGATAAATAGATGCATTTCTCCCCAATCACTTCTAGGCTAGCACAGCATACTCACATGGGTACAACTCCTCAACTCCTCACTCCCATAGCAGACCCTGTCTCAATCTCACAAAACATGCAGGTGAACACACGCTCTGCCATGCACACGACTGAGGCCACTGTGGGAAGAAGAAAAGCAGCCCAGGGTCAAAGGCAGGGCTGCCCCTGCATGAGCCACCATTGCGATACCCCATGACGTGAATAGTGGCTCCTGCATTTGTGCAATGCAGTGGCCATGCCAGAGGCCGTGAAGGTTTGGTCGGCTAAGCTGTGTAAAGCATGGTATTAACATTATTAGCTTTGCACAGAGAAAAAATTCTTCCACAGGCATGTGCTGTGTCCTTTCAAACATGAGGTCAGTGGAAGGTCAGAGAGACAGTGGGTAGCGCACCTTTGAAGGATAACAGGATGCTTGGACAAATATGCCTCTGAGTGCAGGTGGAGGACATGCATCCGAAACATCCTCAGAGTGAGCTGGTCCTGGTTCCTGGGCCGATAGACCCAGCCTGGCCCAGTGGGCCCTGCCTGAGCCTGGGAAGTTGGCAAATGCCACTCCTTCCTTGATAAAACTGGCACCTGTCAATGAAGAACATGCTAGGCAAACTAACCCTGCTCAAGTGCCACATCTCACATGTGCAGAAGAGCCTCATACAAGGTAGAGCTGAGGGAGGAGAGGCAGCTGGTCTGCAGCCTCACTCTGGGTGTCTGGAAGAGGCACAATGCACCCACACAAGCACCCACTGACGTAGACTTCACTGTGGAGATGCCTGTGTGCTCCCTAACTGAATGCATCCTTAAGCATAAATGGCCTGCAATGCAACAATGCACAGGTATGGGCGGGAGGGCATGACAATACGCATGGTAGCATACAGGAACAGAAGCGTCCACTCTAGACAGCCAGGCTGCACACCCACTAGGAAAAATACATTACACCATCTATTTGCAAATTTTCAAATATTCAAATGCCAGTCCTACAGAAGCATGTGTGGAAGAGTGTAATTACATGGAAGAGTTCTCATTCTCTATCTCTTTCTCTGTCTCTGTCTCTCTCTTTCTCACACACACACACACACACACACACACACACACAGAGCACTGGTCAGGCAAAAGACAGACACAGTCTCTAATTCCCTCACAAATCAGACACACCTTCCAGTTCACCTTTACCTCTCCATTTACATATGCAAAGATCCAAATTCACACCCCACCAGCATCAACGTACCTTCATACCTAAAACCACAGAGAAACATCCACACAACTCCAACTCATGCAAACATGGCCTCCTGAATACTCTCCACAATAACGTTGTGGAGCAGGAGGGGCAGGTGCTATTCTTCTCCTTTCAAAGATGGGGAACCAGAGGCTCAGAGATGCTAAGTGGCTCTCTCTCTAGGGTCACAGAGCACGCTAGTGACATAACTATGACTAGTGCTCAGGCCTTCTGGTCGGCAAGTCTGTAATAACGCTCTTTCCACATTTCTCCGCAGACGTCCACATTAGCACTTAGTTACATCATAGTCCAGAAAATAGTAGTCTTGCCTGCACATGCAAACAGCATGCACACACCCTGAGGTAGTTCACACCAGCGTCCCCCATCCCCGCAGCACAAAAGCCCAACCAAGCCTAGGTCTCTGCTTGTCTTGGATGTCTGTAGCACCTGCTTCCACCGTGCTGGGTCCTGACACACATACTACTCGAATCCCACAGCCCTGTGCCTACTGAAATTTCATTCATTCTTCCTTCCATAAACAGTTTCTACTCTGGGCCAAGTATCTTCCCACTCACATCTCTCCAAACCCACTCCTCCCCCAGATTCCTCATTTCAGCAAATAGAACCATCTACTCCTAAGTGACAGTCATTCGTACATATCAGCATTTTTGGATGTGTGTGCGTATGTGTGTACGTGAGTGTGTGTTTTAACCCAAACGTATGAGTTTGGGAAAGGTGTGGTAGAAAACACTCAAGGCTCAGGAGAATATTCCAGAGAGGAAGGAGATATTTTGCCTTTCCCCATCAATCTTTAACGAACTGGGGAGAGGGGGTCTCTCTCTCACTCATAGAGGAGGGGCCCAGAGACAGGCCTTCCCAGTGTTCAAAGGTGAGAGCAGGAAGATGATCATGAAGGGAAGGGAGGCTCCACATACAACTCCTGAATGCTCTCGTGGTAAGGCAGAGGCTATTTAGGAGCCTCCTTACATAAGCTCTGAGCAACTAAGGGCTCCCTCCTTACTGACCCCAGGTAACAGGTGACAGGGTCTGGTGCCGGGATAGAGGTCCACCCTCCTAGAGGTCTCTGACCTTCTGCATAGATACCCTAGTGCTACTCACACAGTCCCACACCAGCCAGAAGCAACAACAAGAAGTTCATGGTTATGGGGTCACCTGTTAGCCTCTCCTCCAACACCATTCTGTCTCATCATGCACAGGTCAGACCCACTCAGGGCCCAAGCTGACTGCCCCAGGTCTACAATCAACTAAAGGTCCAGGCTGGATCCTTACAAGAGTCTGTACTCTCAGTTCCACTTGCTCACCTCCCATTCTCTCCCTAGCCCACTTCAACTGGTTTCTGTTCCCACCAGGCTGCTGAAACTGCTTTTGTAGAGGTCACTAACAACTTTGACCTTGCAAATCCAATGGTCATCTGACTGTCTTCATTGTACCTGATCATCCAACAGCATTTTACATCACTGTCCAATTGTTCCTTTCTGAAAAGTTTTCTTCGAGAGGTTCCCAGGACACTATGCTTCCCTATTCTTTCTCCTACCTCCTGGTTGCTCCTCCTCAGTTTCTTTTGCTGGTTTCTCCTCTGCTAGACCTTTAAACACTGAAATTCTCTAGGCCTCTGTGCTCAGCTCTTCTCCACTCACAGTCCTGGGTCATCTAGCAAGCTGATGGCTTAAATACCAGCCAAATGCAAATGACCTCCCCACCCAGGTCTTTATTTCTAACCCTGATTTCTCTTCTAAACTCCAGACTCACGTAACCAATGGCCTACTCAACATCTCCACTTGGATGTCTTATAGATATCTCAAATGTAATGTGGTCAAAATGAACTTTTGATTTCCACAATTCTCCAAGGTATCAGTAAATATCACCATCATCTACCCAATGGCTTAAAACCCAGGAGCTGCTTTTGTTTCTTCTCTTTTCTTCAAACCCACTTTCACCACATTTAACCCATTAGCTTATCCTACTGGCTCTGCTAGCAAAACACATCCTAAATGAGATCACTGCTCATTTCCTCCACTGCTACCACTCTGGTCTAAACCACCGTCTTCTCTTACCTACTTTACACTAAGAGCAAATGCTCTATCGCCCTGCCTCCACTCTTGGCCCCTGCAATCTATTCTCCATAGAACAGAGTAATCTTTTAAAAATGTAAATCATTATCAGGCTCCCACTGTTCTACTTTAAACCCTTCCGCGGTAGCCATTAGAACAAAAGCCAAAAAACTAACCTGGGCCTTAAGGACCTCCACGAGCTGGCTCATGCCTCCCTCCCTGGTCTTGTCTCCTTCTATTCTCTCTCATTCACTACACACCGGCCACAATGGGCTTTGCCAAGCTTGTGAGGAACACTCTTTCTTCAAAATGTCACATGACCTTCTTCTTCTACACATTCAGGTCTCTGGTTAAATATCACCTCCTCAGAGACTCCCTCCCTGATTTTCCTAAGATATTTCTCCTAATTCCTGCTACTCTCTGCCTTATTACTCAGTTTTATTTTTTTATAGCATTTATTGTTATCTGAAATTACCTGTGTGTTTATGATCTATCTCTCTCACTGAAATAAAAGCTCCATGAGAATGGAGACTCTGTCTTGCTCACTGTTGTATTCCCAGGAATAGTTCCTGGCATAGAACAGGTATACTCCTATCATAAATCATTTTTTGAGTTGATGAACTGTTACCACAGGAGCCCAGGCTGAGTGATGTGGAGACAGCAGACTCACTCGATAGAAGGCATGTTGGGTGCGGACATCGGGCTGACCTCCTTGGCCTTCTGCAGTGCATGTTTCTGGTTGAAGGCTTCTTCTTCCTCCTGCTCATCCTAGACACAAAGCAGAGATGCCTTTGCCTGGGATCCCCATGAAGGAGGGACCTTCTCTTGGTTCTATGTTCTAAAGACTAGGTGAAGTGAGGAAAGCAGAAGAGTTAAACAAGGCACTATGAGGCTGGGTTGGCTCAGAGACCTCAGATGGCCAGGTCCAGAAGACACCCTGGGAGACAGGAGAGGCAATACACAGGGCTCCACAACCCTGGCAGGGTCAGCAATGCTTGTCTGTCCTGCCCCAAGGGCCACTCAGGAGAGCTGGTAGAAGTCTGCCTCAGCACTCAGTGGAGCTGACTACCGCTGTAGAAGCCAGAGGCAGGAGCCAAGAGTTTCTAGATGTTCTGCAGTGTCTGGAAGTGAATGAGAAGGGTTCTTCCCACCAGAGCCCCCTGCAGAAAGGTGCTCAGGATGGACATCCCATCATGCCCTTTTCCCCACACAACTAAGTGGCCCCATCCTGGGTACTCAGGCGAAGACTTCACCCCCTCACTCGCAATTCTGCTTGTAAACATCCCCTCTAAGTGATGTTACCAAGGAAAGCCAATTCAGGTAAAATGACTAGAGCTACTAATAATACATTTTCATAACATGCTAGGGTTTCACATATACTATTTTACTTGATCAGCACAGAAATCCTATGAGGAGTACAGGGCAGATACATCATTCCCATTTTACACACTAGGAAACCAGTGCTAATGGAGACCAAGGGCCTAACCTAAGCTAAAACAGCCAGGAAGTGGCAGTTGAGAGACTCAAGCCCAGATTTTCAGATTCGAAAACTAGTATTTTTTCTGCCATACCATAAAGATAAGAAGACCTTCATGGATGTAGGGAAGAGCATCACAGAATACAGAATATGCTCAGAAATATCACCACGATGCTATGTGCCTCTGCCCAGACCAAATTTGCACTTCACTCATCTCCATAGGCCATCCCACTGTAATTCGTACTGCCTTCTCCCTGGAGTAATGAATCATGGTAAAGAATCAACTCTTTTATAAATGTAACGTCTAGCTTCATTGAAACTTCCCCTGGATGACTAGGACCTCTGGATGCTCACTCCCCAGGAACTGTGATGCTCTTGCCCCTTCTCATACTCTAACTCAGAGGGTTAAGTCACATGATTGAAGTTGCAGAACCACAGGTTACAGTAGCAGAGATGGAACTTAAATCCATGGCTCTGGTACTTCCTTTACTCCTCATGTCATAATCCTGCAAAGATCCCTTTGAAGGCTCACAGAGATTAAACTATTGTTTTCTGTATTCCACAAGAGACCTGAGGCTCACCAAACTCAATGAAAGTGAACAAGGTGTGTGGCTCTCCAAATACCCAGAAGTTTCCAGAAAGGGCCTTTCTGAATCAGATCAGAAAGAGTCTGGGAAGCACTCCAACAGCCAAAGGGCACTCAACGGCACTAGAGAACCATCAGATTCCCAGAGAACAATGATTACCTTGGTCAGCTCTTGCGCGTTGGCCAGATTGTCCACAGCGATGGCCAAGAACACATTTAGCAGTGTATCTGGCAGTGATGAGTTAAGGATGGGCAAGTAAGAGAAATGAAAGGTTTCAGCAAGGGTGAGAGGACACCACCCTGTCTTTCCTGCCTAGGACAATAACAGGAACAGATGCTACCCAAAAAAGTCACATAAGTAGGGACCCTGGGAGGGGGAAGGGAAATGTTACACTAATCTGTTTGAGGGAGAAAAAGGATATGTCTTCTCTCTTTCCACAGATAATCTCTTTGCACAGGACAAAGAAATACCTGAATCAAATCTCACAGGGGGCCAAGATAGGGTGAGGAGGCCTTTAGGTAAGTATGGCTGTTACTCATAGCAACAACAAATAAGAGAATCATTGAACAACAAGATGCACTGGGAGCTCAGTGAGTTCCATCTTTCCTTTCTGGGAGGCTGGAATTGAAGCCCACCTAGATCAACGGGCCTTGTGCTACTCTGTCCCTAAAGATGAAAAGAAGTGAGATTCCATAGCTCCCATCACTCACCAGCTCTCAATAATGGGATGTTAACTTCTCTCATTCTTCTTGTTAGGGTTCTGGCAGGCTATCATTATTTCATTTAATAAAATGTCACAGACAGACAAAAATCATTAGGAAACCCACTTCAATTCCATGCTGTAACCCCTGAAGTCCCAATCTTCCAACTGTCTTTGAGGCCCATGTGTTGTGGAACGTAGAACAGGCTCTAGCATAAAAGTTCAGGTCTGACTACCCTCAGAATAACAGGAAAATCAAGGTGCCAGTGGGACAAACTGGCCTTCCATTTCTGTGACTCACCACATGGCTCTCTTTTCATGAGTGTCTTATGTTCAGTTTAGAGTCCATTGTGGACCATACAAATATTTCAAGGCAGAAAATTGAAAGGAACATCTCTTCTCTGTGAGACTATGGAAAATACAAAACTACAGCTGCATTATATGGCTTCCCTTCTCACTCTACCGATCCCAGTTCAAGGCAAGCCCCGCTCTCCCAAAATATCTTAGGATAGCAATGAGCAGTTTATAGAGCACATTCAAATGGATTATCTCACGTAATCTCCACAACTAACAAATGGGATAGATGTTGCTATCTTCCTTTCATATGCGAAACACAGAAACTCAGAGAGATTAAGTGACTTTCTCAAGGTCACACAGCTGGCAAACAGAGTAGCTGGGATTCAAACACTATCTTCCTGTTTTAGGTGCTGTGACCAGACCTGGGTTTTGGAGTTATATGAACTTGATCTCTAGCCTCTCTTTACAATTTACGAGTTGTTTGACTTTGATCAAGTTATTTCTTCTCTCTAAGTCATATGGGGTGAGGAATAGATAAAATAGTGCATATAAAGCACTGAGTATAGGGTCTCACATGTAACCTAAATACAATAAATGTCAGCTACACTTAGTAGTATTAACCATAACGTTGTTGTTGTTAGGTGCCATCGAGCCAGTTCCAACTGACAGCAACCCTGTGTACAACAGAATGGAACACTGCCGGGTCCTGTGGCATCTTCACAATTGTTGTAGCCACTGTGTTAATCCATTTCCTTGAGGGTCTTTCTCTTTTTCACTGACCCTCTACTTTACCAAGCATGATGTCCTTCTCCAGGGACTAGTCCCGCCTGATAACATGTTCAAAGTATACGAGATGAAGTCTCGCCATCTGTCTTAGTCATCTAGTGCTGCCATAACAGAAATACCACAAGTGGATGGTTTTAACGAAGAGAAATTTATTTCCTCACAGTCAAAGTAGGCTAAAAGTCCAAATTCAGGGTGTCAGCTCCAGGGGAAGGCTTTCTCTCTCTGTCGGCCTTCTCACCAGTGTTC
>NW_004443957.1:18775839-18791925 GCF_000243295.1 Trichechus manatus latirostris | reverse complement strand
CAGCTCCAGGGGAAGGCTTTCTCTCTCTGTCGGCCTTCTCACCAGTGTTCCCCCGGACTAGGAGCTTCTTGGCGCAGGGACCCCTGTCCAAAGGACGCGCTCTGCTCCCGGCACTGCTTTCTTGATGGTATGAGGTCCCCCTGTCTCACTGCTCACATCTGTCTTTTATATCTCAAGACATTGCCTCAGGATACAATCCAAGCTTGTAGACTGAGTCCTGCCTTACTAACACAACTGCTGCCCATCTTCCGTCATCAACATCATAGAGGCAGGATTTACAATTTATAGGAAAACCACAGAATACCAGGAATCATGGGCCGGCCAAATTGATACACACATTTTCTGGGGGACATAATTCAATCCACAACACCATCCTTGCTTCTAAGGCGCATTCTGGCTATACTTCTCCCAAAACAGATTCATTCGTTCTTCTGGCAGTCCACAGTATATTCAGTATTCTTCGCCAATACCGTAATTCAAAGGCATCAATTCTTCTTCAGTCAGTCCTCCTTATTCACTGTCCAGCTTTCCAATGCAATTAATCATACTAATGTTTTTTGAGATCTTTTTATGTGGCCGGCACTGCTCTGTATCAACATATAATTAATTCATCAATATTATAATCTATCCAACTATGCCAGGCTACACTGATTTCTGGCCTCTCTTATTTCTCCAGATCATAGTATTTCTAACCATCCACTATAAAAGCCTCCCGTGTTATTATCTGTGTACACTATAGATTTGAGTGATACTCTATTTTGTTTATATTTATCTTCTTTACCCAACTATTATAGAAGTTCCTTAACATCAGGATCTTTGTTTCCCTTAGTACATCGAGCAGTGTCCACCCTCTTTATTCTGCTTACCTCAGCTCTACTACCACCACCACTACCACCACCTCCTCAAATGGGGGTCCAGGCAGGCAGGCAGCACAAAGTAAAAAGGATACAGTTTCCAAACAAGGTGAGTACAATGAAGTAGATGGCTGACCACATGCCTGAGCTGACCCCTCCCTGGGAACGGATTCCGTTATACATCACCTCATTCCAGTCCTCACCTGTCAGGATCTACACAAAGCAAACAACAGGCAGATCAGAGGCCCGGGTTGGTTGAGAAAATGGGGCCAATGCAAAGGGTAGCATTCTGGGTCTCAGTCTTTTTCATCTATCCCCTTGCTTGGCTATCCTGTCAGGGAGAAAAAAAGTCACTTCCATGAAAAATCTAAAACTTTCTTTTGATATGATAGAGACTTTTAGGCATCAAACATGGAAGGAAAGCATCAAAAAGAAAAGAAAGCATCTATTCCTCCAACTACAGAGCCCATCCCCCCCACCCCGCCCCCAACCTCCAGCTTTGCCAGGCCCTGTAGGAATCACACAGACAGGTGGTCTGGCTATTGGTTACCTGAGTGCCTCCTGAGCTGACAGGCTACAGTCCCAGAGAAAGCAGCATTATTGGCAAGAGCCTCCTGGGCTCCATTTCAGTCAGCCCGGGTTCTAGTCTAGCCTCAGATTCTGGCTAAGTAGTGTTTTTCTTTAAGACACCACTGATTTTTTGTCCCATGATTTAAATAGGTTTTAGGGGATAGAAAAGATACCTCATTAAATGCTAGTGGCCTGAAGATGCTTACAGATTTCAGAAAACTATAAATGTGATTTTTGACTGAATGTCAATATAGGGAAGAACCAAAAACAAAACAAAACCCACTGCTGTCGAGTCTATTTTGACTCATGAATCGACTCATAGTGACCCTTCAGGGTAGAGTAGAACTGCCCCATAGGGTTCCCAAGGCTGTAAATCTTTATGGAAGCAGACTGCCACATCTTTCTCCTGCGGAGCAGCTGGTAGGTTCAAACTGCCAACCTTTTGGTTGGCATCTGAGTGCTTAACCACTGCACCACCAGGGCTCTTTATAGGGAAGAACAGAGCTACAGAACTCCTAGAGATGATTTTGGTGATGATTACTCAACAAGAAAGGGTACCTGGTTCTCTGGAAGGAGCCCATTTGGCCTCATACCTGAAATACAGTCATGATGGCTGCAGGGAAGGTGTCAAAATTTGCCGAAGGAGTTCCATCATTAAAGTTAAACCTGAAAAGGCAAGACCAACAGCTAGCATTATAGTCAATGGAGAGAGACTGAAGTATTCCTTCTGAGAATAGGAATGAGACAAGGATGCCCATTACCACCACTCTTATTCAATATTGTACTGGAAGTCCTAGCTAGAGCAATAAGGCAAGAAAGGCAAGAAAGCATATCCAAACTGGAAAGGAAGAAATAAACTATCCCTATTCACAGATGACATGATCCTATACGTGGAAAACCCCAGAGATTCCATAAGAAAGTTACCAGAACTAAAAGAAGGATTCAGCAAAGTGGCACGGTACAAGATCAACATACAAAAGTCAGTTGGGTTCCTCTACATTAACAAGGAGGACTCTGATAAAGGAATCAGGAAAACAATACATTTACAATACCCTCCAAAACGATAAAATATCTAGGAATAAATCTAACCAGGGCTGTAAAAGACTTATAAAGGAAAACTATAAAACACTACTATAAGAAGCCAGAGACCTATATAAATGGAAAAACATTCCATGCTCATGGACAGGAAGACTTAAAATTGTGAAAATGTCAGTACTACCCAAAGCGATCTGTAGATACAATGCAATCCCAATCCAGATTCCAACAACATTCTTTTTTTCTCCAAATTTTACTTATTTTATTGTTGCTGTTGAGAATAAATACAGCAAAACATGCACCAATTCAACAATTTCTACATGTACAATTTAGTGACATTGAATATATTCTTCGAGTTGTGCAACCATTCTCACCCTTCTTTTATGAATTGTTTCTCCCTCACTAACATAAACTCACTGCCCCCTAAGGTTCCTATCTAATATTTCAAGTTGCTGTTGTCAATTTGATCTCATATAGATAGTTCTCAATAGAGTGTAATCCTCAAAGCAGACTTTTTTTTTTACTAGTTAAGCTGAACTACTATTTGGTTTTAAGAAGACTTCAGGGGATATTTTTGGTTTAAGGTTTAAAGACTACCTCAGGACAATAGTTTCAGGGTTTTATCCACCCTCCATGGCTCCAGAAAGTCTAGAGTCCATGATAATTTGAAATTCTGTTCTACATTTTCCTCCTTTTGATCAGGATTATTCTATGGAATCTTTGATCAAAAGGTTCAGTAAGGGTAGCCGGGCACCATCTGATTCTTCTGGTCTCATGGCAAAGGAGGTAGATGTTCATGGAGGCAAGTAGCCACACATCTCACATCTGTCTACTATTCCTGACTCACCTTCTTCCTCTGTTGCTCCAGGTGAATAGAGACCAATTGTTGTGCCTTGGACCCAACAACATTCTTTAATGAAATGGAAAAACTAATCTCCAACTTTATATGGAAAGGAAAAAGGCCCTGAATAGCTAAACCAATATTGAAGAAGACGAGCAAAGCAGGAGGCTTCACACTTCTCAATCTCAAAACTTACTAACAGCTACAGTAATCAAAACAGCCTGGTACTAGTTCAATGACAGACACATAGTCCAATGGAATAGAATTGAGAACCCCAAAGTAAATCCATCCATCTGTGGCAGCTGATCTTCGACAAAGGGTCAAAGTCCATTCAATGGGCAAGAAACAGTCTCTTTAACAAATGGTGCTGGTAAAACTGGATATCCATTTGCAGAAAAATCAAACAGGATCCATACCTCACACCATACACAAAAACTAACTCAAAATGGATCAAAGACCTACATGTTAAACCTAAAACTATAAAGTTCCTGGCAGATAACATAGGAACAAAACTAGGGGTCCTAATTTTCTGCATAAATAGACTATCAAACAAAACCAAAAATGCATAACAACAGAAGATAAATTAGGTAACTGGGACCTCCTAAAAATTAAATATTTATTCTCAACAAAAGACTTTACCAAAAGAGTAAAAAGAGAACCTACAGACTGGGAAAAAAATTCTTTGGCAAGGACATATCTGATAAGGGTCTAAACTCTAAAATATATAGAAAACTTCAACAACAGAAAGAAAAATAATCCAATCAAAAAATGGGCAAAGGACATGAACAGACACTTCACCAAAGAGGACATTCGGGCAGCTAACAAACACATGAAGAGATTCTCACGATTATTAGCCATTGGAGAGATGCAAATCAATACTACACTGAGATACCTTCTCACTCTTGCAAAAACGGCACTAATCAAAAAAATAGAAAACAACACATGCTGGCGAGGTTGTTGGGAGATTAGATCTTTTATATACTGCTGATGGGACTGTAAAATGGTACAACCACACTATGGAAAATGGTATAGCACATTCTCAAAAAGCTAGAAACAGAAATATCTTATGATTTAGCAATCCCACTCCTAGATATAGATCCTAGAGATATAACAGCAGTGACATGAATAGACATATGCACACCTATGTTAATTGCAGCACTATTCACAATAGCAAAAAGATGGAAACAACCTAAGTGTCCATCAATAGGTGAATGGATAAACAAATTGTGATACAAACATACAATGCAATATTACACAACTATGAAGAATAATGAGGAGTCTGTGAATCATATTATAACATGGATGAATCTGGAGGACATATGCTGAGTGAAATAAGTCAGTCACAAAAGGGCAAATATCGTATGATCTCACTTTTATAAAAAGTCAAGAATAGGTATGCACACAGAAAGCAACGTTCTTTGATGGTTACTAGGGATGGAAGGGTGAGGGAGGGGGAATCACTTTCTAGATAGTAGACACTTGTTATTTTTGGTGATGGGAAAGGCAATACCCAATATAGGGGAAATCAGCACAACTTGACAAAAAAAAAAAAAAAAAAAATCCATTGCCTTTGAGTCAATTCTGACTCATAGCTACCCTATAGGACAGAGTAGAACTGCCCCATAGTTTCTAAGGAGTGCCTGATGGATTTGAACTGCCAATCCTTTGGTTAGCAGCCTTAGCACTTAGCTACTATGCAACCAGGGTTTAAAAACTAAGAAGTACGTGAGAATAAAGGAAAACTTTGGTAAACGCGGTAACATATACAATTTTGCAACAGCAGTAACAACCAAAAAATATGTGTGTGGTTACATAGGTAGATATGTACGCTCTATGTGCACAGGAAGGCATATGTGAGTACACGTGTATACAGGTATAGCTATACTTATAGGCATATGTATATACATGTTTGTGTGTGCTGCATACATATTTATATATATAATAAAGCCCATGGGGGCGCAGTTAAGGAGACTTCCTAGACATATCCAAACACCTTGCAGGATTGGTTTACTGAGTTAAAAGGCTTGGGACCATAGTCTCGTGGGGCAACTCAGTTAATTGCCATAACATAGTACACAACATTCTATGCCCTAATTGGGTGAGTAGCATCTTGGGTCTTAAAAGCTTGTGAGCAGCTATCTAAGATACAACTACTGGTCTCTTCGCATCTGGAACAAAAGGGAATGATGGAAACCAAAGACTCAAGCAAGCAATTAGTCCACAGTACTAATGGCCCACACGAACCACAGCCTCCTCTAGCCCGAGACCAAAACAACTAGATGGTGCCTGGCTACCACCACAGACCACTGTAACCAGGGACGTAATAGAAGGTCCCAGGTAGAATGGGAGAAAAACGTAGAAGAAATTCAAATTCCTAAAAAAGGCCAGACTTACTTGGAATCCCCAAGACTACTGCCCTAAGATACCCTTTTAACTTGGAACTCCCAAAAGTCACCTTTCAGCCAAATAATAGATTGGTTTACAAAATAAACAGTATCACTCATGAATAAAAGTACTCCCTTAAATAATCCACTGTGCGAGACCAAACAGTCAACATTTACCCCAGAGAAAGGATGAGACAGCAAAGAGGGGCAGGGAAGCTAGATCAATGGAAACAGAACAAACAGAATGGAAATAATGAGAACGCCAACACATTGCAAAAACTGTAATCAAAGTCATGGGACAATTTGTATAAAAATTGTTAAATGGGAACTTAATTTGCTGTGTAACTTTCACCTAAAACACAATAAATATTATTTAAAAAAAAAAAAAAAAGCTTGGCTGCACCTGCTCAGTTGTTGCTTACAGCTGTGTCATATGTGTGACAGCACATAGAAGCTTGTTAGCAGTTTGCTTTTGCCATTATGTATTTTGTGTACTCTGAGTTTCAAAGATATTACTTGACGCAGACCTTGAACTATTACATTGGCTTATTATAAAACTCACTCGTTTTAGCTCTCTCCCGCCCCCCTCCCCACACAAAAACCTGAAAAAGAAATTCAGAAAGAAGAATGGAATAAAATCTCATAACCAAGTTTTCCCTTCCCAAAATTACGGTTTCTATCACTTCATTTCTCCTTTCTCCACATACCTCCCCTCCCTACATTTTCCCATTCCATATAACTTACGAAGACGGTATTAGTGATTACTACTGGATGGACTATGCACTTTGGAGGTGTCAGTAATAAGAAGGGGTACGGGTGATCCTCAGTTACAAGACACCTGCTGTACATTTCAGGATGGCTCTAAAATGACAAGTTCCAGGAACAAGAACCCTGTGCAGTCTGAAAGGATTAAAAGCAGAGGAGTTTGTTCCACAGACTGACAGTGGTAGATCCGGGCCATGGATAAGAACAACAAACAAAATGGTAACATGGTGATCAAGCTAACGACCCTGGAGCTCACAGGCTCAAGACTAAGTTCTGAGCCACAGAGCCGGTCAGCTTCCCTGGATGGAAAGCTCTTCAGTGCTTACCTGCCTCCAAACAGCTGCATTCCCAGGAGAGCAAAGACAACGATGAAGAGGAAGAGAAGGAAAAGCAAACTGATGATAGACTTCATGGAACTCATCAAGGAGACCACCAAATTCCGCAGGGATGCCCAATACCTACAAAAACCCAAACAATGTTATGGCCGTGAACACTGAGTACCCAGTTTTCCCAAGCCCTGCTGGACACCTGCCTGGTGGGCTATAAAACAAGCTGCATGTGTACACTTGCAAGAAGTGGAGATACGGTGTGCCTCTTGGAAATGTGGCACAGGATCTGGCATCATAGATATTTTTCTGGTTTGATCTTAGGAGGAGAGGAGCTGAAGGATGGAGTGGGGGTGGGGTAGGGAAGGGAGTCGTGGTAAGGGGTCACAGGGAATAGAGAAATATAATGAGCAGAGAGGAGGTACTACTCTCAAAGGTGAGTAGAAGGTGTCCAATTCTGATCACTTACTTGGTTATTTTAAATATTCTTAAAAGCCGGAGAGCTCGCAACACACTGATTCCAAAAGATGTACCAGGTCTGAAGATTGCCCAGACCACTTCAAATATACTGCCCACAGTGACCTGAAGAAGCCAAACCCAGCCACAGAGAGAGGAGGAAGCAAAAGAGGAAAGAGAGGTGCATGTTGGTATTCAGTACAAAAGCAACAGCCCTCACTGGGCTATAATGGCATTAAAGCTCCTCTCCCCACCCAGCCCTACCTCCAATAGGCCTCCTATCTGACAAGGCTGCCAGAGAAAAAGGAGAAGCTGTCACTTCTACTCCCACTGCTTCTACCCTCTTCCTAACTTTGCTCCTTCATACTGCAGATTGATTTTCTGACTCCTGTCCTGGCCTTGGTGGAAACTACCACAGCCCATCACCTCTTCTGCACAAATGAGACAGCCATGACTGTTCTCATGATAGAACATCTGGAACAAACAGATGAAGAAGAAGTGCTCCCCAAAAGTAGGGATCCAATATGAATACTACGGTCTGCGCTTCAATACAAAAATGCCTGAGAGTGAGTCCACAATCTCTCACTGTCCTTAGAATTTACTGCTAACAAAACACTTCAGTCACCTACATATTAAAAATCTTTCAGTCAGTCAGGTCCCACATACACCAACGTGACAGTACATATTTACATAGGGTCTGAGAGCTACAGAAAGATAGCAATTTCAAATTAACAATTCATTCTTCGTTTTAATTATATATTTATTGAATATCTATTATGTTCCAGACATTGTCTAGGAGAAATAACAAAAACTAATCCTCACAGCTGCCATGAAAAGTATGGTCTTTCCCTAGATATTATGCCTGAAAATTGCCCAGACCCAGAACCATATGTTCCAAGTTAAAATGTACATTGGCAAGTACTCAAAATCTTTAGCGCTTAACTGAAGGTTTGGCAGCAAAAGAATTGGGTTTGGCAGAAAGAGAAGTGATTCATGAACCCAAAATTCTGTGATTGAGTTCGGCTGCTAACTAGCTATATGAACTTACACACGATGGCCTCTATCTACTCACGTGTACATGGGAAGGCTAACACCTGGTAACATAACATAGTGTCTAGAACTCTTGTAAGAAGCAGAGGAGAAAAACTGTATGTGAAAGTACCTTGAAAACTGTCAGCAATATACAAATTTATATATTGATATTATTTAGAAAGTAGACAGCTGTATGAAACATTCTATGTGGGGACTTGCTAATATGTGTGTGTGTGTGTGAGAGAGAGAGACAGAAAGAGAGCACACTTGCATGAGGGTTATATACATAATTTTCTCAATTTTAAATGGAACTAGAAAACAAACAAAAAAACATGAGCTTCTCTTTTTTTATCCAATTGTCTCCTGGAATCAAGTAATTCTTCCTTCTCCTCCAGGCTCCCCTCAAAGATAAGAAGTGGTTCAAAACCGGGGATATGGGTGTAATTGCTTTGTAAAAATTCCTTGAGCTCTACACTTCAGTCAGCGTGCACTCTATAGTGTATATGTTGTTCATCAATAAATTTTTTTTTTTAAGAGCTAAACAGAAAAACTCCTCTGTGGCCAGGATTCACTCACTCTTGAACTCCCTTTAGCTAATCTTATCTATTTTCCTTTTATAAATTCTGATTTCAATGCCTCATGCTGAGTAACGGAACCAGCTGCATATCTAAAACCTTGAGGCAGAAGGATAGGCAGGCTTCTGTGCACTTACCCCAAAATCAAAGCAGTTGAATGAAGAGTGAAAATAAAGACGAGGCCCCATCCCGTACATCTTCAGGGACATCTCCAAGAGGAAGAGGCCCAGAAACAAAAATTCTGCATAGTCTGAAAGCATTAAAAGCAGACACATTTGTTCCACAGATGGTGTTGCTCCTCCGCACCCCAACCAAACACACCCACCCAGAGAGGAGTCCTCAACAATGGAAACAGGACCCACATACATGTGAGGACGTTCAATGACCATGTCAGGTCAGTGCTGGGCAAAGCCCAGTGATATGCGAACAATTTCTGACCTGGCACGATGCTTTATTCTCTTACATTTACACTCCCATCAGGCTGGCCAGGTGAGGGCCAGCCTTCACTGTTCACTTACAGAGGAGGTGGGTGAGCCACGGTGGCTGGTTGTGATGGACAATGGCCACGCAGGCGGTGTTGAGAGCCACGAGGCTCAGCACAATCCAGTAGAACACCTGGGATTTCACCATATGGCGAATGGAGATGCGCAGGAGCCTTTCCTTGTGTCGGAAATAGGAGGCCCCATTCACCTTTGCACTTTTGATACTGGCTCGGGCAAGAGGCGTGCCTGAGGGGGAGAAGTGAGGAGGAAGAGTGAGGCTGCAAAATGTCCTGGGATCACCTCCCCTGGCAAGGGGGTGGGGTGAGGTGGGCACCTAGCCACCATTCAAGGGCTAGGTGGGCAGCTTCATCCCAGGGCGAGATGACCCTGCATTGCAGGCCCTGGGAATCCCCATGCTGTAGCCTAAGTCGTTTCCACAGGCAGAGATCCCTGTTTTTCCTCTCTGGGCACTCCTGGTCCTAGGAAATCGACAGATTCCCCAGCAGGACACCAGGCAAACACCCAGTATCTTGAGTCCTACCAGGATCGTGTTTATGTTTGTAACAGATTGGGCTTCTCCCTGGCCTTTCCTTTTAAATAGGCTCTAGGCACTGCAATCACTCTGCCTCATTGGTGATTTTCTACTACTGGCAGCATAAAGCAGCAATGAGCTCTGTAAGCCTCTTCTGCTTTTAAGAATGAAGTGAGACCTTCCCCTTTTTTTTGGGAGGAAAATTCTGCCATCAGCCAGAATCTCTAACAGAACCTGAGATTGAACACCAGGCATGTTAAAGGGCTGTCAATAGGAACTAGTTTAATATCACATGATGGAAGTAGGTGGGTGCTACTATGGTTAAGCAAATGACTTCAAGTCTTCAAATCTGTGTCACTGGTCCAGAAGCAATAGGTTCTTGGATCCTTTTGAACAACATCCCAAAGTGGTTTCTCATTAGCATATCCAGGAGAAATGGGATCATCTGCAAATGTACCTGTCTGCCACAACTGAAGAACCTGGATTGGATTCTTAGCCCTGAAGCCCATGTTGCACGTAAACAGCATTCCCTGGCCCAGATTTTTCTATAAAACTGACATAGAGATTAGAGTCTCATGTCCTTCCCTGGTTACATCCCCACACTCTAGTTTCTTTGCCTTCTCTTCCCCCTTGTAGCCAGGAGAGGTGATTCTCCAAAGACAAAATCTTTTTATGGGAGATTCAGAGAAGAAAAAGAAGGTCTAACTGATTCCACTCACCCACAGAAGAGATGTCAACGCAGTGTTCATCGCTGGAGTCTCGGGTCATAGCCTCTGTCCGGCTCCTCTTGATCGTTGCCCTTCGAAGTACTATACCAGGGAAGGGGGAAGGCCAATAAGAGGCCACAAGTACACCCAGGTCACTCCGGTCAAGACTTTGAGGACTGTAGGCAAGAGGCCTTGTGCAAGCCCCGGTGACAGAGGTGTCTGCCTCTAATACCTAAGCCAGGGTTATAGAAATTGAGAATGTCTACAGAAGTGTGGATCCTGCGCTCAGCAGCACCTTCTGGAACACAAACACTGTTGAATCTTTGCTAGAGCTTACCAAAATGTGTCAGGTAATCAAGCACTCCACATCTATTTGTTCTGGCTCTTCATAAACAATGTCACTTCCTGGTATTGAAAGTGGTCCCAAGATGATCCCCACCAATTTTGAAAAGAGATCCTTTTATATACCATTAGCTGTACCATGGCCTTTCCATTGCACAGTATCAATCACACACCCTGGAACAAAGTAACTCTTGGATCCCATTTAAAATGCATTTAAATCTGTGACTCAATTCCCTTCCTTTTAAAGCATGACGGATTTCATGACAGAGAGACTTTCATTTCAAATCCCAGAGCACCCCTCTTTTATTTTTTTCTCCTCTTTTGATCAAGAGAGATTGCCAGTGCATAAGAGGGGGCAAATGCAAATAGGGTGAGGTGGCGGAGCACTTCCTTACCTTCTAAGGCTGATGTTCCAGCATTTTTGTTTTCTTCAGCAAGCATGACTTCCTCTAGATGGAAAGAAATGGTTCAGTAAATTATCTGTAAATGCCAAATTATTTTGCAAAATGAAAACCCCTCAGGGACAGCTCTGGCTCCAGGGTAACAGGGAGGGCGCAGAGAGTTCAGAGTCTGTCACAGGGACCTTCATTAGAAAGAAACCATGGGCCACAGAGGGGCCACTGCAGTGCACACAGTAATAGAAGGGAGGGTCTTCAGTGAGGGGCCCTGGGGATGACTGGGAAAACTCGGCTCTGTGTGGGATGCACTTGTTTAGGATAACACCCTTGAGGGGAGGGGAAGAGGTGATCATTTTAATGAAAATCCCCAAGCTGATAGGAACGAAGAATTTCATTTCGCTTTTGCTTCCACCCACATTCCTGTCTTTCCTAAGCCCTTGAGCCTTTTTCCAGCAGTGGATGCCCCCCTAGTGACTCTTGTCTGTGGTCCCTTGGCCATAACATCTCTCCCCATATTCAGGAGATGAGACCACATTTTGGAGTCTATCCTGCCTACTTCTTTGAGGAGGGGCAGAAGAAGATGCTAAAGACCCTCAAAGGGAGGGGCAGGCTCATGGGCTTGCTTCCTCCTGTCCCCACCATCTAGATCTGGCCATGACTGAGCACAGCTTGAGCTGGAGAGACAGGGCCAGCCCTGTCATGAACTTGTGTCTGGGTTGTCTCCTCTCAGCCTCCTCAGCAGCAGTCTGGACTCCCCAAACCAGTTGCCGTTGAGTCAGTTCCAACTCATGGTGACCCCATGTGTGTCAGAGTAGAACTATACTCAGTAGGGTTTTCAAGGCTGTGATCTTTCGAAAGCAGATTGCTAGGCCTTTCTTCTGAGGCACCGCTGGGTGGACTCCAACTGCCAACCTTTTGGTTAGCAGCCAAGCATGTTAACCATCTGTACCACCCAGGAACTCCACAGGGATACTATCTTCTACCAAAACTGGTTGGAATGAACCTCACTAGCATGCCTCCAAATGCACCAACAAAACAGCTCTCTGTCCCAAACCAGGTGGGATCCGGAGTCCCCTCCTGGGAGTGATGTGGATGGGTATTGATTTCCCCCAACCTACTCAGTCCACAGGCCAGGGAGTCAGAGGCCTAAGCAATCATTCCCTATGATCCCAGCTGCTGGGAAAAAGCTTGTGGCAGAGCCTATTAAACGCTGGCTTAATTTAAGCACTTGTAATAAGTAAAAGAACAAGTAGGAAAGGGTAAATTCATTACCATAATTCTACCTGCATATAAAACTGAGAGTATATCATATATTTCTCAGGGAGGGCTACATTTTGAAGCTTGGATGCAACTAGGCAGGATGGCCATTGCACCAAGTCATAAATGTTTAGCTTTCTTTGTTAAGTACAGCCTCTGGCAAAAGTTTACTAGGTTAAGTGTTATTGGTGAGGTGCTTCTTTATGCAGACATAGAGGGTTTTAAAATCATTTTACAACACATGGTGTTTGGAAGGCATCACTTTAAAATTAGGTACTCTTACAGTACGTCACAGCAACATTAATTACCTTAGTCAGTGAGTCACTTTTGCTAAGCACAGTGTCTGGGCTTGGGGTGGGCAGGTCTGAGAACACCGAGGCAAGATGCAGGCTGTGTGGTGCTGCTGACTATTTCTGAGAAGCGCTTAAGGGCTCTGGATGTGCTGAAAGCGCCCCCCTCCCCCAATGCCTTTTGCCAAGTTCGCTTCCGAACTCGAGTGTGTTTCCAGGGAAATGTAACCCATATGTCTCTGATTCACTCACGCTCCATTTGTAAAGGAAAGGGCCAGGAAGCACAATTTGATGTCGCTGTGCGTCTTTTTTCTTAGAAGGACGAGAAAGTTGGTCTGCCAACTGGAAGGAAGCGAACCCTTGGGATTGTGCTTGTATTTGAAAAGCAGAGTCACAAGAGCAGCTTACTGTGCCGCCTGACCTGTGTGGGGGCGTGGAAGTGGGAGGGTTTTTTTCGGTTCTGCTGCCAGCCCGCTCGGTGGTCTGTCAGATGGCTCCATGGCTGAGGAAGCCAAGGACAGTTGGGAACTTCAAGCTGCCTGTCTGGCCTGGAGGCAAATCTGCTCACCCACCTCGTGGTGAGGCAGAGTTACCATTCTGGGAAGAGGTAGGGAAGATTCACATTCACCCCCACACAACAGCCTTGGAGTAGAAGGGCAAAATGGAAGTGCTGTCAGGGCACAACACTCACGCTTCCAGAAGTAGGCTAGGAAATGCAGAGTACCTGAATGTGGATGAATGGTGTCCCCAAAGTCATGTCCTTCCCAGAATCTCAGAATGTGACCTTATTTGGAAATAGGATCATTATAGATGTAATTAGTTAAGATGAGGTCATACTGGAGTAGACCCAGTTGCCACCGAGTCGATCCTGACTCATGAGGACCCCATGTGTATCAGAACAGAACTGCACTCTACAGGGTTTTCAATGGCTGATTTTTCACAAGTAGATTGCCAGGCCTTTCTCCCAAAGTGCCTCTGGGTGGACTGGAGAGCCACCAACCTTTTGGTTAGGAGCTGAGTGTGTTAACCATTTGTACTACCCAGAGACGACGCCTACTGAAATAGAATAAAAAAAAAAAAATGTCGTCCTCGAGCAGATTTTGTCAGCCTTTCAGATGCAAGCTGAGCATGTAATCATTTGTGCCATTGAGGGATTCCTTACTGGAGTAGAGTGGGCCCTTAATCCAATCTGACGGGTGTCCTTATAAGCAGAGGAGAAGAGACACTGAGACACAGACACACAGGGAGAATGCCATGTGACCACAGAGGCAGTACTAGAATGATGCATCTACCAGCCAAGGCCCCCTAAGGATTGCCAGCAACACCAGAAGTAAGAGAAGGGCATGGAACAGATTCTCTCCTGGAGGCTGCAGAGAGCATGGCCCTGCAGACACCTTGATTTGTTACTTCTAGCCACCAGACCTATGAGAGGTAAATTTCTGTTGTTGAAGCCACTCAGTTTGTAGTAATTTGTTACAGCAGATCTAGGAAACTAATACAGTCCCAAACAAGAGGTGATTTTTATCTGGCTTTGAAATGGAGCTTTCAGTCCAACACGCCCTCTCTCACCCCTTTAGAGAATCAAAAGTTGACTCTAGAACTTAAAGAGACCTTTTGTGCATTGATGATCAGAATAAGAGTGTCCTACTGTCATTCCAAAGCTCGCATATAAGAATAAAGCTTAAGCAATCATACTCCATTCCCTAGCAATGCTGTGCTTTCTACAAGGAAGAGAGAAAAGATGTTGACTGCCATGTCTATTTTTTCATTTAAAAAAAAAAAAAACTACTCCTTGCTCAAGAATAAAATGAAGATATATAACACCCATGCAATCCAACCCTTAAAATAATAAAGAAACCAAGTGCATTCTTTCCACTGATGGATATGGGGTGACTGATGCCCAGCATAAGGAGCTGAGTCTGGTGGCTTTGGGTTAATGAAATCATGAAAGGTCTGGACCTGCCCTCACAGCTGGGTGAGAACTATTCATGATGCTGAGCCACAGGCTGAGGAACGATGACAGTTCAGGGCTTAGAACAAAACCGGCTCTAACCATCATCTTTTGCTTGGATTACCACAATGGCCTCAGAGCAGGTCTCCCTGCTTTGGGCCTTGCTACACTTTGTCACTTCTACAGTCTGTTCTCAATGTACCAACTGAGAGCTTCTCTCAAAATTTAAATGAAAGCATATCACTCCTCTGCTCAAAACCCTCTAATGGTTCTTGTCCCATTCAGAGTAAATACAGTGGTCTTACAATGGTCTATCAGGTTCTATCTGATCTGCTGCCCAGTCCCCTATTTTCTCTCTGGTCTTATCTCCTGCTACTCTTCTCCTGCCCACTCTACCTTCTGTTCCTCAAGCTCTTCTGGCACATTCCCAGATTATGGTCCTGGCACTGGCTGTTCCTTTGGCCTGGAATGTTCTTCCTCCAGATCTTTCCATAACCCATTCCCTCATCTCCTCAAGTCTCTCCTCAAAAGAGTTTACCCTTATGACCCTAGCTAAAACTGCAACCCACTCCACAGCCTATAACCCTATTTTGATCTATTTTTCCATTGTTCTTGTCACCTTATCACTTTCTAACCTACCTTGTTGCTAGCTGCCATCAAGTCAGCCCCCTACTAATGGTGACCCTATGCAAGTTACTATTATTCTGGTTATTGATGCCTTCCCCAGCTAGAGGGTAACTTCCACAAGGCAAGGGCTTTTGTGTGTCTGTTCACTGATATACCAAGTGCCTAGAACAGGGCCTGGCATAAAGTAACCACTCAATAAACATTTTTCGAACAAATGAATTATTTTTAAATTTTTTGAAAGGAGATAGAAAATTTATGGACTTCACACTCAGCACAGTTCCACTGAAGAATTCAAGGCACTCTGGATTTTTTTTTACTGCCTTTAATTCAAAATAACCTTGAGATTTTAGGTGAAAGTGGTGGTTTTCTTGCTTATTAAATGGAGAGGGCTGAGCATAGGGTACCTTACTTCATGCTATTGCTGTGTTCCTGAAAAATAACACCTAAGCTGAATGGTGACAAATCCAAAAGATGATAGTATCTTACAAGGTACAGAAATCCTACAGTAAAAATGTTTGTAAGACATACCGTCTCTCAATTTATTTCTATTAAAAATTCAGATTTTTAGCCTGTGAGCGGCCATCTAAGATACTCCACTGGTCTCATCCCTTCAGGAGCAAGGGAGAATGAAGAGAACAGGATACAAGGAAAAGATTAGTCCG
>NW_004443957.1:18727353-18775198 GCF_000243295.1 Trichechus manatus latirostris | reverse complement strand
AATGTCATAAAACAACATGTGTACTACTGTTTCATGAGGAACTATTTGTTCTGTAAGCCTTCACCTGAAGTACAATAAAATATTAAAAAAAAAAAATTCAGATTTTTATATGCTTAGCCTAAGAAAATATGATATGCCTAGAGCTACATTTTTTGGACTGGAATTATTAGAAGCTTCAGTCCAGGCTCTTCACCCTGGCTTTTGTTGAAAGGTCAGTGGTAAATGAACTTCCATTTACCTATTTAAAAAATGTGAACTTGAATGGATTATTATTTGTAAAATGTTATCACCAACCCAACCTCAGCTCTGGACTGGGTTATATTAGCTTTTACTAAGTTCACCTTGCTAAGATGCCTGCCTCATGACAGGTGTTTGGAAGAAGAATGGGGATAGTTAGACACTAGAGGAAGAAAGTGGGACTAGTAAGGGACCCAAGGGGCTGACAGTGCATACAGGTCTTCTCTCTTCTTGAGTCTAGGCAGACCTTGCAGTGGTGGTATTGGGAGTGAGGTGGGTCCGGTAATGTCTGTGCAGCCAACCCGCCAACCTTCTCTAGCCCATCAAGCCTCACCTGCTTTGTCTATCCAGGCACGGTAGCCATTCAACTCTCGCTCAATCTGCTGCTGACGCCGCAGTTTCATGAAAGCTCTTCGGTTCTCCACTCTCTCTCTCTCTTTGGCAAATTCCCTGTGGACAAGAAGGATAAGATTTACTGGATTTGAATAGTGCCATGACTAAGAGAAATAGTGAAGTAAGTGTGAGAGTTTGGAAGGCACTTTTCCGTACACCCCATTTCCCTCTTTTCCTTTGTCCCATACTGCAACTATGACCGCCTTAAAATGTTGCCCTGAAAATTGCTTACAGGGCACTGAGTTTCTGTTAAGGTGATGAAAAAAATTTGGAAACGCATAGTGGTGATGGTTGCACAACATGATTAATGTAACTAATGTCATTGAATTGTACAGGTAAAAATGGTTGAAATGGCCGATGTTTTGTTATACATATTTCACTACGTGTGTCTTGCTTTTTCAGCTAAACTCTGGGGGAATCCAGGAAGGTGTAAAAGGGAGGTAATATTTTGAGCAAGGCCTTGAAAGAGGAGTAACAATTAGACAGGCCATGACCAGAGGAACACAATAATCCTGTGACACACAGGGCAAGCATTATTCTCAACATCTCCATTTTCCACTCCAGAAACTGCATCTGAGAGGGGTTAACATCGCCCTTCGAGAGGGCAAGGACACACAGCTAACAAGAGGAACCCTGACTCTCAGATCTTCTAAATTCCATCTCCTCACTAGTCTCACCCTGTCTCTTCCTCCGCCTACTCCACCACCTGCTGAATAAAGTACAAACACTTATTAGGGCCTTCAAAGTCTTTCACAGTCTGAAACCCAACCTTTCTTTTCAAACCTTATCTCCCACCATCCCTATCCACCTTCTGCCTGCAGCTTCCTGCAACCCACACTCCAACCACAGCTCACCTTTCATTGTTCCTGAAAATGAATGCGGGCTTTAGAAACTCCATCCACGCTGCTTCTCTGCCTGGAATCCCTTCTTATCTGCCTGAGACTGTCAAAATCCTTCCTCAGGGTCGCCTCTTCTTCTTAGCTTTGCCCACACCCCTCCCGCCAGTCTTTTGGCCCCCATTCCACCTGTCCTCTATTCTTTAGTGCTCCTCATATACTCAGGCCTGTATTGTGGTGTGTTGGACATGTGACTGTCCTCTCCCTCTATGTGAGCTCTTTGTGGAACTATTTTGTGTCTTACTCAATTTGTATCCTCTGGGTCTAGAATATCTAGAATATCCAGATTATCTATATGTTCAATAGATATAGAAATATATTTAATTAACTAGCCAGGCTGACCGGGTGAGCCCACTGCTAGCTCTGCCCTGGTTCCCAGTGGATTAAATGACAGAGAGTCCCATCTCTGCACTGACCCAAAGGGAGCCTGGTGAACTAGCTGGAATGCAGTCATTTCCAGATACTTCCTGGACACTGTCACCACAGCTTCCCTCTGCTTGTTGTTGTTGTTAGGTGTGGCTGAGTCGATACCAACTCATAGCGACCTTATAAGACAGAGTAGAACTGCCTCACAGGGTTTCCTAGGCTGTAATCCTTATGGAAGGAGGCCTGGTGGTGCAGTGGCTAAGCACTCTGCTGCTGACTGAAAGTCGGTGTTTTGAACCCACCAGGTGCTCTGCAGGAAAAAAGATGTGGCAGCCTGCTTCTGTAAAGATTACAGCCTTGGAAATCGTATGGGGCTGTTCTACTCTGTCCTATAGAGTCACTATGAGTTGGAATCAACACTAGACTCAACGGCAACAACAACAATCTTTATGGAAGGAGATCACCAGAACTTTTCTCCTGTGAAGCCATTGGTGGTTTCAAACTGCTGACCTTTTGGTTAGCAGCTGAGCCCTTAACCATTGCACCACAGAGGCTCCTTGCTTAGCTCCATTAAAGTCTCTGTAGAGTGAGTCTATGAAGCATGCAACCAGTCACCTCTATCTGGCCCCCAGAATAACCATCTAGCTTGATTTTCAGAGGGACAGGCTGTCAAATCCCAGTCCAAGCCCCCCGTGTATTTGGAAGTTTCTGGCTCCAGGTCTTACCAGCTGGCTTCCCTGCTCCCCTGGGACATTGCAGGCCCTGTTTCCTCCCACCCTCCCACCTGCACATGAGCTGGGACTCACAGGCCCAGAGCCCAAAGATCTAGCCTGGCCTTATTAACAAGATCTTGGCTAAAGGAAGTAAAGCAGAGAATGTGTACAGGTGGGGAGACTTCCTAAGTGGCTCTTGCTCCTCTGTGGGGGAGGGAGGGACCCTTATTTATAAGCAAATGTTTATCAAATGGCCTCTTGTGTTTTGTTTCATTTTTCATTGGGAGCCCAGGCCAGAAAGTCTGGGCACCATTGTCTTTCATGATGCTTCTCACTCTTTCCCTTGTTGTCATAGTTGTTTATGTTCATAGTTTATGTTTATCTCCCTGACCTGCAGAATCTATGAGGGCAAGAGAGCCTGCAATGTATCACATTCCAACAAGGACTTAAGGAGTTGAACCCATGCCTTATATTATAGTAGGCATGAGAGGAATAAATATGTAGATTATGGAAATAAAAAATTGAGAACAGTGAGTATTCATACAACATATTTGTGGAAACATTAATTTACAAATAATTTTCATGTAAATTATTTATTTATGTTGCATTTATATTGAAAAAACTCTGGGAGATTCAGAAAGGTTTTGTTACTTCACTCCATTAGCAAATTCACTCCATTAGCAAGAAACAGAGCCAGGATTCAAACCAGTATCTTCTGATTGCAGGTTAAGTGCTGTTCCCACAATGTCTAGGTATGTCTTCCATGCTATCTAAAAATATATAGCTAGATTTAAAATCTACAAAAGGGATTTAATTATAGCACAAGGTTGAGGAAAATAAGGATACAAAAACAGAGCTGGTATTTATTTATTTTTTATTTTTTAAGGGACCATCTGTTTCATTAAGACAGATGTGTGAAAAGCCATTGTTCTGTGCAAAAAGACCTAAAATAAAATTCATAGTATTAGTCAAACTAGTGATGTACAACTTGATTTTGTGTCCACCCCATAAAAAACCAAAAACCAAACCTGTCAATTCTGACTCATAGTGGCCCTATAGGACAGAGTAGAACTGCCCCATAGGGTTTCAAAGGAACAGCCGGTGGATTCAAACTGCTAATCTTTCGGTTAGGAGCTAAGCTCTTAACCACTGTGCCACCAGGGCTCCACTGTTAGACTTCAGAATTCTAAACAAAAGGATCAAAAATAAACTTACATGATGTAACAGAAATACTACCAAGCCTGTTCTCAAAGCTAGGTATCCTTCTTCTGCTAATAAACTGGGCAATTATCTCTCTGTCTCAGTTTCCTCATTGAAGGTTAACATTAGGTCATTGTTAGCTGCCATGGAGTCAGCACCCAGCTCATGGCAATTCCATGCACGATGGAATGAAATGCTGCCCAGTCCTGCACCATTTCCATGTTAAGTTAACAGATCAAACTGTTGGGATCCACAGGGTTTTCATTAGTTGATTTTTGGAAGTAGATCACTGGGCCTTTCTTCCTAATCTGTCTCAGTCTGGGAGCTCCACTGAAACCTGTTTAGCAATATAGGAACGTGCATGCCTTCACTCACAGTGGCTGTGCATTAGGTGCACTGGCCGGGAATTGAACCTGGATCTTTTGCATGGAAGGCGTGAATTCTACCACAGAACCAAAACACTCTGCTCATAACCAAAGGTAAGAACAAATCTGATTTACTCTGGGAGTCCTGACTAGGTTCCTTGTAGGAGACTGTATAATGATAAAAATCCAAATTGTGTTCCACTGGTGACATCTCCTAACTCAATACTGTTACCCATAATTTTAGCTATTTTTTTCCTCTAAGAGAATAACCTGCTGTTACCCTCGCAATGCAGCTCTCACATACATGAAAGGAGGGTAAGTTGGAGTTCAGCATGGATGAGTCTCTATTCCGGTTCCCACATATGTAGGCAAGGTCTGCATTTATAAACTTCAGCTACGGGAACTCAGAGGAAGGCTGGTCTCCTTGCAGTGCATGGTTAAGTACAGTTTTTATCTCTCCTCTTGTTTACTGAATTTACATTTGTGACTGTTTTTGTTTTCCAGCAGTTTACATGAGAGGCACAATTTGTAAAAACCAACTATTCAGAGACAGCCAATTCTATATTATTTACAATAAGATGAAGTGGAAAAATTATGTGCATAATCCCAGACAAAGCTTAACACTTGATACATTTATCACGCGTGACTGGGGGAGTATTGAGGAAGAACGCAGAGTTGTTCTTCAAATCATGTTTAGGTTGATGTTAAAACCGATTTACATTTTATGCATTTATGAATCTAGGAAGGAGTCATTACTAAGATAATTCACAAAGTGGCTAATCTGTATATTAATAAATAAAAGTGACTGAATTAGCCAATAGCGTGATGGGAGGGGCTTTCGTCATTCACATTTCCCATATCTACTGTGAGGTTACTCACTCTTGGGGATTAGAAGTAGGGTCACTGAAGCCTTGCTCCAGCCTGAAATTCCTGTTCATGTTATGACACCTCAGAGTCACAGAGTACTTGGACAGGCACCTCTACATTTAACTAGCGAGGAAGATGTCCTGTTGATCTGCTGCGGCAAGAAACCTCTGTTGGAGGGTTGTCTGGCTCGCATTTTAGCCCCTAGTTCCAGACCCTCCTCCTGATGCAGTACACACAGGGAGCTTTGTTTACTGATGCAGAGGCCCTTGCTGCTGTCATGGCAACCAAAAGGAAGACAAAGCCCGCCAGGATGGGCTTGCCCGCATGACTCAAAGATGTGTTTACCCACACTCCTGTACACACTTGTATGCTTCAGCACACACACATTGGCATGAACACACACATGCTCACACTAACACCCAGAAGCATATGTAGACAGACTGTGCCAAGCACACAAATGGCCACATGGTCATATTCCCATTAATCTTCAGAGCCCATATTTTCAGAGGGCTTCACTACCCCCAAGGGAACCTTGCCAGTGTTCCTGTAAGATGTTTGATTCAAGGAAGGAGGAATTTGGGTTTGACATCAAGAAAAACTCTTCAACCCTAAATGTTCAGAAACCAGCATAGAAATTGGGAGGAAGTCAGAGAGTCAACTGTGTGTTGGCAGTGCTTTAATTTCAGTCCTGTGCAAAGTAATTGGGAGAGTGGGGATAAGCTAGCTTTTCAGTGTTCTTATGAGCCCGGGGAATGTCCTTCTCCCATTTTTCAGGGGAGCAAACACAGTCCGGGAAAAGGTAAACACCTTACTGTAGGTCACACAGTTCAGCAATATTATAGTTATTTATGTATTATACTTTGGCTTGTTCCAGAAAGGATTTAAGGAGACTGAGGTCAATAAGTAAAGGCCAAAACAGAATCTAGACCTCTAAATTCCCATCCAATGTTCACTCTAATAAGCAGGATGAGCATCCAGGTGGAGGAGGGATGCAAATACTCAGGCACTACAGCATACTGCATCACTCTTCCCTGGAGATCAGAAGCTTTGGGGAGGGCTCCTCAGATGACCAGAACTTCTTTCCTAAAGTGGTAAAGGCAAATAAATGGCCTTATATTCAGGGCTGTATCCTACCCCAAGCTACATCCAGAGTAATGAAAGAAAGGTCATGGCCTAGCCTCTGAGACCAGAAGATCAGGTGTGTGGGCCTGGCTGGTCACCTGTCCAAGCCTGGCCTTTTCCATGCAAAGACACTGAGGTATAAAAAGCTGAGGTGACTTGGTTGCCCAAGATCTACAGCATGCAATGGTTGACCTGGGAGCATCACTTGGATCTCTGAATTCCAAAGCCAGTGCTATTCCATGTCTTCATGACATTTAAATTACGGGAACTCACAGGAGAAAGATTCTTTTAGGACCTCAGGGAATGAATGGTCTTTTTCTCTTCTTGATACTGAAATCTGGTTGATTTGTATGACCAGATGCAGGGAGAGAAGACTTGGCAATTAAATTAAGGAGATAAGTAGATTGCCAGGCCTTATTTAAATTATGGGAACTCACAGGAGAAAGATTCTTTTAGGACCTCAGGGAATGAATGGTCTTTTTCTCTTCTTGATACTGAAATCTGGTTGATTTGTATGACCAGATGCAGGGAGAGAAGACTTGGCAATTAAATTAAGGAGATAAGTAGATTGCCAGGCCTTTCTTTTGAGGTGCCTCTGGGTGGACTTGAACTGCCAACCTTTTGGTTAGCAGCCCAGCCCTTAACCATTTCTACTACCCAGGGGCTCCTTAGAGGGCTGCACTTAACCCTATAACGAAGGCCAAAGGAGTCAATGAGCATTAGGCTGCTAACCAAAAGGCTGGCAGTTCGAGTCCACCAGTTGCTCCTTGGAAACCCTATGGGGCAGTGCTACTCTCTCCTATAGGGTCACTAAAGTCAGAATCGACTCAACAATGGGTTTGGTTTTTTTTTGGTTAAGGAGTCAAAGTGACTTATTGAAGGACAGAGTCACAAAGCAGAATTCCGATTTCCTTATTCTATTTAATTATTCACCAGGCTGTGCCACCTCGTTTTGGCACAAAGATACTATTAAGGCACAAACTCAGAGGCACACATGTCGCTTTCTCTCTATATATGCACATAATAGTGTATGTTTCAGTCACAATATTTCAGTGGGTTCAAAGCCCATGGTGCAGGAAGAATGAACCACAGGGAAGTAAAAGCATTTCATATTCTTGTCTCTCCCTCATCTACACCCCCCACAGCACTCTAATTACAGTATGAAAGAGGCATCCTGACAAGAGAACAAATGGCTGTGTTCTTTTAGGAGACACATTTTGCACTCCTCTGAGAACTTGCAGCAATCGGCTGCCTCCCCAAAAGGTTTGGAGGAGCCTGAGGAGCGGTTATGACTGTGTTCAAGAAAGTGAGCATGAATTTATTACCTAGGTTGAGCTATTACACACTTAACACTGTGTGGACATTTTTTTTTTCCTTTGTAAAAACCTTTCAATTTCCCAGAATCCTTTGTTCAACATCCCCAGGTAACTTAAATTAAAGATTGTTCTCAGGAAGATAAAATTTCGTGGTTCAACACCAGAAGATTCTCCCCCTCTGCCAGCAGACTCCAGGTTAAAACAAGCCCTGTTTTATGCACTCGAACCAACAAGCAGAACCAAGGCTAAGAGAAAGGAAATGAAGGAGAGAAAGGAGAGGAGCAGAAATCTGAAGGAAAAATGGACAATGAGAACAAACATAATGAGGAGAGACTCCTGGAGGCAGAGGAAGTAAGTTTAGAGACCTGACGCCAATGCATCAATAGGTAGCAGTGGTGGTCCAGTGGTAGAATTCTCCCCTTCCATGCTGAAGCCCTGGGTTTGATTCCCACCTGATACACTTCATGCACAGCCCTACCTGTCTGTCAGTGGTGGCTTGCGTGTTACTATAATGCTGAACAGGTTTTAGCAGAGTTTCCAGACTAAAGTAGACTAGAACAAAAAGCCTGGTGATCTGAAAAAAATCAGCCAATGAAAACCCTATGGCTCACAACGGTCTGAACCTATTGTGCGTGGGGTCACCATGAGATGCGGGAGACTTGATGGCAGCTAATGCTGACAACAGATTCTACTCACTATCCTTTCAAACAACTCCACGATGGGATATATAGGAGCTTTTCATTCATATATCTATTCATTCACATGTGCAGGGCATATAAGAAAGCTCCTCAAACTTGGTTCTATTTTTCAGAGAGAAAAATCAAGGCATAGAACAGTAGCTAGATTTACCCTAAATCACACAGTTGGTGCTAGAAGTAGCTGCACCTCAATCATTCCTTGTTCCTTGTGTTGTAATTGCTCACTTACTTGTTGGTGACACTATTGTGCTGTAAATTCTGTGAGGGCACAGACTGTGTAAATAGCTTATTCACTGTGATACCTACAGTCCCAGCATAAACTGGCTGCTCATAAATTGTTTACTAACTGCTCACTAAATGAACGAACTGTGTACCACACACTAGAGGCAACCATCTACAAAAAGCAGTTTCTGATTTTGGGGCAACGGAAGAGAAATTGTCCAGTAGAGTGGGGCATATGCCCTGTGCCTAAAACAAAATTGCCGTTGAGTCAATTCCAACTCATGGTGATCCCGCATGTGTCAGAGTAGGACTGTGCTCCACGGGGTTTTTAATGGCTGATTTTTTGGAAGTACATTACCAGGGCTTTCTTTTGAGGTGCCTCTGGGTAGGCTCAAACTTCCAGCCTTTCAGTTAGCAGCCCAGCATGTTAACTATTTGTGTCACCCAGAGACTCTTGCCCTGTGCCTAGTCCCACTAAAATGACAGCTACAGGTCAGTCCTGAAGATGTGTGGGTGTAGATGGCATGGGGAGAATCTTCTGACGTCTACTCATCCCCGTGGAGAATGGACTTCCTTAGAGTAGATATAAAGCAAGTATTTGTGGCTTGATTGTAGGTGACAATCTGTAACCATTCCAGAGGTTTAGACACAGTCTTGTGAGCATCAGGGATCCTAGAATAATAGAGGTCGTGGCCACTGAGGTTAGTGTAGGTCAAAGCTAGACAGCCTCCTTGGGGACGAAGGAGGTGGAAGATCACTTGTCTCTCAACTATTTACCTCCTATTATATGTATACCACGCAGTTTGTGTCAAGCAGCTACTCCTACTTCTGGAAATACTTTCTTTTCTTAGGTTTTTGTGAGACTTCTCAATCTCCTTTGTTCCTCCTCTGAATGTTGGAGTTCTCCAGGGCCTAGGCCTAGGTCCTCTCTTCCACCGACATTCTCCCCTTTAGTGATGTCATACAATCCCATGGAGTCAACATCATCTCTGTTTTAAAGATCATCAAATGTTTATCTCCAGACCTAACTCACCACTGAGCCCCAAGCCCGTTTATGCAACTATCTCCTAGATAACAGCTACCTGGATATCAAATAGGCATCTCAAAGTTAACATGACCAAAACAGAATTCTTGATTTCTCCCATAAGCATACTCTATTCCAGTCTCTCCCACCTCAGTAAATAATATCACCCAAACAGGGAGTCATTTTTAATTCTTCCCTTTTTCTCACATGAATCCCAGTCCAATTGATGAGCAATTTTTGGCAGTCCTACTCCCTTTTTCTCCAACTCCACTGCTACCACCCTCGTCCAAGCTACCATCACCTCTTGCCTGGATGCTTTCTACGCTAAGGAGTCTGCAATATTCTTCCCAGCTGGCTTCTTGTTTCCACCATTGCACCAATCCCCCTATTTCCCTCACAGCTACCAGTAATTTTTTTTAATGCAAAACAAGTCATGTTATCCTCCTGCTTAAAACTCTCCGCTGGCTTCGCATTATTAAAATACAAACTCTTTACTTTGGCCTTCAAGACCCTACATAAATGGAGCCTTGTCTACCTCCCTGACTTCAGGAGGGGCCTTCCCTGATCACAAAGTCAAAATTAACAACCCTACTACCTGCCACGGTCTGTTATATCAGCCTAATTTATTCCATTAATAGTATTTATCACTAAAAAAAATTATCTTGTTCATCTATTTTATTTTTTTGTCTTTCTACAAGAATGTAAGCTACATGAGAAAAGGTTCTCTTCTGCCATGTTTGCTATCATATCCTCAGTGTCCAGAATAATGCCTGATAGTTAGAAGGAACTCGGCAAACATTTGTTGAATGAATGAATAAAGGTTACAGAGCATTCAGAATTACATATTCTTTCCTTTAGGGGTTACCTCTTCGAGTCATGACAGATGCAGATCATATCTACTGGAATGTGGTCAATCCCTTTACTTCAAAGAATTATACTTCAACCAAGCCAATCTGAAAACAACTGTGAACCTTTTCTTCGACACCTTATGTGAACTTTAAAAAACATTCCAAAGCTGTAAGGCATCTTCATGGCAGGAGCTTCTTCAGTATATTTAGTTTAAATATTTTCTGCTGCAATTGAGGCTTTATCCTCTGGAGTTTCACTGAAGTTGATGATTATCATCTTTTATGTAGAAGTTTTTATTATACTGAGGATATTCAATAAATCACTGGTTTCTTTAGCCTGTTTTATGAGTAATCTAGTTTCTCATTAAAATGCAATTAATTATTACTACATTGAAAATTTCAATGCTTATTAGAGGCAAATACTACAAAAGCAGGTGACATACAACCAAAAATCTCCTCTTGAAATACTGGTATATGGTGGGTATTTGTACTTAGGACTATTGCAGTCCATGCATTTTCCAGTCAGGATTCCATAATGATAAATATACAACTGAAGTGGCAAAATACCATTCAAGACAATTAAACTTGTGGTATAGTACAAAAAAGAACTGTATTTGGTAGCATACCTGGCTTTGAATCACAAATCATGGGCAAATCTTTCAAGCTCTTCGAGGCTCAATTTCCTAATAAACGGTATTGATAAAAATACCAGCCTCACAGAGCATTTGTGTCAATGGATCACATGAGAAAAGGTACCTATCATGGTGCCTCGCATGGTAAACCAGTTTCCATCTAGCTGATTCTGAATCCTGGCAAGCCCATTTGTGTCAGGGTAGAACTGTGCTCCATAATGTTTTCAATGGCTGATTTTTCAGAAGCAGATCCCCAGGGCTTTATTCCAAGGTGCCTCTGGGTCAACTCCAACCTTTTGGTTAGCAGCCAAGCATGTTAACCACTTGTACCACCCAAGGATAATGTATGTCTTAACAATACTAAGTCTTTCAGTCCATAAAGACGGTATGCCTCTACATTTTTAAAAAGAATTCTTTCATTTATTTCAGGAATGTTCTGCAGTTTTCAGAGCTCTTGCATATCTTTTGTTAGATTTATTCCTAGATATTTGATTTTTGTTGCTATTTAAAATTTTTACATTCATTATTAACTCTTTTAAATTAAAATTTAAATTGTTCATTGTAAGTATATAAAACATAATCTTTTTATATTGACTTTATATCCTGTGACCTTGCAAAATTCACTTGTTAGCACTAGTAGTTTGTAGATTCTACTGTGAGGTTTTGAAAATATATAATCAGGTTGAACATGAAAAAATTACAGCTTTACTTCTTCCTTTCTAATATGTGTGCTTTTTATTTATTTTTCTTGCATTATTATAATGACTAAGATCTATAGCACAATGTTGAAGTGGTAAAAGTTAAAGTCCTCAGCTGTTTCCAGATCTTAGGGAAAAATGGATTAATATTTCACGATTAAGTATGATATTAGCTGTAGGTTTTTTGTGGATGCCCCTTATCAAGCTTCTATTATTAGTTTACTACAAGTTTTTATCATAAAGGAGCATTAAATCTTGTTAAATTCTTTATGCACATCTATAGAGATGCTTATATTCTTTTTCCGTTTTATACTGTAATGTGGTCTATTACACTGATTAATTTTCAAATGCTAAACCAACCTTGCCTTCATGGATTAAACACCATTTGTTCATGATATATTAACTGCCAGATTTGGCTGAAAATATTTTCTTAAGAAATTTTGCATCTATGTTCAAGATGGATATTTCTCTGTACTTTTCTTATATTTGTCAGGTTTAAGTACTGGGTTATTCTACCCTATCAAATGAGTTGTGAAGCGTTCCATCCTTCTATTTTTTAATAGAGTTTGTGAAGAATTGGTATTATTTCTTCCTTAATGTTCGGTAGAATTAACTACTGAAGTCATCTGGCCTGGAGTTTTCTTTGTGAAAAGGTTTTTGATAATGAATTCAATTTCTTTAATAGATATGGGTTTATTTAGATTTTCTATTTCTTGTATCAGGGCAATTTATGTTGTCAACAAATTTTCCATGTTATCTAAGTTGCTGAATTTATTGCCATAAAATTATTTATAAACCAAACCAAACAATCAGTTACCATTGAGTTGATTCTGACTCATGGAGACCCCATGTGTGTCAGAGTAGAATTATGCTCCACTGGATTTTCAATGGCTGATTTTTCAGAAGTAGATTCCCAGGCCTTTCTTTCAAGGCACCTATGAGTGGATCTGAACCATCAATCTTCCAGTTAGCAGCTGAACATTAACCATTTGCACCACCAGGGAAAGTTACAAATAAACTTATTCATAATATACCTTATTATCCTTCTAATGTCTATAGCATCTACAGTGATGTACTCCTTTTCATTCCTGATACTGATAATTTGTGTTTTCTCTCTTTTACTTTGAAATTTAAATCTCAAAGATAAGTTATACAGCAGAGCAGCAGTGCTGAAGAAAATGCCAATGAACCAAGATACACACACACACACACACACACACAATGCAGGAAAATGAAATAAAGAGATGAGAAAATGAAAGGGAGATTAATAGAAATGTTAGATAGGATGAAGGTCTGATGTACAGTATTATTACCCAAATGATGTACACTTTCTACGTTTGTTTGCCAACCATGCCCTCCTCCTCCAAGGTATTTTTGTAAGTACATTATGCTGATTTTTTTACAGCAACATGTAAAATATAAATTGGCATAGAGGCGCTTATGAAAATACCTCATGAGGGAGGGCACGGTGGGCAAACAAATGTAGAAGGCGTGCATTATTTGCATAAAAATATGGTAGATCTAGTCAGAGTTCCATAAAAAGAGAAGAGAGAATGGGTAGAGGTAATACTTGAAAAAATAATGCCAAATATCCTAGCATTGATGGAAGACATAAATACATATCTACAGTAGCAGAAAACGTATAAAGGAAAAATAAATAAAAAGAAATCCATAACTAGAACAAATCCGTCTTGTACAGCCAGAATACTCCTTAGAAGCGAGGATGGTGAGACTTTGTCTCACGTACTGTGGATATGTTATCTGGAAGGACCAGTTCCTGGAGAAGGACATCATGCTTGGTAAAGCAGAGGATCAGCAATGAAAAGGAAGGCCCTCAATGAGAAAGACTGACACAGTGGCTGCAACAATAGGCTTAAACATAGCAACGACTGTGAGGATGGCACAGGATGGGGTAGTGTTTTGTTCTGCTGTACGTACAGTTGCTATGAATGGGAACCGACTCAACAACACCTAACCACAACAGCATGAGTGACCAAGTATTTATATTTCGACCTAGGAATGCTATATTAAGTTTAAAAAAATTTAATTAAGAATGCTAGACAAAATTAAAATTTTGCCACTGAAAGAACAGAAATAGAATGTTAACTTTAAAACTAATAACAGCATTAATTTAAAAAAAAAAATTCCATCACAGGAGGCAAGAGGTGAAGAAAAAAAAAGGAGGCATAGAAAAAGCGGGTAAAATAGAAAGCAGCAAAGAACAGCAAAATATATCCAAATACATTAGAAATCCAGTTACCGGACAGAGACTGTCAGGTTGGATTTTAAAAATTCAACCAAAGAATTAAATCTAAAACAAAAAATCTAAGCAAGTTTGAGAATGTAAAAGAAAGGAAAAGCATCACTGTATGAATATCAGTCCATTTAACACAAGCTCATTACCAAGATGAAGTCTGAATTCACAAGAAGACATAATACTTCTGAATAGGTATATGCCTAATAAAATAATCTCAAAATATATAAAACAAAAATTCACAGAGTTATTAGGAGAAACTGGTAAATACTATCATAGTAGACACTGTCTACCAGCATTTCTCAGTAATTGATAGCTCAAGGAAATAATAAGGCTATGGAAAATTTAAAAGACATAATTAAAAATATTTAATGGACACTACAACATTAGAGAATACATACTGTCAAGCACACTTGGAACATTTTTGAAAAATTGACCACATACTTGAACTGAAAGTAAATCTTAACATATTTCAAAGGATTTGTAGCATACAGACTATAGTTTCTATCAATAATACAACTAAATTTGAAATCAATAACAAAAAAGATAACATAACCCCTCCTATATATTTAGAAATTTAAAATCAAACTTCTAAGTAATTCATAGGTCAAAGATAAAAATGGTAATAGAAATGTTAACAGCTCTGAACTGCATAATATTGAAAATTACATATATCAAAACTTGTGGGATGTAATTAAAATGGTCCTCCAAAGGAGATGTAAATTCAACCTTGAATGTGAATATCAGAAAATAAGAAAGGCCGAAAATTAATTAGGCGTTCAAAAGAGCTAGGAAAAGAACAAGAGAACTAATGCAAATAAAATAGAAGAAAGAAGAATACAATGGCACAAATTAAATAGAACATGATAATATAACAAGCATGATCAGAAAAGCTAAAAGGTGCTTCCTTGAAGACTAATTGAGAAGACTAATGACAAACCTCTGATGAGAGTGAGCAAGAATAAAAAGAGGGCACAAATAAGCAATATTACAGATAGAAAAGAAAACACAATTACTAACAATACAGTGATTAAAAAAGAAGATATTGAGAACAGCTTTTTGCCAAAAAATTTAAATGTTGATATAAAACAGACAAATTTATAGAAAACATAAGTTACAAACAAAACTGACCTAACGAAATAAGAAGGCTGCATCGTTCTATGACCATCAGAAAAATTAAATTAGTTTAAAAATTTTCCACAAAACGGTTCTACAAGGCTCACATGATTTTTCATGTGAGTTCTACTAAACTTCCGAAGAACATATAATTTCAACCTTGGATAAAGTCCTTCAGAGGGGGAATAAAAAAGAGGAAACTCTTTTTATGAAGCTACTATAACTTCTGAATTAAAATTAGACAAAGACAGAATGGTATGAGAAAGGAAATTTATAGACCAGCCTCACTCATTAACATAGATGCAAAAATCTTACTGAAAATAAAATACAGCAATATATAAATATATTATGACCAAGACGGGTCTATCAGAGGAAGATTAGGTTGGCTTATCCTTAAGAAATCTATTAATGTAATTCACATTAACAGGTTAAAGAATAAAAGCCATATACTAATCTCAATAAAGGTAGACAAAGCATTTATAAAATTCAACACTCATTCATGATATGGATTCTTATTAAACTAAAACTAGAAGGAACTCCTTTGACTTATAGCATGCATCATACTTAATGAAAAATATCGGGGCATTTCCCTTAAAAAAAAAAAAGATTGGAGAGTTTAGGTAGTGCAATTAAACAAGAAATAAAAGGTTAGAAAGAGTGGAAAAAGTATTTAAAAAGCCATAATTCTCTAATGATAAGATTGTCTGTGTGTTGAAAACTCCAAAGAATCTACATATAACTTAACAGAATTAAGACAGGATAACAAAGTTGATGAAGAAGCCTTGGTAGCACAGTGGTTAAGTGCTCAGCTGCTAACCTAAAGGTTGGCAATTTGAACCCACCAGTTGCTCCGTGGGAGAAAGATGTGGCAGTCTGCTTCTGTAAAGATTACAGCCTTGGAAACTCTATGGGGCAGTTCTACTCGTCCTATAGGGTCACTATGATTTGGAATCGACTTGATGGCAATGGGTCTGGTTTTGGGTTTTAACAAGACTGATGAATAAAAAAAAAATCTCTAAAAATCAATTAAAACTCTAGATACTAGAACAATTAGAAAATTAGTAATTAAAAGATACCACTAATAATAAAAGATAATATTAGTAATAGCAACAAAAATCATGAGGTATCAAGGAATAAATCTAACACAAGATATGCATGATCTTTCTGGAGTTATGAAATTATATTGAAAAACATTAAAGAAGGCACAAATAAAGGCATCCATATGTTCATACAGATAGACTGACTATTATAAATGGCAGTTCTCCCTAAATTGAGCTATAGATACAAAGCATTCCAATTAAAATCCTAACAGAGGTTTTCTGAGAACCTGATAAGGATGCTAACATTTACACTGAAAAGAAAAGCTCCAAGAATAGCCAAGGTTTTTCTATAAACGGTGCTAGACGACTCAGTATCTATATGGAAAATGAATGAAAATTGGTGCCTACCTCAAACCATTCACAAAATACAATTCTAAATACTTACATGGAAGAAGCAAAGCTTTAAAAATTTTAGAAGAGAATATAAGAATATCCAGGGGCAGATTATCCAATAAGCAAGGTAAGCATAGTGCTTACCTTGCTTACCAGATCATCTATAGCAAACAATTTTAAATTTTTTCACCACATCAAGATCTTGCTTCTAGGTATGGCTGGCATCTGTCTCTCTCCCAATCCCATAGCACCCCTATATAATCAAATCCTCTTTTCAAATTTACTATCCCTGTCAGGGGCTGATGACTCAGTAAGCAAGGTAAGCACCACTTACTTGTGCTTACTTACTAATCTGTAGCGAACAATTTCACACAGGTTTCATCCCAAGTAAGCCAATGCCTACCTTGATTATTGGATAATCCTGTTATGGATTGAATTGTGTCCCCCCAAAATGTGTGTCAACTTGGCTAGGCCATTACTCCCAAGAGTGTGTGATTTCCACCATTTTGTCATCTGATGTGATTTTCCTATGTGTTGTAAATCCTACCTCTATGATGTTAATGAAGAAGGATTAGAGGCAGTTATGTTAATGAGGCAGGACTCAATCTACAGGATTAGGTTGTATTTTGAATCAATCTCTTTTGAGATATAAAAGAGAGAAGTGAGCAAAGAGACAAGGGAACCTCACACTACCAAGAAAGTAGTGCTAGGAGAAGAGTGTGTCCTTTGGACCAGGGGTTCCTGTGCTGAGAAGCTCCTAGGCCAGGGGAAGATTGATGACAAGGACTTTCCCCCAGAACTAACAGAGAAAGAAAGCCTTCCCCTAGAGCCGGCACCCTGAATTTGGACTTCTAGCCTCCTAAACTGGGAGAGAATAAATTTCTTTGTTAAAGCCATCCACTTGTGGTATTTGTTACAGTAGCACTAGATAACAAAGACATCTTCCCTAAGAATATCCTTATAATCTTGGGGTAGAGAAGGATATTTTAGACAAGATAAAAAACACAAACCAGAAAGAATAAGATGGATAAATATAAGTACATTAAAACTTCAAACATCTGTTCATAGTTAGGACATCACAGAACACAATGTTGACATGCCTCAAACTGAGAGATGGTACTGCAAGATCTTAAACTAACGAAGAAAACTAAAAAAAAAAAAAAAACCCTTATGTTTATCCAGAGTATATAAAGAACTCCTAGAAATCACAGAAAGCACATAAAACTACCAAAATATGTAATATATGAGAAATAAAACCATATAAGAAAAAGATTAAAAATCCAAAAGAAATATGGACAAAAGATGGAAACAGGTACTTCACAGTAGAGGAAACACAAATGGGCAATAAACATTTGAAAATATGCTCAACCTCATTAGTAAATAAGAAAATGCAAATTAAAACCTTAAGATACTATTTCCACATATCAAATTGGTACAAATTAGGAAGTCAAATAGTTTAAGTATTGACAAGCTTGTGGAACATCAGAATCACTTATAAACTGCTGGTGAGACTGTGAATTGGTACAATCACTTAAAAGAACAATTGGGCAGTATCTTGTAGGGTTGAATATGCATATGCCCTATGACTCCAGAAATCCACTTTCGTACTGGTCATGGCAGCATCATTTGAATCAGCAAAAAACTAGAAGTATCCACCGAGTAGAGAACGGATAAATACCTTGTAGTACATTTATACAGTGGAATTCTATACAGCCATTAAAGTGAATGAATGAGTACTAGAGGAATCAACATGAATGGAACTCAAGAACATATACCACATATTACAATTAATATAACATTCAAACAACGATAAATTGCATTAGGGAAGCATACTAGGTAGTAAAACTAAATGAAAAGCAAAGGAATAATAAGCAAGTCAGAATCGACTCAAGGGCAATGGATTTGGTTTGGTTGGTTTTTATCCTTGAGGGAGAGGAGGAAAGGGCCACCAAGCTTCACTGTTATTACTAATGAATGTTCTATTTCTTAAGGTTTATTGCGAATATCCAGATATTCATTTCATCCTTGTTTGTGTCACATACATGGTACAAACTATATATAAAATAATGCATGTATATTTTCCTTTCGTATATATAAAATATTTCTTAGGAAAGGTTTTTTGAAGGTCAGGAACCACGAGTCATAAAGACACACTGCATTCGTGGTCATGAGGGAGGTGAGTTACATTGGGTAATAAGAAAAAAGCACTGGACTTAGAGAAGAGCTGGTTTCAAGTCCTGACTTTGATGACTTCTAGCTCTGTGATTCTGGGTAAGTTATCAATCAACCTCAGTTTCATACTTAGCAAAATGGGATAATAATACCTCTTAAACTTATGGTGGGGATAAAGGAATAAAAGTGCAATGAAGGTGCTTTAGAAACTGTAATAAACTCTATCCTATCATAGATGAATATAAAGGCCCTAAAAACACAAACAGGAAATAGTTTTTCTTCCATTCCAAAAAGAAAAAGCTACATCCTTTTACAATTGCCTTAATACTAATACTCTTTTTTCCCAAAAAGTCATAAAAGCAGTCAGAAACCATCTTATTTTTACCCTCACAAGTGTAGAAGCCCACCTAGACACATCTGCTGCCATCCTTCTCTGAGGTCATGTGTGCGGCCGCTGGCGGGGCAGCCAGGAGCCAGGCTGGGTCTGCTCCAATTCTAAGGTTCCTTATTCTGTGACTACCTGACCCCTGACAACCCCTCTTTATGCTGTCTCAGCCCCTCAGGGGCAGTGCCTGGAAGAGGTGAGCCCAGCTGATAGAGGCAGTGCCACTCCTGGTCACAGCCTTGTATTCACTTAAATACAAATTTAGGCAGGCCTCCCTCTCAAGCTGTGCACATAACCACCTTCTCAGAGGTCCAAGCTCTAGCCAGCTGAGGGGTAAGCATGACAGAAGGAGCATGGTGATGACCCTTGACCCAGGCCACTTAAGTCAGTAACACGACCCAGTCGGAGTATGAATCTTGCCCTGAGTGACTCTCTCAAGCATGAAGGGTCACAGATTCCATAGTCCATTAAAGGAACAGTAAAGGACAAGACAGAAAACAGGAAACCCCAATAGAAGACTAAGAAGGTTGGTGGGAAAGTACCGTCTGTTCTTCTCCCTGCCTGGGCACCTGCTGCCTCAATAACTCTGGGCCCCAGCTCCCATTTGGCTACTGGAGGTTATGGTGCACTCCTCCAGTCAAAGGAAACCCTTCTGCACTCCTATCCTGCACCACTCTTGGAATCTGTAAATTAAGGAGAGCTTCATGAACCTCCCCTCTGTCTCCTGTTCCCAATCACACTAGTAACATTTCTCTTGTCAAGGAGACAACTACAGACTTACCTATAGTTCTAATAGGCATAACAAAAATTAGCATCAGGAGTCATCCGGGCTCTTATCTAACCTGTGATATGCAGAAGACAAAAGCTTGCTTGCTGAAAGTGAAGAGGGCTTGAAGCACTTACCGATGAAGATCAAAGACTACAGCCTTCAGTATGGATTATACCTCAACATGAAGAAAACAAAAATCCTCAGAAGTGGACCAATAAGCAACATCATGGTAAACAGAGAAAATACTGAAGTTGTCAAGGATTTCATTTTACTTGGATCCACAATCAATGCCCATGGAAGCGGCAGTCAAGAAATTAAATAATGTATTGCACTGGGCAAATCTGCTGCAAAAGACCTCTTAAAAGACATCACTTTGAGGACTAAGGTGCGCCTGACACAAGCCATGCTATTTTCAATTGCCTCATACGCATATGAAAGTTGGACAATGAATAAGGAAGACCGAAGAAGAATTCATGCATTTGAATCATGATGTTGGTGAAGAATAATGAATATACCAAGAATTGCCAGAAGATCAAACAAATCTGTCTTAGAGGAACAACAGTTAGAAGGCTCCTTAGAGGCGAGGATGGTGAGAGTATGTCTCATGTGCTTTGGACATGTTATCAGGAGGGACCAATCCCTGGAGAAGAACATCATGCTTGGTAAAGTAGAGTGTCAGTGAAAAAGAGGAAGACCCTCAAGGACATGGATTGACACAGTGGCTGCAACAATGGGCTCAAACATAGCAACAAATTGTGAGGATGACACAGGACCAGACAACATTTTGTTCTGTTATACATAAGGGTCACTATGAGTCAGAACCGACTTGACAGCACCTAACAACAACAACAAAGAAAAGCTGGAGGCAGGGTCTTCTCCTGACTCTCTTTACCCTCTCCTACAGGCTGCTTCCCAAACACTTCCATACAAGGGGAACTTTCCACATGAAAGTCCTGCTAGCATCTTCATTTTGGCCAGTTCATTGATTATATCCTCAGTGGATTAGGAGGGCCTTTTAATACTATCAGCAACCCAAGCTGCATCACCTGGATATCACTAAGGGTTAAGAGATCCTCACCATCTTATACCAGCCATAGCATGTCAGTCTGAAAGGCCAACACTCAGAGACTTAAAGCTATTACTTGGGAACCTGAGTTCTTTTTGGCCTCCAAAGCTCTGTAATTTAATTTAATGAGGGATGGTCTTGGCACCAAATCAGTTGAAAGGGATAACAAGGAAGGAAATCAAGAGTCAAAGATTCATCTGACAAGGATAGGTGGACAAAGAGCACTGAACAGGGGTCAAGGGACCTGGACTCTAGCACTACTTCTGCCACTTGTGACCTCTGGGCTGGTCAGGACCCCTTGGAGGCTTTCACCTCAACTCTAAAATGCTCTCTAAGGGCCTCTCTGGCTGAGCATTCTATGGTTATAACTCAAATGAAGCCCAATATCAGTCATATCTGATTGCTCCCAGGAAGTGAAATCTAGAGGACTAGGATGAGATGGATGAAGACTATGAAGGAAAAAGTCATGTAAAACAATCGGGGTACAAACAAGTAAGCTTTGGGAAATGAGGGGTAATAAAACTATGGAATGTAGTGAATTATTCCAAAAAGTCTTCCAGATAAATTATGAGAGGGTCCCTTTAAAGTAGGTCCACTCATGCTTTTCCCACAGAACCTAACACAACACTTGGCTCATAGTAGGAGCTTTATAGATGTTTAATGAATGAGTGAGACCAGAATTGAGAACACTGCTAGAGAGGAGTTCGCTGATATGGTTTTCACAATTGGAAACATCTGCCCGAAACATGATGTGAAGGACCTGGGGACCCTTCCAGAAGTAAAAGGAGGCATCACAAGAGTCTGAGTCAGAGGGGGTCAAGTGACTGACTTCCAAGAAGGAAGGTGGTGCAATGGACCTGCTGTTGGTAGGGGAGAGACAGCACTGGGTTAGTTATCCACAGTGTCCCACTCAGCTCCCTTTGAGGCCTGTACAAGGCATTCATAACATAGCTTATCTGATTGAGGGTACAGTCTGTGGCTGCAAAACAGCTTGTTGTGAGGACAACATGAAATAAAACATGTAAAAATCATTTTAAAAGTTAAAAGTAGGCTATTTGCTACCTAGCTGGGCAAAGAAACATTTTCTTTGAAAGCACCCTCCTGGAAGGGAAAAAAAAAATTCATTTGTTCATCAAATTCTTGTTCTGCATCTGTTATGCACCAGACACTGTGATGGACATTACATACAGTAGCCCCCCCCCCCGCCCCCACCTCATTCGTGGTTTTGTTTTCTGTGGTTTTGGTTACCCGTGTCAACCGCGGTCCGAAAACGTTAAATGAGTAATGTGAGGAAATCTTGTGCCGTCTCGCTCCGGGACCACATTCACATAACTTTTATTACAGTATATTGTTATAATTGTTCTATTTTATTATTAGTTATTGTTGTTAATCTCCTACTGTGTCTGATTTATAAACTGAACTTTATCATAGGTATGTTGTTTATAGGACAAAACATAGCACATGTAGGGTTAGGTAGCATCTTGGGTTTTAGGCATCCACAGAGGGTCTTGGAATGTACTCCCTGTGGATGAGGGACCAATGTATAATACTTATAACTGTATGCCATTTTACAGTTTACAAAACATTTTTATGCAAAGTATCTCAAGAATAACTCAGTCTTTGGAATATAGTAAAGCTTCAAAAGCCATATAACCAAAAAAAAAAAAAAAACCAAACCTGTTGCGTTCAGTCAATTATAACTCATGATGACTCTGTGTGCAGAAACGCTCCATACAATTTTCTTGGCCATAATATTTATGGAAGCAGATTGCCAGGCCTTTCTTCCATGCACCATTGGGTGGGCTTAAACCACCAGCTTTTAGGATAGTAGTTAAGCACAAACTATTTGCACCATCCAGAGACCTTAAAAGCCATACTGTTTACTTTAATTCAAAGGCTGTCAAACTGCACACTCATTAATCTATTTTCTTGAGGATGACACTAAAGAGAGAAAAAAACACTAAATTGAAAAAAAATAAAAACCTTTTGTTTAAGAACAGCCATCTTGAATGGGAATGTGGTGTTATTACCAAACAAGGAACAAAAAGCAAGTTAGCAAACCTACTGATGAATAGAGACAAAAATCAGATAAGAAACAGGAACAGTCTCTTTTAAATAAGGGCATGAAACACAATCCGTAACAGACTAAAAATTTACAAGCTGAATATTAAACTTGAGCTTAAGAATATGTGACACAATTCTATAAGAGACTGACATACTACAAGCTGAATAAAATTCACTAGAAAGTGACTGGGAACAAGACTCAGGAATCCTAGGTCTTGGTACCAACTCTGTCATTGCCTATTTGTGTGGCTGTGTTAATTTTTTCCCCAATAATTCAGACACAGTGTTTTATCCAGTACCACTGGATAAAGTGCCATTTGCTAGACAGGATTATACAAAAACACATAAGATGCCATTCCTATATGCAAGGAAATCCAGTCTTCAAGGGTGATGGGCAAGTAAACCAATAAAAAATATCGTGTGTTATAAAGGCGGCATGGATGACATAGAGAGAAGAGAGAGGTACCAACTACATGGGAGGAGCTAGGGAAGGTGTCCAGGGAAAAGGACATTGGGTTCTTAAGGATAAGTAGAGATTAAATGGTGGGAGGGAAGGAAGGAGGGAGGGAGAGAGAGAGAGAAGGGAGTGAGGGAGAGAGGGAGGTAGGCAGATAGATAGGTAGATAGCCGTCAAGTTGACTCTGACTTACAGTGACCTTCTGTTCAACAGAACAAAACGTTAGCTGGTCCTGTGTCATCCTCATGATCCTTGAATATTCAAGTACACATAGCAGTTATTGTGCCAATCCATCTCACCAAGGGTCTCCCTCACCCTTGCTGGCCCTCTACTTCACCAAACATGATGTCCTCCTCAAGTGACTGATCCCTCCTGATGATGTGTCCAAAGCAAGTGAGTCAAAGAATGTTCTACTGGGATCCATAAGGTTTTCAATGGCTAATTTTCGGAAGTATATCACCAAGTCTTTCTTCCTACTTAGTCTGGAAGCTCTGCTGAAATCTGTGACCTTGCTGGAATTTGATATACTAGTGGCAGAGTTTCTAGCATCACAGTAACACACAAGTCACCACAGTATGACAAACTGACAGACGGGTGGCAGAAATGGCAGTATCAGTCTCTGAAGAAAAAAGAAGTAAGTTGGATGGCAGGATTTTCTGAAAGGGATAATGAGAGTTGGACATCCAGGGAGCAACTAGGTGGGGATGTCTTACACTTCTGATCCTTCAGTTTCCTCATCTGTGATGAGACGAACTGACTGAAGATAGTTTGCATTCCTTCTAGATTCTTAATCTTTGAAGGTCAATTCTAGTCTTATGTCCTGAAGTACTTAAAACTATTATGTGCCCATCCTCTTGTGAAGAAGGCTAAGAAGAGCCTGAGAAGACTGATTTAACTAATTGCCACATGGCATCCCAGTGTCAGAGCTTGATCAGGCAGGGAGGCTATTCAAAGGGCAAGGATCTGAGGTAACAGCCATAGGGTAATGGGGTAGTCATTACTGCTGCTGACATAATATTTTTGGCTTGCTGCCTTCTTGGCCACTGAGGGTTTATGGAGCCACATGACCAGTTCTGGCCAATATATTTGAGGCCAAATACTTAATGACCACTGCAAGGACCTCCAGAGCTCTCTTTTGTCTGCTACAATGAGAGTGGCTGGAGTGGAGCAGGCACAGACGAAAGTAGGAGGTGATGAGGTCACAGAATACCTGCTCCACCAGCCCACGTTCTGGAGGAAGTATGACAATGACCTGGTACAGAGCCCCAGCTGACTGGATGAGGAACAAGTGACATAAGCAACAAGTAAGGCAATCCTGAGAGGTAGATATTATCCTCTTAATACCAGTTGGAATACTGAGAGTCAATGAGACTAAATAACTTACTCACAGCTAGTAGATGATAGACCAGGATTAAAATCCTTGTCTGGCTCTGCATAAATACTATTCCATTCCCCAAGGATATTACATGATATGCTTTATCCAGTGAGTAGTAAGAAATCCCCAAAGGTTTTTATATAAAGGAGCAACATAATTAGATCTATACTTAGGAAAATAGCTATGTTTTTGTATAAGGAGCAAAGACAAGGCAGGGACACCATTTAGAAGGCTATGTGAAAATGGAAAGGAAGACGGGTGGATCAACAGACATTTCATTGAATAAAAGGGATTTTTTAGACCCAATAAGGAAGATCCAGGAATTACAAAGGCTCCCAAGATGGCTAAAGTGGGTGTGCTAGTAGAAAGTACCAAAAATAAGAGAAGGTGGGGGTTTGAGAAATTTGGTTTGAGGTATGGTGGGCTTGAAGTTACCGATTCAAATCTATCAGGCAGTTGAAAATACGGCCTTGAGGCACAGGAGAGAGACAGAGGTTGGGGATGTGGCCAGAGGACACTGTGGGAGTTAATGAGGCCTCCCAGGAAGGGCAGGGCAGCAAGAATGGCTCCCTCTCTAGGTTTACAGGAACCTAGAGAAAAAGAAATCAGAAAGGAGAGTGAGGTAGGCATTACCGATATTCACCCATATCCAGTACTCCTCTACTTCCACATACATGAAGGACTGTTCTTTCCTACTGATGTTAGGCATGGCCATGGACTAGTTCTGATTACTGAAATGTGAGTAGAATTGTTATGTGGCCCTTCTGTGCTAAAGCCCCTAAATGCCAGTGCTTGATCTCCAGACCCTCTCTTCTTCCAGGGTGACTGTGGAAGAACCCGTTGAGATTGTAACATCATAAGATAGTGGTGTCTCTGTCAGCCTGAGTCTCTGAGTGCATCTATGATAAGTGACTCTGACCTTGCAGCTTGAGCAAAAAATATAATTCTGTAGTTTTAAGCTACTAAGATTCTGGGGTTGTTTGTTTCAGCAACACAGCCTAATCAATTCTGACTAATAGTGAGAGGGAATGGTCAGAAATGTAGGAAGTGAAAAGGAGACATCTAAGGGAAGAGGAAGAAGTCCTTGGGGTGGTGCAAATGGTTAATATACTTGGTTGCTAACCAAGAAGTTGGAAGTTCAAGTCCAACCAAAGGCTCCTCATAAGAAAGGGCTGGCAGTCTACTTCTGAAAAAAATCAGCCATTGAAAACCCTATAGAGCACAGTTCTACTCTGACACACATGGGTTCAACATGAGTTGGAATCAGCTCAATGGCAACTGGTAAACGAAGAGGAAAGGTCTCAGTGAACTTGTCAATGTGCATCAATGTTTTTGAATGCTCCAAGGAGATGAAAGAGCATAATGACTAAAAGAGACCACTGATTTGGCAACATGGATTCATTGATGATTAACTGAGAACAGGTACAGAGGAATGGGAAAGCTTGTTGTTGAGGTGAAGAGTAGAAATAATTCTCAGGAGGATTTTCTTTTTTTGGATCTTCCTTCCTGGAGGCAGGGAGTGTGTGAAGCAGGGGCTGCTTTGCACGCGAATTGAAGAACTTGTGTTGGTGGAACCCAATGTTCCTTGCCTCTCATTGGCCCTGTTGGTTTGTAGCCCACACACTGCTCACTGCGGCAGTTCTCACTCAGGCCCATTTGGTTGTCACATCTTTGGCTCCTGCTCTCATGCCAAGTCACATCCACCACGCTGATGGTTGGAGGTTCACGTGTCATATCACATCTGACCTGGCTCCTTGAGAAGTGCCTCAGCCCACCTTCACATGAAGGGTACCTTCACATGAAGCTTCATTAAAAGCCCATTCTCTGCCCAGGGAATACCTCCAGGGCCATCCCCACAATGCCCATTTTTACTTCCTCATTCACTGCAATTCCTTCTACCCACTGGTTCCTAAAGCCTGTATCCTGACTGCCTATTCTCTATCTCCTCAGATTGGTGACCCAGCTTTGGTCCCCTTCTGGACATGGATTTGTTTGTCAGTTCTGTACAAGTAACAGGTGGCCTGTCTGTCCTATGCTCCCCAGGCAACTGCCCAGTCAGACCTGCTCTTTGCCCAGCCACTGATAGGGGAAGGGTGTTGAGTGGCATGGTTGTCACCAAGCACCTTTCAGAACTCCAATCCCTGTAGCTTTGTCCTGATGAGTAATGTGCCTTGTGAGTGTGGTCAGGGCCCCAGTCTCTCCCAGACCAAGCCACCCTACATAATACTGGAGGATAAAAGGTTTACATTGGGCTCCCTCGCATTATGTCCTTATTTTCCTCCTGGCTGCTCCAGGACCACTGGCCCCAAAGTTTGTCTTCTTCCAAGAGATATCACTGCTCTGTGCTTTTCCTGAGGGACAGCAGAGTGCAACACAAAGCACATGGGCTTTGGATTAAGAAAGACTTCAATTCAAACCTAGATTCCCCATTTACCAGCTCAGGATCCTTGGGTAAGTTACTTAATCTCCCTCTGTCCTTATTTCCCCATCTGTAGTATGAGAATATAGCCTATCTTACTGGGCTGTTGTGAGGAATAAATAGATAACATATTGAAAATTTTCTGACATAAGGTGGTTACTCAATATATTTGTTAACTTTTTTCTTTTTTCTCAGATTCTTTCAGTCTTTACAACTCTACTCCTCAACCACTAAAATGATTCTGTCCTGCCTGGGTACATCTCCCCAGGGAATCTGTTATTCTTAGATGTTAATAAATGAATCATGCAAAGGTGTCGAAGGAGCATGAGAGAGAAAGTGTGTTAACTTTCACCATATATGATATTTGTAGTTGTTTAGAAGCTCTCACGGAGCACAGTTCCACTCTGACACGCACACGGCCATCATGAATCAGAATTGACTCGATGGCATCTGGTGGTGGTGGTGGTGGTGGTGGATAAAGCCTTAACTCAAAAATAAAATGGACAATAGAAAATTTATGCTTCATAGGAAGGAGCCCTGGTGGCACAGTGGTTAAGTGCTTGGCTGCTAACCAAAAGGTCAGTTGTTTGAACCCACCCAGCAGATCCGCGGGAGAAAAACCTGGCAATCTACTTCTGTAAAGATTACAGCCTAGGAAACCCTACGGGACAATTCTACTCTGTTCTATAGGGTCACTATGAGTCAGAATCGACTAGACTGGCACACAACAACAACATGCTTCATACCAAAACCAAACCAAACCTGTGGCCATTAATTCCTACTCACAGCAACCTTATAGGACAGCGTAGAACATCTCTATAGGGTTTCCAAGGAGCAGCTGGTGGATTCAAACTGCCGACCTTCTGGTTAGCAGCCAAGCTCTTAACATGCTTCACAGGAGCCTGGTAATAATAATCGCTGAAGTTACTGAACATCTATTACGTGCCAGGTACTGTGCTAAGCTCTTTGCAGACATTATCTCATTTAATCAACACAAAAAAAACCTATGAAGTATCATGCTCCCCATTTCACAGATTGCAAAACTGAGGTTCAGAGAGGATAGGAAATTTGCCCATGGTCATACAACTACTTAAATGAACAGCAAGGGTTGATTCAAGCTGGAGCCCTCTAATTCCAAAACCAGCATGCTATACTGCCTCCCTCTTTTGGTAAGGGACCTTTCCAAACCTTCAAATCAGAGGTTGCCTTTTTTTGTCTGTATTTACCCCTGGCCCTTTAAAATTCTAACCCTTTCTCAGTTATGTCCTTGTTAGCAACATAGATTTTCGAGATGCAGCAAAACACAGTTAGGAAAGTCCTGACACACAATAAACACTTAATAAACGGAAACTATCATTACTGCCGTGACTGTTATTACACGCAGCTGTTTGCTACTGCTGCTCCCAGAGGGGGCATGGTTACACAGGTGAGTGATGACTTTATTGTTTCTGTTTCTTCCTTTATCTAAAAAAGAAAAAAAGCCTTTCTTTGGAAATCATGTGCATCTTGATGTCCAACCTGAATGCTGCAGTTTGGGTGGAATAACGATCTCTTAGACCTCTTTTAGAAGTGCCTAACTGAACTTCTGTGCCAGGCATGTCTGCACACAGTTCTGAGTGGATGGCAGTGGGGCAAAGCCATGGTCCTCATGCTGGGGCAGCTCAGAGCTCACAGGAGATTAAAGAGCTGGGGAGGTGGCAGAGGACGTAGATAAGCAGGTGTCTTTGCCCACAGAACACGTCTGCAAGGTAATCTTCCTAAAATACCATGGCCAGCATGGCCATCCCACTTCCTGGATCCAGCACCCACAAGAACTCTCTACTGCCTGCAGGATAAAGCCTAATCACCTCTGTTATGAGACCCTCCATAATCTGGCCAGACCCCACTGAGGCAACCTTGTTTCCACCACTCTCAAATGCAATGTCCTCTTATCCTCCAAATAAATTAGGGGCTGCCTCAGAGCTGCAGCTCATCCTGTTCCTCCCCCTAATCCCACCCAGGGATCAGGTAACCCAACAAGCAAGGTAGACACAGGCTTAATTGTGCTTACTCACTAATCTGTAGTGCATAATTTCACCTGGTTTTCACCACATCAAAGACTGGTAAGTACGCACAATTAAGCCCATGCCTACCTTGCTTACTGTAAACCAGTGCATACCGTGCTTACTGATTAATCCTCCCCTGATCTCACCCCACCCACCACCAAACCAAAAAAACCAAACCAGTTGCTTTTGAGTCACCCCCATGGGTGTCAGAGTAGAACTGCGCTCCATAGGGTTTTCAATGACTGATCTTTCAAGAGCAGATACTCAGGTCTTTCTTCCAAGGTGCCTCTGGGTGGATGCGAACTGTCAACCTTTGGTTATTAGCAAAGTGCTTAACTGTTTGCACCACCCAGGGACTCCTCAGCTACCACCATCCCTCAGCTTATCTCAGTTCTGCCCACCCTTCAATGCCCAGTTCAAATCCCACCTCTTTTGCAAAGCTGCGTCCTGGGATAGAAGCCCCAGTGGTATCTCCAGTCTTAGACTATCTATTGCAGTGACAGCCAGTATGACATAATGTGACAGGTTTTAGTTTCCTGGGGAGGACATAAACCCACAAGAGAAAGAAACATACCACTTTTGAATTCTCCCACGTTTGGTGATCAGAAGGTCACATGCTAGTGAAGTGTGCTATAAAGATAATTTCTGTTCTGTGACTGCTCTTCCCAACCATCTTCAATATAAATATCTAAGGTGTGTGTCACCGGAATTTCTGGATTCCTTGGATGTGACAAAAATCACATCTAAGATTGCACTGCATCAATTTAAATGACACGATTAAAGGAAAAAATGACTTTCTAACCAAGCAGAACAGTGCTGTGGGGATCAATATTTAATTGCCCCTTTATTCTCCTCCTGATTATGGAATCAGCTGAGAGACACAGGAGATGCAGGAGTCAGATAAACGAAGATAAAAAAATCCACTTTATTTCTGATAAAGCCCATTGGGGACCATGCCTTTACATCTACGGATTGATGGCCTCACTAATGCTTACCGCAGAATTTTGAACCGCCCAGTCATAGGCACAACTACACATGCCTGGGCCTGCCCTGTGGCTGCTGTTCCTGTAATCTCAGAGTATAAGGTACATGCACTTGCAGGGCAGGCCAGTTCTCAAAAAGAGAAAGAGGCTGAGAGGAGCAGAGCCAGTTTTTCTAAGCTTACCAACTTTAACTCAGGAGGAATGAGTGAAAGGTGGGGAGAGAGGCCTAGAGTGTCTTCTGGATTAAGTTCCTCCACATGGAAGCATGAAGCCAAGGAAAGTGAAGCTCCTCTCACTAATAAATAGCTCTTAAATCTAGGGAGCATTATGCAAATATTAACTATTTAACTGGTTACTATCTGAAAGGGGCTGGAAAATTAGTAGATTTATTCTTTGCTAATGCAAAGAACTCAATGATTTGCTCATTTCAGTGACAGCTGCTGTAGTAGTTTCCTACACCATAAAGTGGGTGGCTGAAAACAGAAATTTATTGTCTGTTCTCTCACAGTTCTGGAGGACAGAGTCTGAAATCAAGACGTCAGCAGGGTCATGCTGTCCCTCAAGTCTCTAGCGGAGAATATGTTCCATGCCTTTCTCTTAGCTTCTGTTGTTGCTGGCAATCCTTGGCATTCCTTGGCTGGTAGATGCATCACTCCAGTCTCTGCCCATAGCATTCTCCCTGTGTCTCTGTCTATGTCTCTTTTTTTCTTCTTACAAGGACACCCTAATGACCTCATCTTAACTTGATTATATCTGCAAGGGCTCTATTTCCAAATAAGGTCACATTCACAGATACCAGGTGTAAAAAACGGTGCGGGGGCAGTGTCTGACCTCCTTTAACTTCACAAGGAGGAAGGAGAATCAAGATCAACAGCCCCAGGGTGATTCCTATGAGGCGACGGTCAGACATTCCTCCTCTCTCTGCCATCTTTACCAATGCTGACACCAACCGTCCCTCCCACAGCACTCTCTACTTCTTTGCTGAGTTCGATAATTCATTGCATTGGCCACACAGAACTCACAAACCATACTCACGATTATGGGGTTTATTAGGGAAATAACAGGTTACAAATCAGGCTCAGGAACACTCAAGGAAACAGTTCTCCCATCAGGACAGCCATTTCCCAACCGTGCTCGTAGGCACACCTCTCCCTCGCCCTGGGCCTCTCCCCAAACGCACTCAGCTTTCTCTCTCTGTGGGCGGGGAAGCCCAACGTGCCGTCTCCTACTGCTGGGTCTCTGCCGCTACCGCTTCTCACCGTCTTCAGGGTTACAGCTCACTCTCTCTCTCAGTGTTCTGCTTCCAGGAGCTTCTCAGTACAGGAATCCCAGGTCCAGAGGAGGTGCTGGCTCCTGGCTGTTCTTCCTTGGTGGTGGTGGAATCTTCTCTCTCCTGCCTCTGGGATGGCTCACCTCAAGCCCTGCGGTATGGCAAAAACTGACCAATCCCCATGGTGGCCACAATGACCATATCACACAGTCCAGCCCAATCACTTGAGTAAGAGTTTCAAGACCATGGCTAGAAAGGCCACACAAAAGTAATCCATCACACCACACCAGGGATTAGGACTTCGACATATCTTTTTTGGGGACACAGCTCAATCCATAATGGTTGCTGTCATCCTTAAAGGACATTAGCTAACCTATATATTGTCTGCTGAGTTTGACATGGAGTTCTGTCAAACAGCTATTTGTTGGAATCTAGCCAGAGCACATATAATAAAGAGGGCCTAACAGTTCAACTGGAACCAAGTACTGATTAATTCATTCAATAAACATTTACTAAGTGATTATTGTATGCCAGATACTATGCTTGGTGGTAGAGATGTAATGGCATACAAGTCAGACACAGTCTACTGGGTACCAATATCAAGCAAGCACAAGGTGGCAGCAGGGTCCCCAAATTCAACCAGTTCTAAAAACAATTGCGTTAATTCATGGACTGGTTCAAAATGCTATTAGATAAACACTGATTATATGAGGGAAAGACATGCATTGCAACTTCTGTAACCATTCTAATGAGAAACAAGCAAACAAGTGCTATCTGAACTAGACCAAAGGAGTACTGAGAGGTATCTTCATTAAAATACATTTTTAAAGAGCAAACAACTCTAAGACACTTTGGGTGCGTTTCCGATTTGAGTATTGTAGACAAACAAAATAACACTTTACAAATCCTTCTCAGCCTTCACACGTTATGCTTCTAAATGCTTCCTCCTTTTGTATGAACCCCAAACAGCTCTCTACCCTCTGCCGGGGAGAAGAGCCTTATAGCTACAATGAGAGCCCAGTAATGGGGACTGTATGTTGTAAACTGCTATGGTAAGAGTGATACAGCACACACTGTCACTTGGGTTGCAGTGAATGTCACAGAAAGGAGCAGAGCTGGGCTATAAGAAAGGGAGGGTAGGTAGGAAGGATGGGAGGGAGGGAGGAAAGGAAGGAGAAACCGAGCAGGAAGATCGCTGGCTTTCGGAGGGCTCTCCTGCACCATGCGCTTCACACACAATGCACTGAGTCTCTTTTGTCAGAACTCCTCAGCTTTGCTTCGTCCAGAGCCCAGGAGGCTGCTACGAAAAGCCTTGTAGCCCAAAATGGCAATCCTGCAGTCTCTGCCGTGGTCAGCCAGGAGCACGCAGCTCTGAGAGCCCAGGCCGGAGAGGGGCAAGAAGTGCTAACAGCCTCTTCAGATGTGTCCTTTGCTTCATGATCACTGTTTTATTATTTTCATTCTTTCCCTTCTGAGCTCCCCTGCCTTCCAATGCAAAACTGGTTCAGAGATGCCACTTTTGAAGCTCATTATGTTGTCATGGCAACCAGAATTTTCAAAGTTTATTTCTCCTCCTCTTCTCCCCTCCATGAACTCTCCTTCCTCATTCCCATCCCTTGCCAGATACATACACGTTTAGCACAAGAAACAAAACGTGGAAGAAAATAAGACTGCTATTACCACTGGGTAGATTTTTCTCACACACTCTATTTCAGCATGTCCCTGCTGGGGACTTGAAATTGACCCTGTTTTCACTGTCTCCAATTAATATTCTTAGACTCCAAATCGCCTGTGATGTTTGCAAGCAAGGGCTTGGTAACAGCCATCCGCCATGCCCCCCTTTCCTCTCCCCCTTCTCTCTTCCTGCTTATGTCAGCCATGACCATGTTGTATCTTATTTATCATTTGTTAGCCACTGAAAACAACATTTAAAAAAAAAAAGGAACTGCAAATGAGAGAAAGTGAAAACACCTCAGATGTGCTTCACAGGGGATCTCTCTCTGGAGATCAGAGGAGCTACAGTTGCCACAACGAAAGGAAAGGAAATCCCAAGACAAATAAAAATTGCTTAATTGACTGTTTAATTGTAACAACCTTTTCTATCAAACGCCAGGTAGAAACCGAGAGGAAAAAGAAATCAAAACAGGGAAGAGGGAGCCTGAACTTGCAGAGAACACAAGCCATCTGACAGCCTGCTTCCACTCAGTGGAGGAAGCATCCATGCTCTGGCATGTGGAGGGGCCTCTGCTGGTGAAACGGCTGCTTGGTACATACAGCTGCTAAAGGGGTCAGCACCCTGGGGACCTCTGCTCCAGCTCTCCTGTGCTGGGCTCTAGATGGCCTGAGAGAGGTGGTCCAGGCAAGGGTACTCACTGTGGTCTGCAGCCAGTACCTCCTTCCTCTTGACAGCCCGTGCCCTGCTACATGCCCCACCAGGGAGAGGTAAAATGATGTAACATGACTTGTTAGATGCTATCCAGCCGATCCCTGACTCATGGCAACCTCGCTGCCAGGTCCTGCACCATCCTCCATGACTGGCTACGGATTGGACCATAGTGTTTCCATTGGCTGATTTTTGGAAGTAGATCACTAGGACTTTCTTCTTAGTCCATCTTAGTCTGAAAGCTCTGTTGAAACCTGTTCAGCATCATAGCAACATGCAAGCCTCTGGTGGTGGCTGTGCATAAGATGCATTGGCTGGGAATCGAACCCAGGTCTCCTGCATGAAAAACAAGAATTCTACCACTGAGCCACCACTGGGGGCCAGAAAACATAGGAATTCTGTGTAAGAAACCAACAAATGGGGTCTGACCCAGATTAGATGGGCAGTGTCCAAAGGCTCTAAGATAGAATGACCTTCTGGCTATACCAAGATCCAATATTTTTAATTTATAGACCCACTGAGTTTGAGATTACACTCTGACATCAAACAAGACTGATGAGTATTTTAGTTGAGACTCTGCTTACTTATTACATCATTCATTATCAGTTACATAGGAGATCCCCAACTGCTTAAGTCATAAAAGCACCAGACTCTAGTACTGCTGAAATTGGCCCTTAACAGGATTAGCTGTAAAGATGGAGAACTAAACAATGACAATGGGAATATTGTACCTAAAGTGAGGAAGGTGAAAAGGGCAGGCAGGCTGGGCAGGAAAAGTGCACACCTGGATAAAATGGAATGGTGGTCAGGTGAGCGGGGAGGGATGACTAGGTGGAACTTGGCATTTTTAGGGCAGTGTAACTATTCTGCATAATACTGTAATGGTAGACACATGACATTATGCATTTGTCAAAACCTATAGAATTGTACAACACAAAGAGTGAACTCTAATGTAAACTATGGACTTAATAATAACCAGTAACCAGGTGCTGTTGTGTTGAACTCAGAAGAACTGTGCTTTATAGGGCTTTCAATGGCTGAGTTTTCACAAGTAGATCACCGGGCAGGCCTTGCTTCTGAGGCTCCTCTGGGTGGGCTTGAATCTCCAACCTTTTGGTCAGCAGCCGAATGCGTTAACTTAGTTAATAATAATGTATCAATATTGGTTCATCAATTATAACAAATGCACCACACTAATGCAAAATGGTAAATAATAGGAGAAAGGACGTGAAGAAACAATGTATTTTTTAATACAAACAAAGTACGTTAAAAGAAAAAATTGGAATCAAAAGTGTGCTGGGGAGAAAAGAAATCAGAAGAGAAATGGGTAACAACTCAGAGCTGGCAGGGCAGGTACCAGTGTATGAACTTCTGAGTGGGCAGAAGAATGGATGGGGCTGGGAGGAGGAAATCCGGCTGCAGGACAGGGGTGGGGTCATGTCGACTGAATCTTTCAGGACCCTGGCTGGCCTCGTGAAATGTGACAGGAGTGTACTGCCTGGCCCATGGCTTCTAAGCAGCATACTAGTCCCCAGGGTACCTATCCTCTGGCCCTTTGAAGGACATCCTTATTCTGGGCAGTGGACCACCTATTCTCCCAGCCCACTCATACCTCAGTTCTGTTCTTTCCCTACTTCTTTTAACTTTCCTGGACACTAACCTCAGAAGAACTGTTCCTGGTACAAATGTTAAATGAATAGAATATTCCCTGAAGAGATAGCAAGCAGGATATGTTCTGGATCCCCTCAGACCACCTCTAGCTGCAGTGGACAGATCCTGCACACTTGGACCATGCCTACATATCTCTGCTTCTCTGAGGGATTTCTGTGGTCCTCCAGGAGCTTGCTCAGCCCACAAGCAGGGCAGCCCCAGTGTCATCACTCAATGAGGGATGAGAGGTGATGGATATACATATCCCAATTTCCCAGTCCCTTGGTGGGGCAATTTTGAAGTACATTCTACATGGTTCCTTAGAATTCCTAGTGGAGTAAGCCTCAGCTATCCGTACTGATAACCCTCTCAATTAACATACACACTTTTTTTTAGGTTTATCTTCTTCTCTGCCTCAACTTCTCTTCCTGCTCCCTTTTGCATCCACGAATCACCTCCCAATAAACTACCTGTACTCAAGTCCTTTTCTTAGGGTTTCCTTTCAGGGGAACCCAGACCAAGATGCTATGTGTTAACTAGTCCATCATATGACCTTCTTCCCTTACAAAAGGATGAGGAAGGGCAACAGGTGACATTAAACTGGGGGAGAGCAAAGGTGAGTGAACTCAAATACAAATGTTACCTACTTCTCAAATTCTGCCAGGAGCAAATCTTTACCAGGGTCGAAAGACTCTATGGCAAGAAATTCCTGGAAAGAAGGGAAAATTTTTGCTTAAAATTGTCTGCGAAAATGGTTGGTACATCCCAACCTGGAGACAGACATTTGGTACTGGTTCTGAGGACAGTGCTGAGAAAAGGAGCCAGCAGTGTGTGCCCAAATGAATAATGCACCTCCTCTCTGGGCGTGAGACAATCTCAGAAAGAACTTGGCTTTGAGGTTCCCTCTGACCAGTTTAGGCCATTTTTTTTCCTATTCATAGGGGGATGCAGATTACACAGAGGGACTGTAGGGGGTGGAAATACCAATAAAAGCAGAGTCCTGAATTCCAGCTCATTATACTAAGATACTCACCCACTAGAGTAACTTTCACTGCTGGTTAATTCAGAGGCATCCTTTTTAACTCCACTGAGTGAAGAACAGGGGGTACCCCACACAGATTAATTAATGCATTCAAGGTACTGTTGGTCTGTTATATTTTATTTAGCTAAGCTGGCTGAGAAGTCACATTTTCATAGTAACTGACACAATCTGGTAGAGAAAAAACACATGTCATTTCTCCTATGGGGAAAAGTAAGGAAGTAGCTGTGTTAGCTATGGAAAGGTTATCCATACAATTTACAAAGGGGTCAGTCAAATCAAGATAGTAGGCGTCTGGCAGCAACTTAAAGGAGCCCTGGTGGTGCAGTGGTTAAGCGCTCAGCTGCTAGCCAAAAGGTCAGTGGTTCGAACCCACCAGCCACTCCAAGGGAGAAAGATGTGGCACTCTGCTTCCGTAAAGATTTACAGCTTTAGAAACCTTATGGGGGCAGTTGTATTCTGTCCGATAGGGTCGCTATGAGTCAGAATCCACTCCACAATAACAGGTTTTGTTTTTTGTTTTCTTTTTTGGCAGCAACTTTCATGTCTGAATTTTTTTCTTACTAAGACGAGAGTCAAAGCTGCTATCCAAAATCTGTTAATTTGCTTCGTAAGATTCACCATTATTCGTGTATTTGTTTACTTGCTTATTTTCTATCTTATCCATTAAAATATGAAGTCGAGGGGGCAAGGGACCACATCTTGTTCACTATCAAACCCAGAGTGCTTGACACATGGGTGTTTAGTAAATGTTTGCTAACAAATAGTCTAATAAATGATCAAATGCATGTTTTTCCCCCTTACCCTCCTCTACTGAAAGAAAATTAGCTTGTGTCTTCTTCTCTCAGATTTTGGTCTCAGAAACCTGCTGACTGAGGTATTAATGACTGGTAATAAGATCATTCCTCCCTCATATATACTTGATCACTGTTGCCTGGGTCTAAACAGACAGGATGATGTGAAAATGTGGTGGCAAGATAATGAAGGACATACTTCTCTGTGTAAAGCACAGAAGGTCGTGGGGGAAGTACAGAAGGAAGACCATGTTCCATTCTTTCGAGACTTCAGTCAACTATGGTGAGGGCTGGTGGGCCTCATCTGGCCTGGTCTGGGAGAAAATCCTGAAGGAACAAACTTCAGCCTATGGACTTGTCAGCTGATAGACAGGAGCCCCTGGGTGGTGCAAACAGTTAATGCACTCAGCTGCTAATCAAAAAGTTGGCAGTTCGAGTTCACCCAGAGATGCCTGAGGAGAAAGGTCTGGCTATTGTAAAAAATCAGCCATTGAAAACCCTATGGAGCACAGTTCTACTCTGACACACAAGAGTTAAAGTCAACTTGATGGCAACTGGTTTGGTTTTAGTCTAATATAGGTAAGAGTAGTGTGGCCCTTTTAACAGGCTTTGGGGTCCCTCCTATTCCCACAAAAGATCTCAACTGCTATTCAATTCCTGGTTCTCTTGGAACACAGCATCTCAGTGCTCTCCCTGCACGTCAGAGTTTGCTACTTCAATAGGAAGAATAATTTCAATATTTTTGCTAAACGAGGAATATTTTGGGACGCAGTGATAATTAAGCATTGAGAATGTAGTGATGCACTTGACACCATGGGGAAAATAAAGAACTTTTAACTCAACTACAACTCTAACAGCATCTGAACTTAACAGTTAGAAATGCCAAGCACCCAGTACATAACCAGGTTGTAAAGACTGTGATTATCAGCCAGGGAAATTGGGAGGTATGATTTCAGCCACCTCGGTGTGCACGTGTCTGCAACTGCACAGAAAACATGCCTAATTATAGGGGCTTGGCTATGGGCTATACACTCAGAATGAAGTGAGGCTCTAACACTGTTACAAATTTCCATGTGGTGAAGTCAATTTCTATAAGGTTCCATAGACCAGAAAAAGAGACATAAGTTCAAGCAAAGAAATATTTTTCTAATTTTGAAAAGCATAAGATTTTGGCATAAAAGCTACAGTGAAGTGAGCCTATGGGATAAACTACCAGAGCAAAAAAAAAAAAAAAAAGACATTTAAAAGCCCCTCACAACAGTAGTGATTTGAATACACTGGGGTCATGTCCATTATGATGATAATGACAAATGTTTCCGCTTTCTCCATGTAATGGAGAAAGTCTACAGCACAGTTCTCAGAGTTGTCCCTTAACACCAACAGAATAATGGGGTTCTTCGTCCTCGGTGCTTACCTCCTCAACTAATATTAAACTTGGGTTTCAGGGGAATTACGGTCATAGAAAACAATTCTCAGAAACTCAGGCAAACTTCTGAAGAACACAGATATCCTACAAATAGGAAGTGGGCCTTCTTGAGACGCAATTTAGTGGCAGCCTACTGTGTGCATGTTCACCATGCTTGCTAAGTGCTGGAAAACAAAAGTGAACTCACCTTGGTGCTTGCCTTCATAACCCTAAGAAAGGAACACATGTATTCACAAATAACAATAAAATAGGATAACAAGTGCTCTAATAATTGAAGTTGTCAATGATTTCGTTCTACTTGGATCAACAACAGGAGCCCTGGTGACGCAGTGGTTAAGAGCTCGGCTGCTAAGCAAAAGATAGGCAGTTTGATCCACCACCTGCTCCTTGGAAACCCTTGGGGAAGTTCTACTCTGTCCTATAGGGTCACTATGGGTTGGAATTGACTTCACGGCAACAAGTTTGGCTTGGTGGTTTGGATCAATAATCAATGTCCATGGAAGCAGCAGTTAAGAAATCAAATGATGATTGCATTGGGCAAATCTGCTGCAAAAAATCTCTTTAAAGTTTTAAAAAGCAAAGGTGTGACTTTAATGACGAATGTGCACCTGACCCAAGCCAAGGTTTTTTCAATCGCCTCATATGCATGGGAAAGCTGACAATGAAAAAGACAGAAGAGGAACTGATGCATTCAAATTGTGGTATTGAAGAAGAATACTGAATATATCGTGGACTGCCAAATAAACAAATTAGTCCTAGAAAAAACACAACCAGACTATTCCTTAGAAGCAAGGATGGTGTGAGACTTCAGCTTGCTTACTTTGGGCATGTCATCAGCAAAGACCAAACACTAGAAAAGGACATCACGTTTGGTAAAGAAGTGGTTAGCAAAAACGAGGTAAACCTTCAATGAGATGGACTGACACAATAGCCACAACAAAGGACTCCAGCATATTGAAGATCATGGAGATGGCACAAGACCAGCCAACGTTTTGCTCTGGTATAATAAGGTCGCTATGAGCTGGAGCCGATTTGATGACAACTAACAACAACATATAATGCCATGGGAACAAAAATGAGAAAACCTCAGGGGAATCTGGCCTTGAATGATGAGTCAGAGTTTCCCAGGCCGATAAGGCAGGTGGGTGGAGGTGGTTGTGGGGGTTGGTTATTTCTAGGCAAAGGGAACAAAGAAATGAAGGTGCACCTGGAGAATCCAGGAACAGTGAATTGTGTGACAAGGCTAAGGGAGAGTGAGTGTGGGGTTGAGACTGAAAAAATAGGTTGCGGCAGAGTGTTGAGAGGTCATGTAAGACAAGGCACATTAATTTGGACTCTTTAGTACATTGATAGTGAGAGAAGCTAGCATTTAAGGCTTTGTTTGTGATTTATCTGTTTATTTTAAAGCCTTTTACTGCTAAAATTTAAAGGTTATTAACTCTATATTCATCTTTTCTAGTCACCCAGTATTGGGTTTTGTTTATTTTCTTTTTCTGAGAATGTACTGATCCATAATATTGAAAAATGTGGTCTATTCAATAGTCATTGGTCTACATGATTTATATTGTCTTATAATTTCCATATACATTTGTGAAACTTATCAATGTTTATTGTATATTACATATTTTTTAAAAAATGTTTAAGCTAGCAGGTATGAAACTGGAACACTTATACATTGCTTGCAGGAAATAAACTGGTACAGCCACTCTGGAAAACAGATTGGCAGTTTCTTATAAAACTAAATACACAAATACCATATGATCTAGCAATTACACTCCTGGGCATTTATCCCAGAGAAATGAAAACTTATGTTCACACAGAAACCTGTATACAAATGTTAATAGCAGCCTTATTCATAATAGTAGAAAACTGAAAAGAACCCAAATGTCCTTCAACAAGTGAATGGTTGAACTGTGGCACATCCATAGCATGGAAAACTGCTCAGCAATAAAAAAGAACAAACTATTGATACATGCCATGACCTGGATGGATCTCAAGGGAATTACGCTGAATGAAACATGGCAATTCAAAAAGTCACATATATGATTCAATTTACATAACACTCTTGAAATAACAAAATCACAGAGATGGAGAATAGATTGGTGGTTGTCAGGGGTTGGGAGGAGTGGAGGATGGGAGGTGTGACTAAAAGGGACAGCATGAGGGAGTCTTGTATTGATGGAACATTTTCGTATCTTGGTTGTGGTAGTGGTTACACAAATCTACACATGCGATAAAGTTCATAGAACTACACAAACACACATACAAATGAGGGCATATAAAACTGGTGAAATCTGAATAAATTCTATGGATTATACCAATGTCTATTTCCTGGTTTTGATACCGTACTGTAATTATGCAAGATTTTACCTTTGGGGGAAACTGGTAGATGAGACTTCCCTGTACATTTTTTTCCAACTCCCTGTGACTTTATAATTATTTAAAAATAAAAAGTTAAAAAAAAAAAAAAGTCAACCACGTCCTCATATTGTCAACTTCAACAGCTATTATTTAGTGATCTTTGTATTGGATCTCTGTATCTCCTTCTGCACTTAGCATCTTCTTCTTGAAACTCTGTTCTTCTCTGCCTGCTATGACATAATGCTTTCCCGGTATCCTTTTGCATAATCTTGATATTCTAACTCTTTAATGGTTAGTGTTACAGAAATCTCTGTCCCTGCCCTGTTTTTTCTTCTCTACATGCCCTCCGTGGATAACCTCACCTATTTGTACCATTTTCTCTATTCTGGTCTGATAGTTGGTGCCTCACATCTTCTGTCCCTATGTTGTTAGGACCCACATACTGGCTGATCCTATCTACTTGCTCCATCCTCCTAAATTTCAAACTCTCTGTGTCCGAAATTGAACTCCTCTTCCTCCCAGGACAAGAGCTTTTTTTCTTTTATTATTCATCTCAGTAAATGGAACCAAAGTTCTCCAAGACATTCACTACTGAATCTTGGCATCTATCTTAGACAATCTTCCAGTCACCTTCACCCATTACAACCAATCATTCACCATGTCCTGACTATTTTATCTTCTAAAATTCCCACCTGTTTTTCCCTCTGTATTTTAGCCATCAGTGTTCGAGATCCTCATTTTCTGCCCTTGACTAGAGTTTTTCTATAGTCTCATTACTACTTAATCACCCTTTTTTTAAACCACCTTCTCCAACCCTCCATAGAATCTGTGTAAGTTTTTATTTTGATCTTGTTTATGAATTTTTACAGTTTTCAGTGCATTTTTATTTTACATATTTAAATTTATCAATTATTTTCTTTATGGCTTATTGATTTGTATCATGTTTAGAAAGCCCTTTCCATTGATGATTTTTAAATTATCCATAATTTCTTCAAATACTTTATGATTTAATATATTATGATTTAATGTATTATATTACGATATAATACTTGCTCCATCTATAATTTATTTTGGTATAAGATAAAAGATGGGGATAAACTCAATACTTTCATTTCCAAATGACTAGCCAGTTGTCTCAACATCATTCATTAAATGATTCATCTCCACTAAACTGAAATGGCACTTCCATAATACTGTGAATTCTCATATGTGTATTTGGGCCTCCTTTTGGTTCCTCTATTCCTGCATCATACCACCCTCTTTCAATTATTGTAGCTTTTTACTATATTTTTATATAGTATATTTTTATATTTTACTACCTGTTATTCATTGTTATTTTTAAGAAATTTCCTGGCTATTCTTACATGTTTATGTTTTCAGATAAATTTTAGTATCCTTTATAAAGTGAAAAGGTTGTTTGTATTTTGACTAATACTGCATTAAAAACTAAAGTAGACAAAACAGGTATCTTTGTAATTTGAAGTATTCCTTTTCAAGAATAAGGTTTGTCTTTTCATTTACCTAAGAGAGAATATATGCTCCTTAGAATCCTCCCCTGCTGGAATGCAACTTCCATGAGGATAGTAATTTTTGTTGTTTTCTTCTCTGCTATATTCCCAGCATCTGGCACACTGCGCCTGGCACATAGCTGAAGCTCAATATCTATTTGTTGAGTAGTTAAACAATGAATTATTCTATTATTTAGGCCAGGGGAAGCCATTATAAATAAAGCATATAAATAGTATAATTAAATGTCTGGTTTGGAGAGACTGCTTTGGTTATAGAGGTTGGTTTACAGTAGAGAGATCACTTAAAGAGGCAATTAAACTAGTCCAGGATACAGTTCATGAAACATGTCAGAGGTGCATTCAGTAGGTCTTGATGAGCAACTAGATGCAGGGAATAAACAAGAAAGTGTCAAAACTGACTAAGGTTTCTATCCTGGATAATGAATGTGATGGAATTAAAAAAAAAAAAAACCTGTTGCCATCAATACTGACTCACAGTGACCCTATAGGACAGAGTAGAACTGCCCCATAGGGTTTCCAAGGCTGTAATCTTTACAGAAGCAGACTGCCACATTCTTCTGCTACAGAGTGGCTGGTGGGTTCGAACTGCCAACCTTTTGGTTAGCAGCCAAGTGCTTAACCACTGTGTCACCAGGAATCCTTGGTGATGAAAGATAACAAGGAAAATATGGAAGAATAGTGGATGTGTTTAGCGGTGGGGTAGGGGAAAGAAACAATGAATTCAGTTTGAGGCATCCTGAGTTTGAGTTACTTAAGGGACACCTAAGTAAAGATGTACTATTTGGGGCTTAGAAGAGTGATCAAGAGGAAGGAATACTAATCTACTCATCCTCAAATACTTATAGAGCATCTATTACATGCTAGGTATTGGTCTAGAATGATGCCTGGGATACAATGAGAACAGAGATTTGGGAGTCAGCAACATGCAGAACATACAGAGAAGAGTTTACAAAATCATGCAGGGAGGAGAAAATGAAAGGGGAAGTTCAGACCAGTTATCATTATTAATGTTCTATATGTTTAGGGTCGTTATATTAATAGTACTGCATTTTATATTCACTCAATACATCTCATTCAATCCTCATAACAATCCTATTTTTATAGAAGAGGAAACTGAAGCTTAGAGTTCTTAAGAAACTTGCCCAACATCACACATCTATTAAGTGGTAAAGAGGTAAATTAAATCCAGGTCCGTCTGTGAGCAAAGCCATCTTCTTAAACATTACTTCTTGTATATTACTATACAAAGTAAAAATTAATTCCTCTTCTGAAAAACAGACAAGTAAAATGGGATTTCAAGATGGGAACATTCTTGAACTAGGTTCAAATATAGCAACCAGACAAGGCAAATTCAGAGAACAGTAGAGTCATTTTCTTCTTTCCTTAAGTACTTCATAAACGGACAAAGGCTGGAGCACAATATGCACATGTATTAGAATTTGTGCATAAATATAAAACATCATGTACACGTGTGAAAATGTGTGTATGTATGTATGTATAAAAACGCAAACCAAACCTGTTACCATCAAGTTGATTCCAACTCATGGAAACCCCATGTGCATATGTGTGTGTGAATACAGACGGGTGTGTGTATGCAAACAAAGGCATCAGAGTGTTAGAGGATGAATTTATACTAAGTTAGTTAGGATATGGCAGAGAAGACACCAGGATTGTTCATCAACTTGAGAACCTGGCCAACCAGACACTTCATACACGTGAAAAATCCTTCAATAAAGAATGGAGGCATTTCTACATGTGACTGTTATACCTTTGCCACTAAAAAAAGACTTCCTTTATAAAAAGGATGAAACCATGTAAAACGGTACCTTGTTCTGATTATTTATCCTGATTTCCCTACTCACCAATTTCTCTATTCCTTTTCTCTTAACACACCCTGCCTCTCAGATTTGACCTTTCTGGATATGATTTATATATATATATATTATATTGTACTTCAGAGGAAGGTTTACAGAACAAATAGTTTCTCATTAAACAGTCAGTACACATACTGTTTTATGACATTAGTTAACAACCCCATGACATGTCAACACTGTCTTCTTGACCTTGGAGGACCTTTCTTTTGGTGAAAATATACATAGCCAAAGTTACACCATTTCCAAAGTTTCTACACGTATAATTCAATGACATCAATTACATTCTTCCAGTTGTGCTGCTATTCTCACTATCCTTTTCCAAATTATTCCATCACCATTATCTTCAACTCACTGCCACACAGACTTCTCATCAAAACTTTTGACTTGCTGTTGTCAATTTCATCTCACATAGATGATTCTTTTATGTATTTATTTTTAGTTCCTTAGATGAAGGTTTGCAGAACAAATAGTTTCTCATTAAACTGTTAGTACACATATTGCCCTATGACAATGGTTAACAACCCCACAACATGTCAACACTGTCCCTTCTCAACTTTGTGTTCCCTATCACCAGCTTTCTTGTCCCCTCCTGCCTACTAGTCCTTGTCCCTGGACTGCTGTGCCTCATTAGTCCCGTTTTGTTTTATGAGGCTGTCCAATCCCCAGCTGAACGGTGAACTTCGGGAGTGACTTCACCACTGAGCTAGAAGGGTGTCCGGGGGCCATACTCTCAGGGTTTCCCCAGTCTGTCAGGCCAGTAAATCTGGTCTTTTTTGTGTGTGTGAGTTAGAGTTTTGTTTTATATCCTTTTCCAGCTCTGTCCAGGACCCTCTATTGTGATCTTGGTCAGAGAAGTCAGTGGTGGTAGCCGGGCACCATCTAGCTGTACTGGACTCAGTCTGGTGGAGGCCATGGTAGCTGTGGTTCATTAGTCCTTTGGACTATTCTTTTCCTTATACCCTGTTCTCTTCATTCTCCCTTGCTCCCGAAGGGGTGAGACCAGTGGAGTATCTTAAATGGCTGCTCACAGGCTTTTAAGACCACAGATGCTACTCACCAAGGTAGAATGTAGAACATTGTCTTTATAAACTGTTACACCAATTGAGCTAAATGTTCCCCGTGACCATGGTCCCCACAGCCCTCTGCCCAACAATTCAGTCCCTCAGGGTGTTTGGATGTGTCTATGGAGCTTCTATGACCTTCCCTTGTACAAGTTGTGCTGGCTCCCCAGTATTATGTACTGTCTTACCCTTCACCAAAGTTACCACTTATCTATTGTCTATTTAGTTCCCCCTCTACCCTGCCCATCCCTCATAACCAACAAAGATTGTTTCTGTGTGTAAACTTTTTCGTGACTTTTTACAGTAAAGGTCTCATACAATATTTGTCCTTTTTTGATTGACTTATTTCACTCAGCATAATGTCCTCCAGTTTCATCCATGTTATGAGATGCTTCGCAGATTCATCATTGTTCTTTATCGCTGCATAATACTCTATTGTGTGTATGTACCATAGTTTGTTTATCCATTCATCTGTTGATGGGCATCTAGGTTGTTTCCATCTTTTTGCTATTGTGAACAGTGCTGCAATGAATATGGGTGTGCATATGTCTATTCGTGTGACAGCTCTTATTTCTCTAGGATATATTCCTAGGAGTGGGATTGCTGGATCATATGGTATTTCTATTTCTAGTTTTTTAAGGAAGTGCCATATCATTTTCCAAAATGGTTGTATCATTTTGCATTCCCACCAGCAGTGCACAAGAGTTCCAATCTCCCCGCAGCCTCTCCAACATTTACTATTTCCAGTGTTTTTGATTCATGCCAGTAACGCCAGGGTGAGATGGTATCTCATTGTGGTTTTAATTTGCATTTCTCTAATGGCTAGTGATCGCGAGCATTTCCTCATATGTCTGTTGGCCCCTTGAATGTCTTCTTTGGTGAAGTGTCTGTTCATTTCCTTTGCCCATTTTTTAATTGGATTATTTGTCTTTTTGTTGTAGAGGTGTTGGACTTTCTTGCAGATTTTAGAGATTAGACCTTTGTCTGACCTGTGTTGTCAAAAAATTTTTTCCCAGTCTATAGGTTCTCTTTTCACTCTTTTGGTGATGTCTTTTGATGAGCATAAGTGTTTCATTTTTAGAAGATTCTGGTAATCTAGCTTATCTTCTGGGGTTTGTGTGTATCCTGTTAATGCCGTGTATTAGGGCCTCTAGCGTTGATCCTATTTTTAGTTCTATGAACTTTATAATTTTTGGCTTTATATTTAGGTCTCTGTTCCAAATTGAATTAGTTTTTGTGTATGATGTGAGGTATGGTTCCTGCTTCATTTTTTTGCAGATGGACATCCAGTTTTGCCGGCACCATTTGTTAAAAAGACTATCTTTCCCCCCATTTGATGGACTTTGAGCCCTTGTCGAAGATCAGGTGACCATAGGTGGATGGATTTACATCTGGGCTCTCAATTCTGTTCCACTGGTCAATGTATCTGTCGTTGTACCAGTACCAGGCTGTTTTGACTACCGTAGCTGTACAGTAGGTTCTGAAGTGAGGTAGCGCGAGTCCTCCTATTTTATTCTTCTTCTTCAGTAGAGCATTACTTATCCGTGGTTTCTTCCCTTTCCATATAAAGTTAATGATTAGTTTTTCCATCTCTTTAAAGAATGTCGTTTGTATTTGGATCAGGATTGCATTGTATTTTTAAATTGCTTTGGGTAGAACTGTCATTTTCACTATGTTGAGTCTACCTATCCATGAGCATGGGATGTTTTTCCATTTATGTAGATCTCTTTGGGTTTCTTGCAGTAGTATTTTCTTTGTATAGGTCTTTTATATCCCTGGTTAGATTTATTCATAAGTATTTTAATTTTTTAGGGGCTATTGTAAATGGTATTGCTTTCTTGATTGCCTTTTCATCATTCTCTTTATTGGTGTATAGGAATCCAACTGATTTCTGTATATTTATCTTGTATCCTGCTACTCTGCTTAATCTTTCTATTAATTCCAGTAGTTTTCTCGTGGAGTCTTTAGGGTTTTCTATGTACAGTATCATATCATCTGCAAACAGGGACAGTTTAACTTCTTCATTACCAATTTGGATGTCCTTTAATTCTTTTTCTTGCCTTAGTGCTGTAGCTAGGACTTCCAGCACAGTGTTAAATAGGAGTGGTGATAAAGGGCATCCTTGTCTTGATCCTGTTCTCAAGGGAATGTTTTCAGCCTCTCTCCATTAAGAATGATGTTGGCTGTTGGTTTTGCATAGATGCCCTTTATTATGTTGAGAAATTTCCTTTCTATACCCATTTGATTGAGAGTTTTTATCAGGAATGGGTGTTGGACTTTGTCAAATGCCTTTTCTGCGTCAATTGAGATGATCATGTGATTT
>NW_004443957.1:18618637-18718866 GCF_000243295.1 Trichechus manatus latirostris | reverse complement strand
TGGCATAACAAAGCTTATTAAGAAAATGTTCTGCATCCTACTTTAGTGAGTGGCATGTGCGGTCTTAAAAGCTTGCAAGCGGCCATCTAAGACGCATCAATTGGTCCCAACCACCTGGAGTAATACAAGGAAAGTATTAGCCCAAGAGACAGAAAGGGCCACACAAACCAGAGAGTTCATCAGCCTGAGACCAGAAGAACTAGATGGTGCCCAGCTACCAGCAATCACCGCCCTGACAGGGAACACAACAGAGAGTCCCAGATAGAGCAGGAGAAAGGTGGGGTGCAGAACTCAAATTTTAGTAAGAAGACCAGACTTAATGGTCTGAGTGAGACTGGAGGAACCCCAGAAAGCATGGCCCCTGGATTCTCTGTCAGCCCAGAACTAAAACAATTTCCGAGGCCAACTCTTCAGACAGGGATTGGACTGGACTGTGGGACACAAGGTGATACTCGTGAGGAGTGGATCTCTTAGCTCAAGTAGATACAAGAGACTAAACGGGCAGCTTATGTTGGGAGGTGAGATGGGAAGGCAGAGAGGGTTAGGAGCTGGTTGAATGGACATGAGGAATCACGGGTAGAAAGGAGGAGTGTGCTGTCACAGTATGAGAGCAGTTAGGGTCACATAACAATGTATGTATAAATTTTTGTATGGAAGACTAACTTGATATGTAAACTTCATTTAAACTACAACAATAAAAAAATTTAAAAAAAAAAATTTTTAGTATAGACGAATGAGAGCTTTCAGCGTTGCATCCGTTTGCTGACACATCTCAGTTGGTATTCTGTCAATTCCTGGAACCTTGTTTTTTGGCAATGCTTTCAGTGCAGCTTGGACTTCTTCCTTCAGTACCATCAGTTCTGGGTTATATACTACCTCCTGAAATAGCTGAATGTTGATCAGTTCTTTTTGGTACATTGACTCTGTGTATTCCTTCCATCTTCTTTTGATGCGTCCTGCGTCTTTCGATATTTTGCCCATAGAATCCTTCAATATTACACGAGGCTTGAATTTTTTCCTCAGTTCTTTCAGCTTGAGAAATGCTGGGCATATTCTTCTCTTTTGGTTTTCTAACTCCAGGTCTTTGCATATGTCATTATAATACTTTGCCTTTTTGAGCCACTCTTTGAAATCTTATGTTCAGCTCTTTCACTTCATCATTTCTTCCATTCACTTTACTGAATCAAAACATTCCACATTCTCATTATCAGTGGATGTTTGCAGCTGTTTCTTCTCATTTTAAGTCATGGCACATCAGCAAATGAAGGTCCTGAATGCTTTACTCCATCCACATCATTAAGGTCAACTCTACTTTGAGGAGGCAGCTCTTCCCCAGTCATATTTTGAGTGCCTTTCAACCTAAGAGGCTCATCTTCCAGCACTTTATCAGACAATGTTCTGCTGATACTCAGAAGGTTTTCACCGGACGATTTCTTCGAAGTAGATCGCCAGTCCTTCTTTCTCGTCTGTCTTAGTCTGGAAGCTCTGCTGAAATCTGTCCACCATGGGTGACCCTGTTGGTATCTCAAATTCTGGTAGCATAGCTTCCAGCATCACAGCAACATGCAAGCCACCACAGTACGACAAAATGATAGATGAGTGGTGGCCAACAGCCTTAGTTGACCACAATTCCCCATAGGATGACAGTTTTACATCCTTTACAGGTGGTTATTCCTTAAATACTTGTCACATATGACATATAAGGGTTAATATCCTTACTATACAAATAAAACTCTTAAGTTCATATAAAAGAGATAAATGTGCCAACAGAAAATGGGTAACAATAATGAACAATTAACTAGAAGAAAAAAATAGAATTACCAAATACCCATGTGGAAAAACATTCAGCCTGTGGCAATTACTTGTCTGTAACCCCTGGAAGCTTAAATTATGTAAGCATAATTTAATATGTGGTGATGGCATTGACCTCATACAGTACTCTGCAGAGTAAATAGCTTCTCTGGAGCTTTCTCCTAGATCTCCGATACCAACGACTATATTCCTGACTTTTAAGATATCAGCTTCTTCCTCTGTTCTCTGCAGTATTATTCTCTAGGAGGTCATAAAGGCCCCATAAGAGGGGCCAGGTGTTACTGGGATTCCTTTAATTCAGCAATCTTTTACTGAGCACAAGAACAAGGCACTAAGATGTTAAGAGAGATCCAAATACGTGGAACGCCATCTCCAGCACAAGAAAGAAAGCCGAACAGGTGACGGGGCCACTCTTAACTCCCATATACAGAAGACAGTGCATCCTGGGGAAGCAGGGAGCTCTGCCCCTCACTAACTGTGCAGCCTTAGACAAGACCCTTAAACTCTCTCAGCCTCCATGAGCTCATTTATAAAATGCAGTTAATAATAGTACCTAACTCAATACAGCTGTTATAAAAAATAATCAGAATAATGTATACAGACTATTTAGCACAGTACCACAGTATCAGGCAGATGACAAGCTCTTAATAAATGTTAGCTCTTATCTTTAGTAGTATTATTAAATTCTGTAATGTAATCCCATAATGTTGTTATTAGTAACAGACTCTGTAACCGACAAGTACATAGTGCATAGTACATGTGGGAGAAAGATTTTAATCCTAATTGTCCAATAGTTGTGGAGCATGAACCTGGAAAGATCTCATAAGGAGATGAAAGGTGGGAGAGGTAAGCAGGAATTTCACAAGGAGAACTAAGAGGGGGGACACTCACACCACAGGGACAGGGGCCAGAAAGGCCAGGGCATTTCCAATGAACTGCAAGTGCTGGGGTGTCTAAGGTGATGGCCAGATGTGGGGCATAAGGGCATGGTCCCTCTTTACTGTTCCCTGTCACATGCCATGGATGATCAGCCTACCAATGGCATCTGAAAAGATCTGAGCTCGTGTTAATTTACTCAGTGGGTGTACCATTGAGAAAGAAGAATTGATCTTTCCCAGTCCCACCTTCCAAGGTGTAAACCAGGTCCTGGAGAGAAGAGATCTGTTACTAATAGTTAACATTAAGTATTTACTATCTGCCAGATATTAAACGAAGAATCCTTGGCGGTGCAGTGGTTAAGTAATAGGCTGTTAACTGAAAGGTTGGTGGTTCGAACCTACCCAGCAGCTCCACAGGAGAGAGACCTGTAAAGCCTAGGAAACCCTATGGGGCAGGTTTACTCTGTCACATGGGGTCAGTATGAGTTGGAATGGATTCGACAGCAGCCAACAACAACAAGGTACTAAACACTTTACGTGCATGATCTGATTTAGTTTCCCCAATAACCCTATAGCGGAGCCCTGGTGGTGCGGTGGTTAACAGCCTGGCTGCTAACCAGAAGGTTGGCAGTTTGAGTCCACCAGCTGCTCCTTGGAAATGCTATGGAGCAGTTCTACTCTGACCTATAGGGTTGCTATGAGCTGGAATCGACTCGACAGCAACGAGTTTGGTTTTTGGTAATAATCCTATATGTTGGGTACCAGTATCTTTATTTGTCCCTGGGTGGCGCAAACAGTTAAGCACTTGACTACTAACCAAAAGGTCAGCGGTTCAAATCCACCCAGAGATGTCTCGGAAGAAAGGCCTGGAGATCTGCTTCTGAAAGGTCATAGCCTTGAAAACCCTATGGATTCGCCATAAGTCAGGATCTACTTAATGGCAACTGTTTTTTGTTGTTGTTTTTTAAATTGAGGGTATAGAAAGGTAAAGTGACTTGCCTAAGGTCGTACAGCCAGCAAATGATGGAAATGGGATTCAAACCCAGATACACCGTCTCCAAGTCTATATTTTAACTACTAGGCTATACCAATAGCACAGAACAGAAAGTGCCCAGGACAGGGAGCAGGGGACCTAGGTTCTAGTCAAGATCTGTCACTAAATAGTGGCATATAACCTGAGCAATTCACTTCACTCTCCAGTTGAGTTTCCTCAATGGTAACACAAAGTTCAGGAGTAAACAACAGGTATCGTCCCTTTTAACTCAAATAATTTTTACCCCACTTTAAGGTACGATTTAGACAACTGATACACAAAACAGCGTCTTGAGGAAATGCAAGCTCTTTCAACAACACTCTCCTAAGTTTTATACCTGACTTTCACAGCCATGCAACTCACCCAGGAAGGTGTCCATCTAGTCAAGGTAGGAACTACAAACACTCTACTTGGGCAGTTACAACCACATTTAAGATAAAATCACTGTCTATAGGGCTGGAGAGCTCTGCATGTCTTGGCTACCACTGAGGGCCCCTTCACTTCTATTAAGTTCGGCTGTACTGGATGCCAGATAATTTCCATCCAAAAATGGCATTTAAACTATACGGAAGATGTCTTTAAGAGTATAGGTGCTTGGGCCTGGCAGACCTCAGTCCAAATTCTGAACCTCTGCTTAATAGCTCTGTGAAGTTAGGCAAATTAGCAAACCTCCCTGTCACAGTTACCCTAGTTATAAAATAAAGACAGCAATACCTCAGAGGGTTGTTCAGAGGATTAAATGAAACAATGTGTGTCATGGAACTGGCACAGTGCTTGGTGCAAAACACAGTCTCAGTAAATCACAGCTGAAAAAAAAAATCAACCTAAAACAAACTTGTTATGATTGAATTATGTCCCCTGAAAAATATATGTGAATGTGACCCTGTTTGGAAATAAGGATTTTTCTTTTGTTATGTTAATGAGATCATACCAGAGTAAGGTGGATCCTAAACCTAATTCCTTCTGAGTGGTGTCGTATAAAGGGAAAAGAGACATGGAGAGAGGCACACACCGGGGAAAGAGACCATGTGAGGATTCATCTACAAGCCAAGGAATGTCAAGGAATGCACAAGCCTACCAGAAGGAGAGATACTCCCCTAGGGCCAAAGTCCTGATTTGGACTTCTAGCCTCCTAAACTATGAGACAACAAATTTCTGTTCTTTAAAGCTACCCATTTATGGTATTTCTGTTATAGAAGCATTAGGTAACTAAGACAAAACCCTGCTCTATGCTGTGAACTAGCCAAAAGGTATAAAGTATGTGATACTTCCTCAAACTCAATAGGTCTAAAATTTAAACTGTCTGCCTCAAAGCCTACTCTTTCTCCTATCTTCTCCTCCAGCTACTCAGCCGCTCAATTCAGAAACCTATATATACAAGAGATTTCCATTTTATTTCTATCCCCAATATACACTCTGACACCCACAGTTACCAAGTCCTGCAGATCCCACTCCATCAACATCTCCCTGCCTCCAGTCTTGCTTCTCTATACATTTTCCCTAGAGGGATCACATTGAGATGCAAATCTGGTCACTCCCGCCCCCGCCCCCCCCACTCCCGCTTAAAATGTCAATAATTCTAGCAAGTGTCTGGGATCTGAGTTTAAGCTCATTAGCTTAGCACACAGGCTCCTCATGATGAGCCTCTGCCTCCCCCTCTAGCTTCATCTCCTCTTCTTCTCTTGATACATCAGTCACTCACAATGGCCTTTCCCACCTTCTTGACTTCCACCATGCTGTTTCCTCTGCTGGAATGTCCTCCTTCTTCACCTAGCTAGCCATCTCATTGCTCAGGGCTAGCCAAATAGCTAGCCATTACTCATTCTTCAAAAGTATGCACCGACAACCCAAATGTCCGTCAATGGATGAATGAATAAACAAAATGTGGTCTATACATACAACGGGATATCATTCAGCTATAAAGAGGAATAAAGTACTGGTACATGCTACAACATGGATAAACACAAATACTGTTAAATGAAAGAAATCAGACAGAAAGGTCACATACTGTATGATTCCGTTTATATGAAATATCCAGAATAGGTAAATCCATAGAGAAAGTAGATTGGTGTCTGCTAGGGGCCAGGAGGAGCAGGAAATGGGGAGTAACTTCTTAATGGGTATAGGGTTTGGGGTTTTTGTTCGTTTGTTTGTTTTTGGGAGGCGATGAACATATTTTGGAACTAGATGGAAGGGATGGTTGCACAACATTGTAAATGTACTAAATGCTACTGAATTTTTCACTTAAAAATGGTTAATTTTATGTTATATAAATTTCACCTCAATAAAAATATGCATTAATGTCACCTCCTTTAGTTGGCCTTACCTGATCCTTGCCTCCTTCTAGTTTAAATGTCTCCCCTGTGCTGTTCCCTTACCTAAACCACAAGCTCCTTGAGGGTGGCACCTCTCTGTCCTTGTTTGATCTGGTATCGCTGGCCCCTAGGGGCTGGTGGCACACAGCAAGTGCTCACTAACTGTTGGCTGAGTGAATGAATTCCTCCCCACTGACTTGTGCCACATTCCGGTGGGAGAATGCCTATGTAGTTCACCCACAAGCTTATCTTAGCCGTTTGCCTTCAATGTCTGCCTGCTTCAGGAGGATCAGACACATGTCAAACTAATACCCCGAGCACCCCTCAGAGATCTCTTTCAAACCACTGAGCTGGATATGAATACTTTCCTTCTTAAGACCACCAGCCATTCCTGTCTCAAGTCAGGCCTAGGAAATACTCAGATGCCACTTCCTAATATCCAGAGGTAACCAATGGCAAGTGACTCAGGAGATTAAGGTTTAACTGAAGGGAATTTGCTAGTCTGTTCCTTGGAGCCAGGACCTATGCCTTATTTACCTTTGTATCCTCAACAGTGCCTTGCAAGAGAGTAGGCACTCAAAACATGTGACCTGCATATATGAATTTTAAATACATAGCTTTTAAGGAGACTAAAATTGAATTTAGGCCCCATTATATGTATTTTGAATCATTTCCTTAACTAGTATACGATCTCCTAATGGGGACTTTGTTTTATTCATCTTCGTAATCTGAGTCTAACGAGGTGTCTCGTATACAGTTAGGCTCTCAATAAAAATTTGGTGAATTGCACTGAATCTTCAAACCCAGCCAGAAAATGAGTTAGTGACAAGACAGATAGCTGTTGTCTTGCTAGTTGTGGGAGACACTCCACTCATTATAGAGATGCAACCAGAGAAATTTCTCCTCTAATATGACACAGTTCACCACTCCCCACCAGTCCTTAGTTCAGTGGGTATAGTACAACCATAGCAATGAAACCTGAACCAGGAGTAAGCCTTGAAGAATATGTATGGCACGTGGCCTCAGCATCTTCTACCCTGTACCAAGCCATGCTGTGTACATCAAGACCTTTGCGTATAAGTGTGTGCATCAATGAGTGTACATATTAAAACTTTCACCAAAATCTGTACAGTCAGGATGATATTCTGGGCTAACCCTTGGCAGCCTTTCTCTAGTTGTACCACCTTGGATGCCAGAATTCCTGGATGGAGGACACCTGGCATATTAAACAAGCACCTAAGCAGAAGGTGGGAAACTGTAACCTCTGGCCTCATCATTGTCAATAACTGGTGGGAGATCTAAATCCCCCCTTCTCATCTGTGAATAAAGGCAGGGTCTACCTACTACACAAAGATGTTACAGGGAACAAACTAAGACCATGAAAGCGCTTTGAAAACTGTAACATGCTTTATATCCGTGAGATGTCTGCATTGCTTTCTGTGTGTGTATGTAAGCAGTCCCTGGTCTGGCTGTCCCTGCCTGGGTTTGGAGGCAGATCGAAAGCTCCACTAGAACCAATTCCCTCAGCAGGAGCCCTGGTACGGAATGGTGGAGGCAGTAGGGTAATCAGACAGCTCCGGGTCAGTTTCTGTTTGTGTGTCTCCTGCCCTATAGCCACTGATGGTACCTCAGGATGTGCTTACACAGCCCTGGTTTGTTTCCATGGAGACAGGAAGCTCTGCTTCTCTTCAAGCCTAAGCTAATGGTTTTCATCAAATCCTATTTCCTCTGAGACAAGAGAAAATGCTACAATACTTCTATACACACTTCCTCTTTAAAAACACTGAAGCTGACAAAAACATACCTCACAGCCCTTCTCCCCCAGTGCTCGTGCCCCTGGGGGATGCCTCCGTCATGTCCACACTTGGTGCCCAGTGGTCCATGAGCACTGGTGCATGCTGCCTGCCCTCTTGCACTGCTGACTCTTTTCATCACTTGTCCAACACAGGTGCCACCTGTGCTCCTCCTTCCACTGTCCTGTCTCTCTGCTTTAGGAGCAGACTTGACATTCAAACTGCCTGCAAGTCACTAGGAATATGTCCGGAGAGTTAAAAAAAAATCTTCAGAGCTATTTCACAGGCTACTTCTTAGTGCAAATCCCAACCAAACTCTCACTCCAAGGACAAAGCCCACATCCTCTCCAGAGGCACGTGAGAGCCAGAACAAGCAGAGAAGAGAGCCCCTGGATTCAGGACCAGCAGAGGCTGAACATCTGCAGACGCCAGTGAAACCCCCACACCCCCAAATGTGTTGATCACTGAACGTGAAAAAGAAACCAGGACAGAAGTATTTCAGTTCCAGCTTGCAAGGCCCCTATTGTTAACACTCCTTTAAATGTCAGAATTTATTCACGCCAGCCATTCCCAGCTGCTGTTGTCACTTCCTAGGCTTCTCCAGAAGTGCTAAGGTGGCATCTGTCATTCCAGTTCCATGACATCACCCAACCTGAGAAGGCCATCTCCCCCGTGGAGAGGTGCTGATGGCCCCACAGCTGGCTCAAGCCAAACACCCACAGGTTGCTATTCAGATAACGGCCACCTGGGCCTAACAGGCGAAGGAAATGTCAATATTCTCAAGGAATAAAGGCAGCTAATAAGAGCTAAGAGCTCCTCCATGCCAGACCCTGGGCCAGGCCTCTACATGTGAGAGAGATATTGCTGTCTCATTTTACACACGAGGAAGCAGGCTCAGAGAGATTGAGTCACTTGTCCAAATGCACGATGCTAGTAAGTGACAGGGTTAGTCTTCTCACCCAGGACTGTCAGACACCTAAGCCTGTGCTTCTTCCCATGTGCCTGCCACTCTTTCCTGCTCTGAGAAGGATTTAGATGAATGAAACAATGCAATAGCAAACCAGAGAGAGTCCATCAGAGTAAATGTGGTCAGATACAAGGCACTGTCCTGAATGGCAGTGCTGTCCCTTTGTTGTTAGGTGCCGTCGAGTCGATTCTGCCCCACAGCGAGCCTATATGACAGAGTAGAACTGCCCCATGAGGTTTCCAAGGCTGGAAATCTTTATGGAAGCAGACTGCCACATCTCTCTCCTGCAGAACACCTGGTGGGTTTAAACCTCGATCTTTCAGTTAGCAGTCGAGCGCTTAACCACTACACCACCAGGGATCCTTTTGCTGTCCCATTACCTGCTATATTAAAACACATCTTGAACCCATATTGGAGCCTTATCTAGAACACCAATGACTTTTGTTAGCACAGCATCAATCTTTCTCCCCCTTTTAATAGTAAGAATCTGACTTGAATTTTCTAAAATAAAATACAGACACACCTAGAAAATGAATAAGAATAAAGAACGTCAGATAAGATTACACAAATTAGAGATTATCCCCTCGCTAGAAATACAAGAAGTCTGTGGTCAGGCCTCCAAACATGGGCAGTCAAGGGAAGAACATTTGAATTGCAGGTACAGGCTACACGGACAGAATTACCTGGAGCAGTGTATGAGCATAAATAAAGAATGTCAATAAATACTCAGTGAATGAGTAAATACATAAGAAATCCTTAGAATATCCCATTATGTCTTAAGACCCTCCACTCGAGAAGTATACTATTAAGAACTCCTTCGCAAGGTTTTCTGTTTTTCCTTCATAAGCATTTTTACCAGTTACCACTACAGGCTCTTAGCATCACACAGTTGGACTAATATGGTTGATTCCTTAAGAATCGTACTGCATATGGTCTCTCTCAGTGCCAAGCTTTCCTCCACTAATGCTAGATGAAACGTTCTTATACATTCCTTTCACCTTACATTTTTTGTGTGTGCAATTTTTTTTAATTTTAAAATTCAATTTTTATTTTTCTCAAAGTAATGCATGTAGAGTTTGAAAAGTAAAATAGCTGAGAAAGACTTACAATGAAAAAATAGCAGCCCTCTGTCTCATCCCTCCTCACCCTTGAATCTCACTCCTCAGAGGCAACCACTTTTAATTCTTTTACCTGTTTCTTCCAGTATTCATTTCCAAATTTCTAAGTATTATACTTACACTGCTATTTTTTATCTTTCTATTTTAGATATTGCTTAAAGACTTCCTTACTGTGGAAGCTAAGGTTTAAGCCTTTGGTATCCCCTCCCCGTCCCCATACTTCTCCTTTCCTAAGCTCACAAGGCAATCATAGCACAATATGGAGGAATCTCAAGATTCAGCGTTAACAATGGAAATTGGTTCATAACTGAGCTGCATAGAGGACTTACTATATTTCTTTAGTTGTAACACTTCTGTGTTTTATAGAATTGCTTTGTGTGTGTGTGTGTGTGTGTATGTGTCATATAAATACATAAACACATTTATATATTTACATATATATATAGATATATATAGATATATATATATACAGCACACGTGTGTATATACAGATATAGCTTTGACAAAATCATAAAAGTCTTCTGGATATAATCAAACACATCAGGAACTATATTAGTTTCATTTTTTTTCCTTAAAGATGTCATTTTTAAGGAGCCCTGGTGGTGCAGTGGTTAAAGCATTCGACTGCTAACGAAAAGGCTGGAGGTTCAAAACCACCAGTGGTTCAGCAGAAGAAAGATGTGGCAGTCTGCTTCCATAGAGATTTACAGCCTTGGAAACCCTATGGGGTTGCTAGGAGTGGGAACAGACTCCACAGCAGTTGGGTTGGTTTTTGGTCATCCTTTTCAAATCTGAAATTGATGCTCCCTAGTCTACCAGACAGCTGTCATCTTAGAACTTCCCTTTACCATCATCCTGGGAATTCCCTTTGCTTCTCTCCTCTGTTCGATCTCTTATTTCCATGAGTATCAACTATTTCTCTTTCTTCAATTACTTCCTTATTTTTGATGAAGCACATTCTCTAGTAACTTCTCCAAAGGGTGTCTGAAAATACTGCTACCCCATCTTCACAAACAATTGATATTTTGGCTGGGTATAGAATTACATCTTGGGAAAATCAGGAAATTTTCTATTGGTTTCTAACTTTCAATGTTGTCACTGAGAAATCGAACACCATTCTGATTCCAGATTCTTTGTTGGTAAATTCCATAACTTTTCCCAATCTCTGGAAGTTTTTAGCATATTTTCTTTACTTGAATGTTCTGAAATTTCTTGATGATTTACCTTGGTATGGGTCTTTTTTCATTAATCGTGCTGAGTGCTCAGTGAGCATCTTCATTACTAATTAATTAAATTTATCTGCTCCCTTTTATCTCCATACCCACTTCCCATTTCCCTGCCATAAAACTATCATTAAAATATATTTAATGTATACTTTTTATTTGAATATATTTTTAGAAAATGCAAATTATGTTTTGTGTACATGTGTTTTTCATTTATGTAAATGGTATTATGTTATATGCATTGTTTCCTTCTTTTTTTTTTCACTAAACTGTGTTTTTAAGATTCTCAGTATTTCTATAGTACAAGCTATCTGTCGTTTCTAACTGCTGCATAGTACCCCATGGTGTGCATGCAGCAGTTTACCTATCTACTACCTCAATTATGGACAATCAGGTTGTTTCCAACTTCCCACAACCAGAAAACAATGCTGGAAAGAACATCCTTGTATGTGTCTCAACGGATCTTTAAATCTAGCAATATGAGTCTTTTAGTTTTTGGAAATTTTCTATTTTTCTTTGTTAATTTGTTCCTCTCCATTTATCTGTTCTCTTTCTGGAATTCCTATAGTTGAAAGCTGAACCAATCCTCTGATTTTTGTTCTACTTTCTAGGTGATTTCATCAACTTTATATTCTAACCATTAACTCTAATTTTTATTTGTTATTACATTCTTATTTTTCAAGAACTGTTCTTAACCTCTAAATGTTCTTTTTTTGTAGCAACGTGTTATTATTTCATGAATGAAATTACTTCTATCTTTGTTGGTATAAATCATAGTTTTTTTGAGTTTGTTCTGTTCCTGCATTGTTCATATTCCTTCGAGTTCCCTTTCTCTATTTATTGTTCTGTTTTTGGCCTCTTCTGTTGGACATTTTCCTAAAATGCTGATGATTCCTATCCATGAGTTCATATTTAAGATCAAGGCACAGAAAGCTTATCGGAAATGGTGTGTATGGTTGGAGTCTGTGGAATGGTGAGCCTCACTGAGGGTGATGGGATGGGGTCCTGTTTCTCTGGTCACCCCCAAATATCAGTATACATTTGTCTTTTCTCTTAAGATGGTTTTCCCAAAGAGAAATCCTCTCAACTCCTGCCAAATTGTTATATTTCTGAGAATCAAGCTGTGGAAATGGGTGAGGAGTACTGACATTCAGTTTGCAGACTTTTATTTATCCATCTTGCTTTCAGTACAACGTATCACCCAACCCTTAGATGTACCTGATATACAATTCCAAGCTTCTCTGATTCAGCCTCTTCAGAGACTAAGTCTCCTGACTTTTGCTGGGGTGGGGGTTGGGGTAGACACCTGTCTAGGGGTAAAGATCTAAGGCATTGGGGGAAGGAGGCATCTAAATGTTCTTTACAAGGACTTTCAACCAATCCTCTTGTTTTTAACACCATCATACTCCAGATTTCAGAGGTATCTGATGCCTCTAATTCCTGAGCCTTTCTAGCACTCTGTAGGGCAATCAGTTTGTATTTATTGGCATTCCCCACTGTAGGCAATTAAATCTCAGCTTTCCTGCCACTAAGTCAGTTACCATTTACTCTCCATCTCCAAAAATTTTGTTGACATCTCTCATCTGTTATTATTTCTCCTCTCCTGTTCTCTTTGTCTTTGTGCCCTTTTCAAAATGTATTTCCTAAAACAAGTGGCATTTTAAGAGATGACCCTTGGTTCAAAATGCCATGTTTAACCAGAAGCACCACCTTATAAATTTTCATTTGAAGGGCTTAAGGTGGTTCTCTCTCACAAGAAATTAAGTTCAGTTTTGCTTAGAAAAATCAAAGACCCTCTCAAATCTATCTCCATTTTAGCCGTTCTATTTTATATTTCCATTTCCCAAGTGATACTTCCACTCTAGTTAAGTAAGGTTGCATTATAATCTCTTCATGCTCCATGACAAGTCCCATTTCTGAATTTTTGCTTATGTTGTTCCCCTTCATGAAATATTCACTCTCATATATTCCATTTTATCCTATTACATATTTATATCCAAAGCAAAATCCCCATCCTTCATGAAGTCATCTCTGATGATTTCAGATTATATGGATTTGTTCCTTCTCTAAAACAAATTATATCTGATACTAGTCCTTAATAGAACTCTTACCCCCTGCTTCAAGTATGTGTGATGTCTCTTAGCAAAACATAAGTTCTTAAGGGCAGAAGCAATGCTTAGCATGGTACTGAACACTGAATATCTCATGATTGATATAAACTAATTCATACCAGAAACATGGGATCTGACATCCAATACACTGGACATAATATTTTAAGGGTAAAGCCTGTGTCTAATTCAACTTTATATCCCTAACAACCAGCACAGTGTCTGACACAGAAAGTCAATCACTGTTGAGGGACTGAATGAAAGGATGGATGGATAAATGAATTCTCACTGGGTACCATGTTCAGTGTTATGCCTCATCAAATGATTTTTTTTTTAACTCCTAAATTCTGAATTCCTATGATAAAGATGATTAAAACGGCTGTTCACTGCTGCATTCCCAGCATCTAGAACAGAGTTTGCCACATAGATGCTGCTCAGTAAATGTCTTCTAAATGAAGGCTGAAAGAGTGAGTCAGGAGACATTAGTTTCCAGTTAGCAAAGAAGAGGAGAGAGAAACATCTGGCTTACCCGGAAAGCACTCCCAGGACTAGGTTGAGAACAAAGAAGGATCCAATGATGATGAGAGGGATGAAATACAGCCAATTCCAGGTGGCTCCTAAGGCATCATTGGTCTGAAAGAAAGAAAAATGGTTCCTTAATATTTCATCAAAACCATCTGCCAGAAGAAGGCCTACACACTCCTGCAGCTTCAAACATAGGGTGCTATAACAAGCACATTGCCTCACTCTATTCCCAATTTGCTATTACTGTGGGTTAAACATTCCATGTACATAGTGAAGGGTACTGCATCGGCCACACTATAATATCTTAAGTTGGAATATTCTAGCACCCTCGCTTAGCAGATAAGAAAACTGAACCAAGAAATGTCAAATACTTGTCCAAATTCATGCAAACAATCAGTGGTTAATAGTGTTTGCTGATGTGGAGTCTAAGCCTTTGTACTCTAAAATGGGCAGATTCTCAAAGAGACAGAGGCAGGCTGTGCCCATCACTCTATTCCATGGATGCTGGCAAAGGCCTTGTCATGGTTGCTTGGGAGAAAGTAGGGTCATCCACATCCTGCTCAGCACTTAACCCTGGAATCTGGCTTTCTTTGTCCCATAACAGTATCAAGCTGGCCCAAGCCTGGCCCCAGCAAGGCTCTGAACAGAACAATGACCAATTAATAAATCTAGACTTGAAGAGTGATCTCGCACTCTCTCTACTGCTAACACACAGTGAACTGAAAAATGCATGGAAATTCGTATTCTGGATTCTTGTGCCACAGTTGAGTGCAAGGCCCCTGAATGGTAGGGGGCTGAAGGATTACTAATCACACGGTTTAGTCAAAGAAGCAACTCTTAGCAGGATGTCTTACTAGAACGTTGAAACAGAGCTTGGGAGCATTTTGAAAAAGTCCTTTCTAACACTTGTGCTTCTCAATTCTCAACTAAGGGTTCTCAAGCTTTGCCTTGACTTCCCCTCCCCATGATATCATTCTAAATCTTTCCAAGTAGCCTTGAATTACATTTTACATATACAGGGCTTTCAAATATTCCCCGTTCGTCCATATATATACTTTAATATCTGTTTGAAACTGACAACAGAATTGTATCTGGAGAAAAATATAGTTTATCCTCAATTCATTGAGGAAACAAGGACATAAAAGTCAAATGCCAAGCCTAAAATTCACACACTATATTAGTAGAATATTTAAACTCAGAATTTCTATGGCAAAGTGCTTCTTGTCAGTCCCTGTGATTTACCTTTTTCTCCCCAACTGCTAAAAATTGCAAACATATTTTGATTCACTGTCATCATGCCTCTTTCTGGACTTCTATAACATTCCATCTTGTTCTTCTTATTAATTATCTCATTCTCTCTCTGCCTCCCATTCAAATATTTCAGTTCATAGAATAGAGCCTCCCATTCATCATGAATTATCCAATTTCCTCAAAAGGGCAGTTATCACTGTGCAGTAGATTCTTCCATTAAAAATAATTTCTAAGACAACTTCCTCTGACCAAACTTGTGTCTTTTGTCTTATCGCCACACTGTTCAGAGAGATATGACTGCAAATGGAGCAGAATAGAAGTTAAAAATAAAAAAATCTGAACTGGATGGGACAAGGACAGCGACTTTCCAATTGCAAAGTGTAAGATCCAACTCTTTGACCTGACAAGATCTGGTCAGTTAAATGCGAGCAGGGAAGATGTGGGCCAGACTTCAGAGGAAACTGACGCTGATTGTCAGAAGGAAGATGCAGAAGAACTAGACACCAAGTGCTGTGAGAGATTTTAGTGGAAATAAAATCCCAAAAACCCATGCCGTCAAGGTGAGTCAAACTCAAGCGACTCTATAGGACAGAGTAGAACTGCCCCATAGGGTTCCAAGGCTGTAATCTTTACGGAAGCAGACTGCCACATGTTTCTCCCACGGAGCAGCTGGTAGATTCGAACTGTTGACCTTTTGGTTAAGCAGCTGAGCACTTAACCACTGCACCACGAAGGCTCCTTTCAGTGGAAACAGCTGGTTTTTCTGACAGAGTTGGGTGCTCAGTTGCTAATAAACATTATTTGGTATCAGCAACAATGACAATGAAATTGCTACTTTTAAAGTGCTTTTGGTCCTAGCAATGACTGAGCGAGAGTCTGAGGATGGCTTAGAGTAATTTCAATTGGTAACTATTTGCCAGGATGCTGTAGAATGGAGAGCATTTCCCAAATTATGTTCTTCCCATTGCTGGTGATCTGCAAGATGTTAATGTGTTCTGTACCAAAGAAACCTGGGAAACACAGCAGATTATATTTCTCTCTTAAGCTCTGAGAAGATCTGCAAAAAAGAAATATTTACTTTGCTCGCTCCATTATTTCATAAATGTCTTTGATCACGGAAACACCTTTTCCAAAGAAAATCTATTAACATCTCAGGGAATATAGCTTGGGAAATCGCCAGGAGTCTGCAATGTGCTTCCCCATTCTTCCATAAAATATCGATGATGAACAGTGTCTTTTCATTCAGTACTTTGTGAGAATGTTTTGGTTTTGCTTTAACCTACATTAAGGCAGGAACCTGCACTCTCTGCTCACTTCTGTATCTGGTGTCTAACAGACTGTTTGGCAAACATAGATGCTCGATTAATCAATAAACGACCACAGTTCTACTAAGATGATTCTTTCAATTAAAATAGACCTATAAAATTCATTGATATCTCCCTTCAGTTCGTGGAGCTTTATCTGAATTCCCATAAATATCATCCACAACAGCATCAGGGTCTACTGGCTGATAAAAGAGAAGGAAGGGGCAGAGAGGGAGGAGAAGAAGAAAAGAGCAGGGAGGACACCAGCATCAGCAGCACTATGCCCTAGGGGATTATTAAAGATGACTGACAGCTTATAAGGTTCTTCTGGAGAAAGCATCTGACAGCTCCCCTGCATTATTCACAAACCTTTTAATAGGCATGCCGCACCCTCTCTACACCCTTCTCCTCTCCCTCCGGTTCGCTCTCACTTCTTCCCTGCTCGTCCCTCCTCACCAGGTGGCTTCACCCTCACCTCACTTGCTTGTCAGTGGATCAGTACCATGTCCAGTAGGACAAGGGGACATCCCTCAGGAGGAAGTGGGCAAGCCAAGGACTCCATGCTTCCCTCCTGAAAAAATGGCAACTTCTTTATGAGGCTAATTAAGGCTTCAATCTACTTCTGATTCATCATTATTAAAACCTTACAATTGTCCGATGTAAGAGAGACAACTACAAAAGTGTGTTTTGAAATTAAAAAAAAAAAAAAAGTTGAAGAGGAAGAAGGAACAGAGAGATCTGAAGGCAGCGAGAGTGCCGGGATACCATGCAAAGTGCGAGTCAGGAGCGCCAAGCAGAACGTTGCCACTCCAGCCCCAGAGTGGTGACCGTTTTCCCTCTTGTGCTGTGCCTGTGCCTGTGTCTGTCTCATAGCAGGAGATGGAAGAGAGAAGGGCTGCTGCGCGACAGGGAGAATTTCTTCCTTTTGTTCTCGCTCCATTTTGCCCCCCTCTGCTTCGATGACAGAGGCGCGATTCTCACCAGCTGCTTTCATGCAAGCTCATAACATTCTACATGTTCCCCCAGTGGCAATTCCTGTAGGAGCATGGGACAGCCATGCTAAGTACTCCAAGCAAGGTCCGGGAAGGACATCACAGCTTCCAAAACATGTTCTGCAGGGTTCTGGCACCAGAAGAGTCTCCCATCACAGCCCAGACCTCTATTGTGAAGCAGCTAAGGGTAAGTCAGGCCCCTCCCTGCAAACAATGCTGCACAGAGTGCAGGCTCTTCATTCCACACCATTTATGGGACACCTACTATGTGTCAAGGTCCCTGGGTGGCACAAACGGTTTGCACCCAGCTACCAACTGAATGGTTGGCAGTTCAAACCCATCCAGCAGTGCTGCTGAAGAAAGGCCCGACAATCTGCTTCCATAAAGATTACAGCCAAGAAAACTCCATGGAGCTCAATTCTACTCTGTAACACATGGGGCTGGCATAAGTCAGAATTGACTTGACAGCAATAGTTTCTGGGTTTTTTTTTTTTTACTATGTGTCAGGCATTACAGAAGAAAACTTATCTTTGGGGCAATGTGGTCTTACCTAGGGGGTGCTTCTCCTCCTGGCCCCCAACACCTTCCCTGCCTAGGCCTCCCCCTAGACTAGCAGGCTGGCAGTGCTCCGCATCTCTCACCTGCTGATTCCCTGAGTGACACACACATGCACATGTGCACACGACGGGGGTGATGACAGACAGAGAAAGCAATCCGGGGGTGGCAGCCCACCTGCGCAGGGACTGCTCAGCGGGCTCCAGCCCTGACACAGTGGGAATGTGTTCCTTTGGGAACCTGCCTGAGCGGAGGTGGTGAGCTCACCCACTCCCTCCGTAAACAGGCACACATGGCAATTATCACATTAATCTCCAGCGGGTGGGGGAGAATGGATGGGAGGTGGGGCTGGAGCGAGTAGGATTGGAGAGAAAGACAGGGAGGGAGAAAGCCAGAGGAAGGGGGCCCCACAGTGCTCCTCCGAGCCTGAGCTGTATGGACAGGGCCAGGCCCCCACTCTGGGAAACAGGCTCGGGCTGCACAGGGATTGTGGAAAATATGCTGATGGACCCCTTGCACATGCACCCTCTTCAGAGAGCAGCTCTGCCCATGGAGGTTATGACTGAGTGGGGAGGCTGAGAGGGTTGGGGCTGAGAATAAGGCAGATACTGATTCTAGGGTCCTGTCAGAAAGAAAGGGTTTCTGGGCCACACCTGCTTCAGAGGCTGGTGGCGGCACCTGCTTCTAAGCTCTGGGCTGATCTACATCAGGGTTTCTCAACCTTGGCACTATCAAAATTTGGGGCTGGATAATTCTTTGTTCTGGGGAGTTGTCCTGTGCATTGTAGGATGTATAACATCCCTGGCCTCTACTCACTAGATGCCAGTAGCACTCCCCTCCCTAGTTGTGACAATCAAAAATATCTCTAGAATTGACTAATATCCTGGGGCTGGGGGTGGCTTCCAGATGAGAACCACTGGCCCAGATGCTCCACCTCAAAGAGAGATCTTCGGCTTCATTCATTGTCAACCGAGCTTGGGTCAGAGGATGGTTGGAGCAGCCATCTTAGTCTGCCAAAAGGCCAGGCCATTCATCTCAGCAAAAGCATCTGTCCAACGCCTCTGCCGACCACTCCTAGGGAAAGGGAAACTCAGAGAGGGCAACGAGTGGGGAAGGAAAGGGTCAGAGGCTGAGGACTGATTCAACTGCTTAACGTCTTCCTTAACTGTAACATGCCCAACTTAACGAGCTGACTTGCCCTCCACTTGGCCAATTTGCTCCAACACCAAATGTGACAGCTCTCTTCCCACCCCAAATTACTTGGATTCCATGTTCCATATCACAGAGCTGAAACGCTCATATTTTGTTCAACAAATGTGTAGACCACCTACTATGTCACAGACATTCTTTTAGATGTTGGGGATAAATGGTGAGTGAACTTGCCTCAGGCCCTGCCCTGGCATCACTTAGAGTAAAATGGGAGAGACCCACATTAAACAAATGATCACACAAATGAACTGCTAACTTTAAACTGTGGTGCTATGAAGGCATCATACAGGATACTGACACACAGGTGGGTCTGACCTGGTCTAGGAGGTTAAAAGAGGATTGGCTGATACTTTCAGAGAAAAGGATCATATGAGAGTCTAAGAACCTACCCTGACTGAGGCAGCAAAGAGCAGAAAGACAGAAAACATTCATTATGGAGATAGAAGAGAAAGAGAAAAAAGGTTAGGATTAAGAAGTGCTGGGAATCTTACTTAATACATCATATCATCAGAAGGTTGACCAACCTTACAAAGCTGGCCAAATCCCTCCCGAGTCACACCAGTTGGACAGTGTTTCTATGGGGACAGCCACTTGTCCTCCTCTTACTATGCCCACGTTTTGGGAAAACGACACAACGTACAGTGCACCCTACAAGTCACTAGGCAGTTAAATGCCTACAGATGGTCCTACATCCCAGAATGCCAGTCATTGTCTTGGAAGAGGATTATGAGAACATATTATCCAACCACATCATTGGACAGAAGAGGAAACTGAGGCCCAGAGAAGTGACTTCCCTGAGGAAATAAGCAAGTTATTGGCAGAACTGGGACCACAATCTAGAACCACAATGGGTAAACTTCTTGAGAACGCTTGATTCTCCATATCTCGTTTAGTCCCAGGTTTCTCTCAAAAGCAATCCTACCCATATTATTACCACCTTCTAGGGAAGAATAAAGGAGCAATGGTTAAGCGCTTGGCTGCTAACTGAAAGGTCAGCAGTTTGAACCCACCCGCGGCTCCATGGGAAAAAAGACCTGTCAATCTGCTCCCGTAAAGATTACACCCTTGGCAGCCCTCTGGGGCAGTTGTACTCTGTCCTATAGGGTTGCTATGAGTCAGAATCAACTCAATGGCACAGAACAATAGGGAAGAACAAAAGATAAATAGGAAAGTCAACACTAGGATCTAGCAGCAGGAAAAAGAGCTGTCTTTCCGGCCCACAGGCAAGAAAGAAGGGTGGGGAGCAGGTGGAAAGAGAGAGGACAGGGAGCTTCAAATGAAACATAACCACCTGCTGCACCCAGGAGGGGGCTGAACCTGTCAGTCCCGCCAGGCACAACATTTTATTATGTCTCAGATCCCTGAGCATATTTAATAAACATGCTAAGTCTTCCCACATAAACAAGCTCCAAAGGCAGCATCTGGCTTAGCCAGGGGCCCATTATAAGTAATCAAGACTCACCACACTCTCTGGTCATTTCCAGCCCCCTGGACTTGATGGCTAGCAGTCACCTTCTCCCCACTTTCCTGGGTATAACTGTGATTGTCAGGGAGGGTCCAACAGTGCCTTAGTCCAGATCCAAAAGTACGTCGGGGAGTGACTGACTCTTTGGACAGTTCATCGCCTCTTTTTCTCCTTTTCTTGCCAGTGGGAAAACAGCGCAGAATCAGTTAGGCAATGAGGACTGCCAGAGAAAGGCAGCACTCCCGCCCCTTCTATAGGCAGCCATGTGATGCGAATGAGAACAGGCTCAGGAGCTCCATGACAGGGAGCTCTGCTCAGCTTCATGGCCAAGCACTGTCCCCACCCTGGATGTGAGCTGTTGATCACCAATGGTGTTGGGCAGACAGGGACTGACATGTCAGTGTCAATCCGTCCACACTCCTGGGAAGACAACTCAAGAGGAAATACCAAACCCAGGGAAGGTAGGCGGGCCACACTGACTATAAAGCTGCCATTACCGTGTTCATGTGAGGGAGCATCTCAAAACCCACAGGCGCTCAGGGCTCTGCTCTGCTTAAACCCTCCTAATTCCATTATCACTGCGATGTGATGTTTACCCTCTCACCACCCTTTCTGAACTTATCCCAGAAAGCCAACACGGAGTTAACAGATCCTTTAAGCAACGTCTCGTAACTGTTGGAGCTGGATTTGGGCTACATGGGGGTTCACTATACTATACTCTGCTTTTGTGTATGTTTGACTATTTCTATAATAAAAAACTTAGATTTTTTCCTAAATTAAATAGCTTAAATAGTTTAGCATCATATGAGCATTTTAGGAGAATCCCTTTTTTAGTTAAAACAGTTACAAATGTTAACAGTGATGATAACCTGGGAGGTAGAAATAACTGACATTTAAATGTTTTGATACTTTGCAACTTTCTGTAGTAACTAAGCTTTGTTTTATGGTCAGAGAAAAAATAAAGATTATTGAGAAAAAAAGTTTTAAAAAGGGTTCTCTTGCCCTACAGCCTGCAGCCCATGGTGCTGGGGAGGCAGAGATTCCTGGGGCTGCTGGGAGGTGAGGACAGAGGCAGTTAATCCTATGCTGAGCTATCCAGGCTGGGGTGCTGCTTTGCTGTGGAAAAAGGGAGTGTGTTGCTCCTCAGCTCAGTGAGTTGCCTTGACACCACCATATGCACGCTGGCCAGGGCACGTGAATTACAGGGGGAGTTAAACAGGATGCACCCTGTGACGACGGTCAGGTAAAACACGTTTCCCCTTTACAGGACTTGCTGATGGGATACTTGATGCACTCTCTCAAGAGGGCAGAATGAGAGAAGAGGTAAGTCTCAGAAGACCCTTCTTTGGAGGCCCAAGGGCAAAGATGACAGTACATGAGCCTTGACAGACCTCCCCACTTAGCAAGCTTTATGCAAGGTCCACTGTACAGGCAGTCCCCAGATTACAAACGAGTCCCGTTCCTAAGTCTGTCTTTAAGTCAAATTTGTAGGCAAGTCAGAACACTCAGGTACAGTTCATATGCACTGTTAGTTAGTCAAATGTTTGTCTTAGTATGTAGTACATAGTATACCTTTCTATGCATAAAAAACGTTAAAGAAACACTTCCAGATACACTAAAACATCTTTAACACAGTAATAATAATAATGTTTTGATGCACATCACAAAGTAGCACCTGTTTGTTATCAAGAGCCACTGTAAGTACCTCGAATTTTTAATATAATAGGCTTTATGGGGCTGGTTTGTAACTACAGGTTGTACGTAAGTCTGACATTCGTAATCTGGGAACTGCCTGTATTCCATAAAGAACGTGCTGGATGATGCACCCTGTCTCCCTGCTGCTTAAAACCCTCCAATGGCTACCCTTGCCAAATCTCTTACCATGACTGACCTCATTCTAACCTTGGTAGCTCTCCTCTCACAGTCCTTGCCTCCCTGTTCATGAAGTCACATGGCCACATCCAACTTCCTGAATTCCCCCCATGCCATGTTCTTTCAAACCTCTATGCTTTTGCTCATGTTGTCTCCACTGCCCAGAATGCCTTCCCCATCTTTTCCACCTGGAAAGCCTCTAACCACACCCTGATTAAATACTGCCTCCTCTAAGAAACCTTCCCAGAGTAAGTCACTCCCACCATTCCCTGCACTCAATTCTACCATCCCACCCATAACTCTGTTTCAATCACTGCCGGCTTACGTGGTGTTCTCCTCTGCAAGACTTGACACTCCTCAAGAACAAGGAGTAGGTTTTATTTGTCTATATATTCCAGAAAGAATGTGCTGGATGACACGAGTAATAGGTCTTCAAGCGTCCCTAGCTGGCTTTCCACCCTATTGCATGGTCCTCAGGGATTAATCCTTCTCGTTACCATTACTTATTGCTTTTCCTTTGGTCGCCTTTCCCCTCCAGCTAACCAATCACTCAAGCCTGATATGAGTATTCTAACCTTCATCACCTTGCAGATTATAGAGCTAGAAGGAATCACAGCATCTTGCATAAACCCGTCCTTTTACAGGTGAAGAAACTGAAGGTCAAAAGCTAAGTGACTACTCAAAGATACTCCACTACTTGGTTGAAGAGGTGGAACTAAAATGCAGGACCTCTGACCCCATCCACTCTGCACAGCCCTCTATTCTATACACTCAGGTCAGTATTAAAATACATATGGCCTCGTTCTCTCTAATTATCTTGTATGTAATTAGTCTGACTGCATGATCTCATTTGAGGTTGAAGGCTATGATCATGTCTGTCACTTCCTCTGAAGGTCCAGAGCTCTGAGCTCAGACCTGCAAACACTGTTATCCAAATCAATGAAGATAGGAGGATGGGGGCTAAATGTCATGGAAGGCTTCCTAGAGCTGTAGCTGTACCTTCATCTGAACTTGAAAGACGAGGGGGATTTTGATTGGCCAATCAAGGGGGAAAGACATTTCAAGGACAGGGAAATAGGTGGGAATGAAGAAGCCACAGAGGGTTACTGCTGTCAACAGTGAGTAAGGCAGGCTAAGACAAGGAGGAGCAGGTCATGGAGGATCCTGAATGGAGGTCTAAAATGTTTGTATTTGCTCATTACTCATGAGCCCTTCCTTCTTTCTTCCCTCTCCTGTCCCATTGTTCTGCCAAACATCATATTTGCAAACGTAGCTCAGCATCTATTAAGGCCTCCTATGTGCACATCACTCTAGTTCACTTCAGAATTGCCCCAGCACTTAGGAATACCCCACAGTAGCACACATATTCATTCATCACTTTCTGCATGTGTACTATGCACAAGATGAATGAGAAAGGAAAACAGTCCTCGAGTGCCTTGGTATCCACAAGAAGACTAACTCAAGAGTACAAATACCTACAATAAAAAAAACAGAACATTAAGTGCTGCACTTAGGTATTTATTTATACTAACTTATAGGCCTTTTTTATGTGTGCTGTCTCTTTCATGTATTGGTCCTCCCTTCCCATTAGGGCTGAATGTTTCCCAAAGACAGAACTGCATCTATTATGTTTCTGTTTATTCTACTAACCCCTAGAATATTATTCTATAAACAGGAGACTTTCAATAATATTGACTAATAGCAGATCATAAAAACCATTGGCATTCTTCTGCTTCATATGTCTATAGAGTTTCCTTCTCTGGACATAAATATAGCGCCTGTAAAATGGCATCTCTGTTGACATGCAGCAAGTACACTTAGCTAACTCAAACATCACAGCATACAAGAGCAGACAATCAAGAAAAAAGCTTCAAATAATCATTTCTCTTGGCTTTCATTCTTCCCCCCTCAATGGCTTCTGAGCAGGAGGTGAATTAATTTATTGTTGAACATCTCTGTTTGAATTAATAATTGTGTGTCAAACACTATGTAAGGCTGGTTAGCCCAGCTGGTTCCCTGAAGAAGCCCCAGGCCAGTCAGTTTCATTTATTTTGTGGCCATAGAAAACATTCTTACTTCTTAATAAGAACTGCTCGAAAGCAAGGAACTACAGATTTAAGTTTTGTACCTCCAGAACCCAAGAGAGCCCCTATGGAAAACATGCTTAATAAATTTCCATTGATGTTGATGATGGTGATAAGGGCCCAGTCCTAAGTGCCTGTTTGGAGTCCCTTGGTGGTGCAAACGGTCAATGCGCTTGGCTGCTAACCGAAAGGTTAGAGGTTTGAGATCACCCAGAGGAACCTCAAACAAGGCCTGGTGATCTATTTATGAAAAATCAGCCATTGAAAACCCTACGGAGCTCAGTTCTATTATGACACACAGGGAGTCACCAGGAATCAGAGTCAACTTGACTGGAACTAGATAATGTGCCTATTTATCACCTAAGTGGCTGAGAGTACATGAATAGAATAATATTTTAGGTGTTAGTAGATTGAACAGAGAAATAAAAGATATAGTTCAGTCTTCGAGAAATATTCAGCTCCAGTGGGAAGGTGAGGCTCTCCACGAGGGTCCTACTGGATCAGAGTTTCTCACAGCACACTGGGTATCACAAATGGGTTACAGGTATATCCAAGACATCACTCCTCTCTGTCCTCAAGACCCCTAGCAGAGCCTGGGGCAGCCAGAGTCCTCAGGATGGTCACCTGCACTTATGAGCAGCCTTGTCCCTGTCCGTTTATCCCAAAGTCATATAATGTTATCATTTTCTACATGTGTCGTGATGTTAAAAAAAACAAACCAATAATCACTGTACTATGTGACCATCTGTCAGGGACACTGAGGAGAGAATTCTTCCCTTGAGTAGGTACCTATATCAGATGACAGATGGTGGGTCCCTTCCAACTCAGACTCCATATTCCCCACTTTGCCTCTCCTCTCTCTCATAGACCCTTTTCTCAGGTTCCAGTTCTACCCCTCCGCAGCCCCTTCCTCTTTTCTCATCTCTTGATTTCTACTGTCTTGTTCACTCTGCTGCCACCCACCTAGAAATTCATTTTGATTTTTCCTATTTCCCTTTAGATACACAAAGCTCATTCCAACTGATCATTCCCATCAGTTTTTTATTTTAATTTTTTTATTGTGGCAAAAATATATAAAACATTTGCCAATTCAACCATTTTTACATGGATAATTCAGTGACATTGACTCATCATGTGTACAACCATCACCACTATCCTTTTCCAAATTATTCCACTACAGTTAACAGAAATACAATGCCCCCTAAGCAATGACTCCCTGTTTGCCCCTTCCTCCCACACCTGGTAACCACTAATAATCCTTTGTCTCAATATATTTGCTTATTTCATATAAGTGGGTCTCACTGGTTTTGGGGCACGACAAGGTTGAAAGAAAATACAGATAATAAAATAATAATGTTCATATTTTCCCAAATCTGAGAACCATTAGAAAAAATATTTTTTAACTTTTACCATTCTTGGCACACCATTCTCTGCACAATTTTCTTTGCTGCTCATTAGAGCATGCACTAAAATCAATGATGGGTGAATGATACAAGAATGGATACAAGCCATGGATAGCAGGCCCCACATAGATCCAGTCACACCTATTCCTGGAAGCACTAAGAAGACCTTTTTGAAATGTCTGTATCTGAACATTTTCTGTAACTAAGATCCAAAGGCTCCAGTGTAACTGACGAGAGAAAAATAATCATGAATTCAATTTGTTAGGCTCAATGCTGGACACTGAGTCAGGTGTATAACATACATTAACTCTATTCTTTCACAACCACTTGCAAGAGAGGTGCTATTGTAATTACACACACACACACACACACACACACACACACACACACACATATATGTCCCCAGGCTCAGAAAAGCTACAGGACTTGTCCAAGATCCTATAGTTAGTATGGTGTGGAGCCAGAATCCAAACTCAGGTTTGACCTTCTTAACACCATTCTCTTTCTACTGCTTTGTGTTGCCCTTGTGGGAAAAAAATGAAATCAAATAACAACGTTGTTTTAACTAGAAAAATATCTGAGAACAGAGCTATCGGTGCAGGTATTTACAACAGCTGTGCCAGCAGAGAAAACCCTTTCTGACTCATTTCATATTGTAATCTGTCCAAATGTTAGCAAAGCCTATTGTTTCGACTCCTTTGACATCTACACCCTAACTTAGTGGTTTCTTCTCTGCAGTGGATTTCTGACAAAATTGGAAGGCTGTCACAGCTAGTTTCCTGGCCAGCTGTGCAACAGCCATCATGTTTCCAGGAAGCCCTGAATATCAGTCAAGAGGGACATGTGATTCCCAGCCACAGTCAGCTCCAGTCATTAGAGAAAGGGAGAGCTTTCATTTCTAACCAACACATCTCGTCCTGTCTCCTCGCTGCTTAAAACCCTCCAATGGCTGCCTTTGCCAAATCTCTTACCATAACTGACCCCATTCTAACCTCGGTAGCTCCTCTCTCACCAGTCCCTGCCTTCCTGTACATGAAGTTACATAGCCACATCCAACTTCTTAAATTCCCCCCATGCCATGTCCTTTCAAACCTCTGTGCTTTTGCTCATGTTGTCCCCACTGCCTAGAATGCCTTCCCCATCTTTTCCACCTGGAAAGCCTCAAACTGCACCCTGACTAAATACTGCCTCCTCTAAGAAACCTTCCCAGAGTCAGTTACTCCCACCACTCCCTGCATTCAATTCTACCATCCCACCCATAACTCTGTTTCAATCACTGCCGGCTTATATGGCGTTCTCTACAAGGCTTGATGCCCCTCAAGACAAGAAGTAGGTTTTATTTGTCTATATATTTGCTCCAGAACACAACCTAGTTCTCAGTAGGTGCTCAGCAAGTGTGTGATGAATGAATATATAAATGAATAACTTAATAAGCTGAATGCATGGTTCTGATTGAAGCTAAGGCAAGTAGAAGGGAGAAGAGAAAGAAAAGATGATGAGAAAGAGGATTTCTCAGAGTTAATTAAATGCCTAAAGGTTTTTTCATCACTAAAAGGGCAGAGTTAGTGGATGGTTAGAGGGGATTTATCAGGGATTATCACTTAATAAGCCCTTCCCTGGTGTATTTTGCCACAAAGGACTTCATCCTCTAATCTTCTCTGGAAGAAGAAAGGCTCTATCACTCTTATCTCTGATGAGCTCAGAAAAGGATTAAAACAAAACTGGTAGACTGACTCTGCCTTCTCATACAGCTACAGTTTCAGCACTGATGCTGGTCAGAGCGAAGCAGAAAATACAACCTTGACAACATGAACCTGGACTGTGGTCCCTCAGGGCCCCAGACAAGGATTATAGAACTCCCCCTGATGTAAGAATGGGGTATCCCATCTCTCAGGGGTGGAGTGGAGGGATATCTAAGAGAGAAGAGGGAGCCCCTTTGGAGAAGCAGCAGAAAACACAGTCTCTTTGCCAAATAGATATTGCTAGGAAATCCCTAGTTAATGTTGACAGCACCAGCTATATGGCATTTGGGCATGAGATGATGGGGGGAGAAAGCATCTCTCAAAGGCAAGGCTGGGCCTTAACAAAGATTGAAACTCTCTAGATTGCAGCTTGAGGGCTCTGCCCTCTTCAGCTGGTGTGGAGTAGAGATGTTTCCTCTGCTGGGAATGTGTTTTAGCCTCAAATCTGATAACCCACTTCCCCTTGCTAAAAGTCACTGTGAAAGCACTGGCCAGCCCCTAAGCCTTTCTTATATTCCATCTCCTCGATAAAAAAAGCCCTAATTTCCTAGGAAGGGTGCTTCCTCTGACTGGTGCTTCAGGGGCTTTTCAGGTCTCCTTTGCGTCTTCTAATCCCCACATTCAGGCCCAGGCCCCAGACATTCTCTTGGCTAAATTCTGGCTTTAGTCTGGACAGTTTGAATTTCTTCAGTTCAACTCTAATATTCAGCATCAGGTCACTCTAAAAATACTGATAAGAGGAACACTTTTTGGAACAATTACTATGTGCATTTCACCCAATTAACTCATTTAATCTTCTCAACGATCCTTTGAAGCAGACGGTAGTATCATAGCCTTTTTCTCTGATGAAGAAACTGAAGCACAGAGTGGTTAAGTAACTTGCCTGAGGTTGCTCAACTCCTAAGTGACAGGGCAGGGCTACAATCCAGGCAGTCTGACCCCAGCCCTCTTAACCAACATGCTCTGTGCCTGGTACAGTACCCGAAACACAGTAAACGCTCCACACACATTAGATATTAGTGTTATTATGTCAATAGTTCAAGCTCAGTTCCCCTTACTCAACAGTTGGTGAAAAAAAAAAGAAAAAAAAGAATGAATTGCCATGATCTATATTCATCTCACCTAAACATTTTAGTTGCAAGGAGACTAGTGCCTATTTCGGAACATCTTTTATTTTATTATTTGCCAGATACAGTAATATTTATCATACCATATAATAATTATCTCTTTACCTGTCTGTCATCAAATCTGTGGGCTCTTGGAGGACAGAGTTTTCTGTGTCTTTGTATGGAGAGTGTCCAACACAGTGTTTGACACTGAACATGTGCTCAATAAACATCTGTTACATGAATGGATGAATGAGCTAATCATTTAGAATCAAAATGTAGAGGTGTATTCCTGCCACAACTGATACAGATTGGGTAAGCATGGTCTAGAAGAGTGGTTCTCAAAGTGTGGCCCCTGGGCCAGCAGCATCAACATCATTTGGGACCTTGCTGGAAACACACATTCTTCTCCATTGAAAAGGCCTCTAGGGATGGGGCTCAGCTATCTGTGTTTTAATGAGCCCATCCAGGTGATGCCCGCTAAGGTTAGGCAACTACTGGTCTAGAAAAACAAAAAGGGAAGTGTACCATGGCTAGCCTCACTGAGAGGGATCTGAGGAAGGACAAAGCCTGAGGTTGAGTGGGGAGGAAGAAAGATGACAGAAAGCCATGGGGAGAGATGGCAAGGGAGGAGAAGGGGAGTGGGTGAGAAGGAGAGATTGATCCACTTCACAGTTGCCTAGGAGTGAAATGGGTTCATAATCTCAGCTGGCTGGTGCCACAGCAACAGGTACAGCCCCTCCACTGCACCCTCCCCAGGATGGCCAGTTGTTAGTCACACCAATGCTGAGTCCTGAGCCCTGCACAAGGATTTAAGCTTCAGTGAGCTGGAAAAAAAAAGACAGTGAGGGGAAAGCTTAAAGGAAAATCTCCCCACATGAACTCTGGTCCCTGCCTGGGTTCCTGAAAGGCCACCTCTTCATAAGGGCAAAGGGGAGCTTTTAAGTCTCCAAAGGTGGTGAAGACATACCTGGATAAAAGCCAACATAGAGGCACCTGGGTGTACCCCTCTGCACCCAGATCACACTGTAACAGCCTGGCTAGAATGGCCTGGCTACTCTGGGGACTTACTGTGAAGAAATGACTGGCTTAAGAGGAAAAAGAGAGAGCCCAACTGAGCTGCTGGGTTAGGAGCAGAGGAAGCACGTGTGGATTATCCAATAAGCAAGGTAAGCACAGGCTTACTTGTGCTTACTTACTAATCTGTAGTGAACAATTTCACATACTTCCCCCACATCAGAGATTCTGCTTCTAGGTATGGCCGGCCTCTGTCTCTCTCTCTCTCCCAACCCCACAGCACCTTGCTACAGAATCAAAGCTTCTTTTCACACTTAGAATTCCTGACGAGGCAGATGACTCAGTAAGAAAGGTAAGCACGGGCTTACTAGTGTTTACTAATCCGTAGTGAACAATCTCACAGGGGTTTCACTTTGAAGTGGCATGGTGAAACCCATGTGAAATTGTTCACTATAGATTAGTAAGTAAGCACAAGTAAGCCTGTGCTTACCTTGCTTATGGGATAATCCACCCCTAAGATGAGGGTACAATGAGGCAAGGTTCAGAGACGGGGGAAGGGTTAATCCAAGAGCCAGATGAGGAGACCTATGTGTGGAAGGAGAACAGGAACAGGGCTGACAGAAAGACTCCAGGCCAGATACTGTTGAAGGAAGAGAAGAGGAAATGAGGAACAGAAGGCCCACAAGACTGTCACAGCCCAGTTCTGGGAATGGCTTGACCTGTCAGAAAAGCCACTAGGCAGACACACATCTAACTGGCGTCTCTAACAAAGGTAAGATGAGGCTGCAGGAGGAAGATATTGAGATGAGCTCAATGCACAAAGCGCCATACGTTTGATGGAAATAACTTAGTAAAAGCGAGTTTACAGCCAACTACACGTTAAAAGTAAGATAAAATTGCTGTTGCTATGTTTGTTTCCAAGAAGAACTGTGTTATGATTAGACTCAAAGGCTAGTGTTAGAATTCTGAGCAAACTGCATAGAAGGCTTAGTCTTGCTTTCTCTCAGCATGAGAGAAGGAAGCAAATAAAGAAGAGCTGAATCAACATACCACAGCTATGTTGAGGGTATCTGCCCTCAGAAAATTCGTAAGCAGCCTTGAACCTTTTTGTTTGTTTGTATTGGGTGGGGGAAGGGGAATGTGCTGAGAGCTTTCCCATACCTGGTTTATTTTAATCCTCATAATGACCCAGTGAAGTTGTCATTATTACCCCCATTTTATGGATTTAGAAACTGAGCCCAGAGAAGTCAAGTAGAATGCAACTAGTAAAAGGAAGAGCTAGAGTTCAAACCCATGTCTGCCTGATTCAAAGACCATGCTCTTTTACCCGTAACAATGGACATAATTCTGTCCACAATGACAACAAGGAGAGAGAAACAGAAGGCCAAAAATTACCCAAGAATTGTGTTGCCTACTCCATGCAGAATTAGGTGCCTCTCACTGGACAGGTTAGCTCTGTGAGACAAAATAGTCTAATGAGAAAACCCTGGACTTGCCTCTTATTAGCTGTGTGACATTGAGCAAATCATTTAACCTAGCAGTGCCTCAGTTTTTCAATTTATATAATGGGAATAATAATCCCTACATAGATAAGTACTGTGAAGATGAAGTGAGAAGTATAATCTAATAGCTACCCCTCACTCCACCACCCAACCCTCAGCCTACTATGTTAGCTTCAAGATTAAGATAGACTAGGAAGAAAAGCCTGGGAATCTACCTCCAAAAATTAGCCAATGAAAGCCCTATGGATCATAACAGTCTGATCCACAACTGATCATGGCGATGGCGCAGGACTGAGCAGCATTTCATCCCGTTGTGCGTGGGGTCACCATGAGTCGGGGGCCTACCTGACAACAGCTAACAACAGCAACCACATCTTAGTAGATGCGCAATAAAGAGTAGTTGATGACAGTAATAACAATAGTCTTTAAAGTCAGGTGTCTTTGAAATTGTGTATGCAACTCCAGAAATAAAATCATTGACTAGACTGCACATTCTTTGAAAAAGGAGATTGTGTCTTGAATGTTTTTATGTTCCTTCTAAGTATCTCGTAGACAGCAGATCCTCTGAGAACACTTGACTTATACAGGCTATACTGTATTCAGCCCAGAGTCAAATCAATCTGCATGGGTTCGGGGGTGCCAACTTCACTTCCACAACACTGACACACATGGCTCATAACCAGGGCACACAGAGTCTCAGCAATAAGGAACTTCATAAATGAAATCCCTCTGAAAGAACAGCTTTGTAAAAATGGGCCATACAAACCAAATCAGGGAAGTAGGTTATATATGGGCTATTATTATTATTAATTCTATTAAAAGTAATTAAACAAAGCTCACATCTGTAAAGAGAGGCATTGCCGACCTGATCCTCCAGCATCCCTGTGCGAGAAGAACAGCCTCCTTGGGGGAGGGTCAATCCCCGGCAGGATTCTCCCTCCACCTAGTCTCCTAACAAGGTGACACAGAAAGCCAGTGATAGTGCTTGGAATAGAAGCTATCTCCCTTATCCCCAAACCTGTATTCTTGGGTTACACTACACCCTCTATAACTAGCTCCTCTGGAAACATAGGTATAAAGGAAAGGTATAAATGCACAAATACTACTCTTTCAGTGCAATGAAACAGGTTAGCTCACTCCTCCTGATAACCCTCAGTGATATTCCTGTACTGGCTATAGGGTAGACAGAGGTTGAGAGAAGATGCCTCATATAGAGAATGTGTCGTTGCCAATACTACATCAGGTTATTCATTCAAAGGTGAATATGGTTCAGTTTAAAGTCCTTGGGGTCACTCTGGGATGAATTCTTCCCTCAGGACTCCCCAGAAAGATGGCTGCTGTTTACACTGGTCTCCTGGGGCTTCGTGAACTGACTCTGAAATTTCCTGAAAATTGAAGTTCTAGAGGGTTTTGGGGATCCACTGAATGTGAAATCTGAGGTAAATCAGATTTCCCTAAGCTTGTGGAGCCAGCAAGGGGCCCAAGAAAAGGCCAAGTGGATCAGGCAACTCTTACAGGCTCAGCCAGATTCATCAATCAGAAAAAGTGGCAAAATCAAGGGTTCCTCAACTTTGATTTCCTCAACATTTCAGCTTTGGATGAAGGGGAATAATACAGTCATTTTAACAGGTGCACCCTCAGTATGCGTCCCTGGGAGCCAAGGACCTAGCTTCTCTCTCTCTTCCTCCCCTCAACTGCTCAAGGGTTTACTTCACACTGCAGAGCATCGTCTAAGGTGCCAGGCAGGAGATCCTGGGATGAAAGGTCCATCTCCACTGCCCAGCTATACTGTGACAAGGCCACCTCCATCTGGAAATGCAACTCAACACACTCTCCTGGAACCCTGAAAACACTCCCGGCACCTACCTATTTACTGAATACTACCTATGTCCAAAGCACTAGGCTGGGAGGAAGCAAATTGTAGAAAACACCCCCTGACCTCAGGTAGTTTAAGATTCAGTCAGGGAGATTTGAAAGTACAATGATTCAAGACAAAACAAATGATATACAGACATAAATGAAAACAAAAACATCCAGAGAAGGGGATATTATCTGAGGGCTTCAGTGGTCATGTAAGACCCAATCAAAAGAAAAGTCATCCCAGGACCTGAAATATTAAGAGTTCTCTCCAGAGTAGTCCTTTCTCAGCCACAGGTCTCCAACCTCAGCCCAGGCCCATTAGCACACAGCCTGGACTGTGGGACGGTGTGTAATCACCTAATTATCTGAGGATCACACACCTAGCTGGCAGCTCGGCAGCTCTGGGCACTGAGCCCGTGAAATCTACCCTATTAATGCAGCATCAGGCCAGGTTGGTTTGTTCTTGGAGAGTAGGCATCTAAGGAGCACTCGCCCAGCTGAGGGTGACAAACCAGGGCTCCTTCCAGTCAGGCCTTCCGGCTGCCTGGGGGCACTTCCAGAAGGTTCTGGCTCACCTGGCCTGGGAGGAATTACAATAGAGTTGGAGAGAAAAAAAAAAAAAAACACTTGGGAGGTGAGCAGAGCTCAAACCCAGTACACGTGGAAAGCTTGGCACGTAACAGGCACTTAATCAATGTTTTCTTTTTAAATAATAACTAAAGGGAGAAATGAATGAATGAATACTATGTCATAAAAGAAGGGGAAGCTCAGAGTTAAGAGCACTGTTTTGTCCTATACATGATGGCAAAGCCACTGGGAGGAGGCTGAGCATTCATGTCGCATTCATGTCACTTAGTATCATGTCATTGTTATCTAGTTGGTCTGAAGAATATCATGGCCAAAGAGTAGCATAAAAAGAGCCCTAATCACCATGGTCTCGGGGAACATCTAGCTCAACTGGCATAACATAGTTTATAAAGAAAATGTTCTACATTCTACTTTGGTGAGTAGCATCTGGGGTCTTAAAAGCCTGTGAGCGGCCATCTAAGATACTCCACTGGTCTCAGCCCTTCAGGAGCAAGGACAAATGAAGAAAACTAAAGATACAAGGGAAAGATTAGTCCAAAGGACTATCGGACTGTGTCTACCTCGGCCTCCACCAGACTGAGCCCAGTACAACTAGATGGTGCCCAGCTACCACCACTGACTGCTCTGACAGGGATCACAACAGAGGGTCCCGGACAGAGCAGGAGAAAAACTGTAGAACAAAATTCTAACTCACAAAAAAACACCAGACTTACTGGCCTGACAGAGATTGCAGAAGCACCAAGAATATGGCCCCCGGACACCCTTTTAGCTCAGGAATGAAGTCACTCCAAAGGTTTACCCTTCAGCCAAAGATTAGACAGGCCCATAAAACAAAATAGACTAAAGGGGCACAACACCCCAGGGACAAGGACTAGAAGGCAGGAGAGGACAGGAAAGCTGATAATAGGGAACCCAAGGTCGAGAAGGGAGAGTGTTGACATGTCGTGAGGTTGTTAACCAGTGTCATAAAACAATACGTGTACTAAGTGTTTAACAAGAAACTAGTTTGTTCTGTAAACCTTCATATAAAGCACAGTAAAAAAAAGAGCCCTAATTAGTTTTTAGCATGTAAGTACTTAATTTTATTTGTAAAATTTTAGATTATAATATATACTAATGATAAATAATAAATAATGCAAAGATACATTAAAAAATGCTTAGCTTTCCCCCTACCTTCCCTCCATTTCCATCTCTGTCATACGTGCTTACTAGTTGGTATGTGTACTTCTGCACCTATCTCCTGAAACCTGATGCTTTTAGGATAAACGGGACCCTTTAAAAAGGCTTGCAAGATCTGCCCCACCTCATCTCTCTCTTCTCTCTCTCTCTACCACTCTCTTTTACGCACATTCAAACTTATACAGACATATATAGCATTTTGCTATTTATTAAAAAAAATGGTATCATACTATACTCATTACCCTATAACCTGCTTTTCTTATTTAAAAGGCATTATGAATGTACTTCCAGGACAAACAGATCTAATTCATTAAAACACAAATACACACACACACACACACACACACACACACACACACACACACACATACATACATACACTGGCTATGCAACATTCCATAGTATAGATACCTGACAATTTATTCACTGATTTCCCTACTGATATTTATTTTCGGTGCTGTAAACAATGCTGCAATACACTCCCTTATACGTTATATCCTTATCACCTGTTGCTTTTATTTCATTAGGTGGGTGTTTCAACAATGGATTACAGGGTCAAAGGGTATATGTATTTTCAGTAGTAAAGGAATTTATAATATATTCTCCGAAGGTTGTAGTAATTTATCACAGTCTACCAAAAATTCATGAGTGCCTCCTCCTCCACATCTTCACTGGGATAGATGTTATCACTCTTAAATTTGGCCATTCTGATGGATGAAAAATGGGTCCTATATATTGCTTTATGGAGCCCTGGTGGCACAGTGGTTAAGCACTCAGCTGTTAATCAAAAGGTCGGTAGTTGGAGCCCACCAGCCGCTCCACAGGAGAAAGATATGGCAGTCTGCTTCCATAAAGATTTATAGTCTTGGGACCCTATGGGGCAGTTCTACTCTGTCCTACAGGGTCACTATGAGTCGGAATTGACTGGATGGCGATGAGTTTTATATATTGCTTTAATTTGCATTTCTTTGAGTATTAGCATCTTTTCAAATGTCTATTAGCCATACAAATTTCCTTTTCCTTGAAGCACTTATTCACATCCTTTGCCCATTTTTCTATGGGGTTCTTTGTCTTTTTCTTATAGATCTGCACAAACACTCTGTAAATCAGTTATATTAGAACTTCATGTTATATATAATTTTTATCAGCCTATCATTTTTTGATTCTACTTATGGTGTCTTTTACCATAAAAAAAATAAAAACTTGTACTTTGTAATATAATCACTTCTTAAAGTTGTTAACCCAAATATTAGAATTTCCATAGGATATTGAAATATTTATGTGCTTTCCCTCTCAATCTTATTTGAAAGTGACCTCCTTCATGAAAAATAAGATTTGGATAGAATGTGATTTTCCAGAACAGATTTAAAACAAGATAATTTATACAGCAGAATGTTCACAATTGCATTTGATAGAAAAGATGGGAGAACAGTGAAAGAACCCCTCCTTGATCATGAAGGAATAAAGGTTGCAAACAACTTTTATCAAATGTCCATCCCATGTAGAAGCTGAGCAAAGACCATCGACTGCTGACTGCTGTCCTGACACTGAAACAGCTCAACACCAAAGTCCTTTCAGTTGGTTAACCCCAACCAGGCCGTCTTTGTGTGCAAGCTCCTCCTCATTATCTTCCTATCCTCCGGCACTCAGCTCAAGCAACACTTCCCCTGGGAAGTCTTCCCTCATCTCCCTAGACATAAGTTCTCTGTGCTGTTACAGACCTCTCTGCACTCCTCTGTCCTGCACTTATCATCTCATATGCAAATTATTCACCTGTCATTAGTATTTGTATTCCCAACACCTATCACTATGCCTGACACATAGTATGTGCTCCTAGTTGTTGAAAGAAAGAGAGCAAAGGAAAAAAGTAAGAAATCAAGAAAGAAGTACTAAAATCCAAAGCTGATTGTTAGCAGTTAACTGCCGACTCAAGATCAATCAGGAATGAATGTTAAACATTGCTGAAATTACAGGGTAAGTTAAGAGAGAGAAAAAAAGATTCCATTTACAAAAAGCTGATTGACAGACAAGATTTCAAGAGCACGCCTGGTTCATAAAGAAAGGCCCACCTACACTTCAGGGTTGCTGTGCTGTCTTTCTTGAGCTACCATATTTCACTCTGGGACAGACAAATGGTTTTTGGTCAAGGATAAAGTCTAAATATTCATTTTTCAGACTCCTAATGCATTTTGGAATGATCACTATCATTCATTCAGCCCTAAGCACAGCCAATTTTCTCTGAGTTAATCTTGACATCAACACCCCACCTAAAAGATTTTTCTATAATAAAAAAATGATTCATGTGATAGTATTTACACTTCAAGCTTACATCTTCCAGAAACTACATGTTTTTGAATTGACTGTAAGACTACAAAGGAAGGTCACTGGCAATGAACTCCTTGGAGAAAGAATTTTAATTTTTTAATATAAGAAAATCTGGTTATATGGATTCCTTCTTTAACCCCTGTTCTACCCTGTAACTGTGCAGACTTTTACTCCCACACCTGGTCTCAGGTATTCTCTGACAGTAGGTATTTCCATTCCCAAAGGGTTGCAATAGAATCTGTGAAAATGGAAGGTCCCTGAGACTCTCCCAGTGATCACCAGTGTTAGCTCAGGAGCTGACACAAGCATGCGGGATAAGACAGTCGAGCTCTTCACTAGGACAGGATTCAAAGGTTACTGACATCAACTGAGGGACACACAGCCCATCTCAACACCTCATCACCTCCATCTAGCTTCTTGGTGATTTTTGCTTTTTTAAAAATATGACTTATCTAGCCTCATGATTAAAACCTCCGGTTTACAGCATTACAGAATATTTCTAATGATTTCAAATGTAAATTTCTCAAAACAGAAATAATTTTCTTCACTTTAGTTCTAAAGTGAATCTGAACTAAATGCCATGAGCTTGGGGTAGAAGAAGGCTAGAAAGAGAAAGCGGGGGTGGATGGAGAAGACATGACACTAAAACAATCAAATTATTGTGTTACAATTCCAAAAAGTTTAGCAACCTTTAGCTTCACCTGCTAGATAAGCATGTTAATGACACAATTTAAATCTCACCCTCCATAATTTGTCATAATTACCAACACTGGAGAGAAGCCTGGTGATCATGGAGCTATCTACCATGTTGAAAGGCCTTTTTCTAAAAACTCTAGCGAGGCTTGAATAATATCTCCTTATATCTGAACTGAGGCGCCCTGGTGGCGCAGTGGTTGAAGTACTCAGCTGCTAACCGAGAGGCTGGTAGTTCAAATCCACCAGCTGCTCCGCATGAGAAAGATGTGGCAGTCTGCTTCCATAAAGATGACAGCCTTGGAAACCCTCTGCGGCAGTTCTACTGTGTCCTACAGTGTTGCTATGAGTCGGAATTGACTTGACGGCAAGGGGGTTAGGTTTATACCTAACTGGGGTCCCTGGGTGGTTAGTGCATTCAGGCTGCTAACTGAAAGGCTGGAGGATCGAGTCCACCCAAAGGCACCTTGGAAGAAAAGCCTGGTGATCTACTTCCAAAAAATCAGCCATTGAAAACCCTGTGGAGCACAGTTCTACTCTGACACACATGGATTGCCACAAATCAGAATTTCGACGGTAACTGGTATACATGAATTACTCTGCTGGCCTGACAAGCCCCTTCCAATTTACCCTGCAGCTGTTATCAGTTTTCCCGACCCACTGCTCTCATTATGGCCTTTCTCGGCCCAGAACCATGCAGTGGTTCCACTTTGACCACCAATTAAATGCCATGAGCATGACAATCTGGGCCAAGTCAGTCTATGGAAGCTTATCTCCCACCATCTGCCACAGGAGCCTTCACTTTGCACAGCCATTTGATCACACCCTACATTTTCTAGATACAGGTGCCATTTCCCTATTCTATCAATTGCTAACTCTTCCTACAAGGCCTAGTTCAATAGCTTTTCCCTTCCCATGAAACCTCTTGTCCTATGAACAACTCTCCATCTTGAATCATAGCTATCAGTAGCCCCCGCATACCTACGACACTGTAAATGCTAAATAAGTATTTATTGAATGACAGATAAATGTGTGCTGAAATGAACTGAATTTTGAAAAACTTCATTGTTCTTTCACCCTGCTAGGAAGTTAACTCAATCTTTTTTACAGGATTTTTTCTTTTAAGATTAGTACTTGAACACTTATGGTATAGAAAAGTATAGAAAAGCATAAACAGGAAAATAAAAATTACCCACAATCATCACCTAGAAATAACCACTCTCATTACCCTCTTAACTGCACATTTTACATCAACGCAATTAAACAGATTTATGTATGGGAATACTACAGCCTGCGCATGTTTTCCTGATTTTAGACCAAGTCACGTACTATGTACTCACCCAGCATTTGGTTAACCAGAAATCCCTGCTAATGAGCACTCCTACTTACGAACAGCACAATGCAAACAAATGTTCTTAGTGATGACTACGGGGTCCTGCAAGTTTCTGAAGTGCTTCCTCTGAATCATAAATTCATAGAACTTTATCGTTCAGAGGGACCTCAGAGAACATCTCTACTTAAGCCCGTTCTCCTCCCTCCTGTGCATTTGGTAGACATGGCTAATCATTCTTCCCAGGTGGATTTGAACATGGTCTCAGAATTCTTCTCAATATACCACTCTAGGCAACCATATCCATCAACCATAAACTTTATGCAAGAAGAGATCTACTGTTCATCTGAGATTCCATCCCCTCATTCGGCAGATGATGAAAAGGTTTTGAGAGAGACTGAGTAACTTCCCAAGGGCCAAAAGCCCATGAGGGGCAGAGCAGGAAGCAGAACTCAGGTACTCTAACCTCACTCCAGTGTCCTTTGCTTTATGTCACATAGCTAAGAGTTCCAATTGTTTGAATTAAAAGTGAATTTTATTGCAGTTTGATTTTTTCAAAATTCATAATCCACAAAATCTATAGAAGAGTCTATTAAGTACTATTTTTGAACAGAAATTTCTAAATTTATGGACCCAAAGAAATACCCCTGCTTCAGACAAGTGCCCTAATCATTCAATCATTCAGTAAACATTTGAGAACCTACCCTGTGCCTACTCTCTGCTAAACTCTGGCAGACAAAAATAACTATAGTCCTTGCCCTTGAGGAACATATTGTGTAAAGTTTATGTGCACACAGAAGTAGATTCCAAGGCACACTATGATATATAGCAGGTAAGTAACACAGATATCAAGTGTTAACTGAGTTTTTAGAAGGGAAACATCATTGTGGGCCAATTAGTCAGGGACAGCTTCTTAGCCATGGCGGAGAAGTTGAATTTTAATTGAGAAGTTGAATAATCAGAAAAGTGGGAATAGGGTGGCAGAATGTTAGTTGAATGACCAAATGAACTTTAATCGCAGCTGATGATGGTTGGTAATCACTGTGTCCCAGCTGCAGCACCTGATTTCAGAGGAAAGCGTCGTTTGTTTTTTCCCCTAATTAGCTTAATAAAGGAAATGGGAAAGTTTCTTCACCACAGAAGGTCCAACTATGAGGTGGTTATGATACAAGGTGCCTCGAAAATGCTCCTTCCTAAATATAAGTGGCTGTCAAAAAAAGTCTTTTTAAGCAACCACTTCAGACTCTACCCTTGCAACTTCTGAATCCAGCTCCAAACGGACTCACCAGAAAAGGTATGTGCGCCTGTATACAGGGGGGAGGAGAGGGGAACAACAGGAAGATGAAATATGGAATGGGGAAGAGCTTCCAAGTACTCTAAAGCCACCTTCACAATTAGGAAAGGTTCAATAATGGAAGGGTCATGACCTCTTGAAAGGGAATAGCCCTTTACTAAGCCAAGAGCTGGCTTTCCCAGAGTTCAGAGTGATTGTGGAAGACTCTCAGGGAAAGGAAACAGAGGATCTAGCTAGCCTTAGATCTGCCAATGCTTGCTAAAACAATGCTTGCTGAGAATGGGCATGATGCATGGGCATGAGTCAGCTCTGATGGGTCAGTGCCAAGGAGAGTTGGTGGAGGCCCTGTTAACCCATTCGGGAGCAGAGTGTAGGGACTCTGCCATCCAAGGACAATGTGATTATGTCCAGGGGCATTCTGGACAATGAGAAGCTGGGCCCCTGGACCCTGCATTAGATGTCTCAGCTGAAACGGGTCTTCCATGCACCGTACTGAGGGGATAAATTAATTGCTTGGCTGGGCATGACTCTTGCCACAGATGACAAAGCTGGCTTTGTGGGTAAAGGCTCCCCAAACCAGGCATTGTAGAGAGACTGGACTTGGCACAGGCAAGAGCTCTGGCAAGGACCAGAGTCCACCCCTCAAAAACAAAGCTGGCAGTGGAAAAAGCCTCCCTACTCCCTCATCCCCCAATCCACCCCTACACAGTCCTACTGACATTTTTGGCAGTATCTCCCATGGTTACAGACCAGACACACAAAATGCAGCACAAGACAACATGGGAGTGGACAAAAGCACCACCTCTGGAGTCAGCACAACAGCTTGAAATATGCCTTGCCACTCACAGGCTGGTTGGCAAGATAAGTCATTCGGTCACTCAGCATCTTGGTTTCCTCATCATAAGATAACGATGATAATATCCATCTCATACGGTTGCAATGAGAGTCCAGTGTAACAATATATGACCATACTTTAAACCATTAAGGAGCCCCATAAATGCTAGTTGTGTAGGCAATTATTAAATTTACTCACCATATCTCTTTCTGATTATCTAAGTTGTGTACTCACTTAAAGGAGCCCTGGTGGCACAGTGGTTAAACTGTTGGGCTGCTAACCAAAAGGCTGATGGTTCAAACTCACCAGCCACAAAGACATGTTGGTCTGCTCTGTAAAGATACAATCTTGGAAACCCTGTGGGGCGGTTCTACTCTGTCCTATAGGGTCGCTATGAGTCAGAATCGACTTGACCACAACAGGTATGGGTCCCAACTTATTGGCAGGCTAACTGGTACAAGTACCAGTGGCGACATCCATTTTATATTCATAGTTAGACTTTTGGGCAACTGAAGGAGAGAACCATGTCTTCAAAAATATTTTTTTCTGTCTCCCCTTAACATGTACTGGAGAACTATGGATACTGTAAGCACTTACCAAGCACCTTCTTGCCTAATGTACAGCCAACCTGATAGTTCTACGTTTGAAAATGGTTCCATACCTTTCTGTTAATCCTAACTATATTACTTTAATACTCTCAACTCTCCTCTTGGCCTATGGTCTTCCTTCACTTCTCTACCGCCAGTCACCTCACAACCCAAGCCATGCTGCACCCTGCCACCAGGGTATCTTTCCCAGAACACTAAAACATTCAACCTCTTATCCAAAAACTTCTATAGCTACTGACTGTCCATAGGGCAGAGTTACAACTCCTTAGACTGACATTCAAGGCCTCACACAATGTAGCACCAACCCACACATATTTGTACCTACTTTCTTACATGAATCTTCCTCCCTGATCATTTTGGCCTGCTCACTGATGCCACTCAATACATATTTGCTGAATAAGTGGATGGATGCTCGACTAGCACCAAACAAATTAACATTCCATGCACAGTTTTTCCCATGCTGTTTTTTCCTCCTGGAGTGTCTCTCTGTCTTGAGGTAACTGATTATGCATACGAATTATGATATAAATGATGTTGTTTAGAGTTATGCATGTACTAGCTGCATGACCACATAGGGCAGCCCTCCACTCTTGCTTTTACTTATTTAAGTCCCCTTGCTCATCAAAAATCAGTTTGAGCATCATCTCCTGTGTGAATAAAGCCTTCTTGACTTCATGGTACTCAGGAGTCTCTCTTGTCTAAATTCCTCATAGCACATATTGCCTAAGCGATGCCCCCGCCTTCCAGCACCCTCCATCTTGCATTATTATTTGACCTTCCATGTGAGTCCACCAGATAATAAGTCCCTTAATGGAACTCTCCATGTCTTCAACCTCTTTGCACCCCCAGTACCCAGCACATTGCTATGAAGGTAGTGCAATCCATATGGGACTCCTTGGAAGAGGATACTTTCTGACATGTTGAGAGCACTATTTTCAGAGTTTCAGAGGCAGTCAACTGCTGACCAATCCTCAGCGTGCTTTGATCTGTGTTATCTCTGCCCCGTTTATCAACTCTACCTCTACGTCTCACCTTGAGATGAATGAACCCTAAAAAAAAAAACCAAGAAATGAATTCAACTGCACATGTTGGCCCATGCCTCAATGTGTGGATGAGGAGTGTCAGCCTGGTGAGATGACATTATCCAGATGAGGTGTATCTGCATATCTGCAATAGCAGTCAGCATGTGCTCCCCTTCATAGCAAGCTTGATGACACAGCTGACTCACCACAGGAGGCTGCCTTCCTGGGAGTGAAGCCAGCTTATGCTGATCCATCCGCCTTCTCTCACCAGGCAACCCTGGAGAGTTAATACATACTTGCACTATACATCTAGCTTAGGTTAGTGGCCCTGAAATTAATCAATGGCTCCAAAATGAGGAAAACCTATTTGGGTTATATACTAATGGAACTGATTACATCATTTTTCACATGTAATTTTCATGGCCTTGAAAGCCATCTATATGCTATAATAACTGATATGTATCAGAGTTTTTATAGCATACAGATGGTTTTCCTTCACTACAAACCTTTCCTCTGAAATCCAGTCATATGTCCAGCTCAAGATCGTCCTTGTATGTCCAACAGCCACCTCAAACTTAACATGTCTAAACCTAAGTTGCTGATGCTCCCCTTTACAAACCTTCTCCTCCCACAATATTCCTCACCTTAGTTAATGGCAGTGCCAGCCACTCAGGTCAAAAACCTTCAAATCACCATTGACTCCCTCCCACCCACCCTCTTCCCCGTCTTTCATATCCCACTTCAGGTCCATCAACAAATCTATCAGCTTTTCCTTCAAAAATCTATCCAGAACTTCACTCTTTCTTACCACCCGCACTGCTACCATGCTGGTCTAAAGTCACCAGCATCATGCCTGGATTACTGTAATAGCCTCCTAACTGCTCTCCCTGATTCCGCCATTGCCCTCTTTCAGTCTATTCACAGCACAGCAGCAAGAGTGACCCTGTTAAAACGTAAGCTGAATCATGTCACTGCCTTCTTCAAAACTCTCCAAAGGCCTCCTATCTTAAACCAGTTGCAACCCAGTTGATTCTGACTCACATTGACCCCATGTGTGTCTGAGTAGTACTGTGCTCTGTATGGTTTCCAATGGCTGATTTTTCAGAAGAAGACTGGTAGGCCTTTTGTCCCAGGTGCCTTTGGGCAGACTTGAACCTCTGACCTTTCAGTTAGAAATCAAGTATGTTAACTGTTTGTACCACCCAGGAAATCTATGTTAGCCCAAGTAAAAGTCAAAGTCTCATCATGACCCAAAGGACCCTACATGACTTAGCTCCCCATATCTGACCTCAGTTCCTATTTCCCTCTTATGGATTAAGCTCTGGCCTCTTAGCGCTTCTTCAACCTCTCTAGACATACTCCCACCCCAGGGCCTTCACACTTAATGTTCTCTCTGCCCAGAATGCTTGTTCCTCAGATAGCCACATGACTCAATCCCTACCTTTCTTCAAGTCTTTATTCAAAAACCAACTTCTCTATGGGGCCTTTCCTCGCTACCCTACATAAAATTACACCAACAGGCTCTCCTACCAAAGCTGACTGTGCCCTTCCTTGATACCTGGCCCCTTGGATTGTATCACCATCTTACACACTATGTATATTACTTGTTTATTTTGCTTTGTACATTGTTTAGAATGTAAGTTCCATGAACATTGGAATTTGGATTGCTTTGCTCCCTGCTATATTCCCAGTACCTAGACCAGTGCCTGGCACATAATAGATGCTCAATGAAAATTTGTTAAATGAATGAACTCTAATGTAATCAACCAAGAACCATTTATTTTATCTGTTACCACAGTGTTTTTATGAACCAAAAAATTGATAACCTTGAAGTAAGTACTTTAGGGCCAGGTCAGATACTCTGAAGAATGTCTTCAAGAGTAACCTTAAAGGAATTTTACTAGCATTGGGTATGTATCTGGTGTCATTCAACAAATACTTATCGAGCACCTACCATGCTCTGGCACTGGATGAGGTTCTGGAGATATAATGGCGATCAAGGTAAATATAGTCTTTAACCTCTGAAATCTGAAGTCTAGCAGAATCAGAGTTCAACTTCTTCACCAATTAATGAAACATCTCTGGATCTCAATTTTGTTTTGTATAAAAAAATAGGTGAAGATACTTCATCTACGCGAGGACAGGGGACTCAACCAGATGATTTCTTTATGTCCCTTCTATCACTCCGAATCTTTCCTGCAGTGCCTACTGCCACCCCTTCTCTGAAATCTTCGTACTTTTCCCAAGAGCATTTATCTCTGGCTCATCTATTCCCCCATCCCACATATCCACATAAATATGGACACTTAAGCGACTGGGGTCTTAAAAGCTTACGAGCAGCAATCTAAAATATATCTATTGGTCCCATTACATTCGGAGCAAAGGAGAATGAAGAAAACCAAAGACACAAGGAAAATACCAGTCCAAAAGACTTATGACCACATGAACCACAGCATTCACCAGCCTGAGCCCAGAAGAATTAGATGGTGCCTGACTACCACCACTGACCACTCTGACAAGGATCACAATACAGGGTTCTGGACAGAGTGGGAGAAAAATGTAGAACAAAATTCAAATTCACAAAAAAAGAACAGACTTTCTTTCTGACAGAAACTGGAGGGACCCCCGAAACTTAGGCCCCTGGAAACCCTGATAACCCAGAATTGAAACCACTCCTGAAGTCCACCTTTCAGCCAAAGATTAGACAGGCCTATAAAACAAATAATAATACACATGAAGAACATGTTTCTTAGTTCGATCAAGTATAGGAGACCTAATGAGCAACACCTGCCCAAAAGCAAAGATGAGAAAGCAGAAAGGGACAGGAAAACTGGACAAACAGACATGGGGAACCCAGGGTACAAAGGGAAAGGGGGAGAGTGCTGACATATTGCTGGGATTATGACCAATGTCACAAAACAATTTGTGTATAAACTTTTGAATGAGAAACTAACTTGCGCTGTAAACTTTCACGTAAAACAATTGAAAAAAAATCTAGACACACAGCCAATTTATTGTTGGTTCATCTGTAACATTCAAAACACCACTGTAGGCAAATTAAATGTCATGCAGGGACTCATCTGTCTGCAGCTTTGGGTCTCTGGAGCAAGGCATGGGGAAGCCACATTGAGTTTGAAGTCTTAAAGAAAGGAGCTGCCATGCAGACCCAAGAGGCTTTTCTTCCCACACTGAAAATAAACTCCCTCAGCTATGGGGCTCGCCCAGCTAAATGTGGACAAAGCAGCAGTCACCCAGATGACATGAAAAGCCCTAATGACATTTCCAATGGAGTCATTGTGCTAATACCACATCACTCTGTCACTGTCACAACGTTGTGCCCCCTAAAATACCCGGAATCATTTGGGCTCTTTTGTAATGGAGAGAGGTGTGGGAGGCAATCTTTCTCTGGGAGAACACTGAAAAGGCGGGGCTGTCGGGAACTTTGGCAAAGAATATGTTATATACTTACGCCTGCAGCACCTCTCACTGCTGTAATTGTGAGTGATGGCAGTGGGGAAGAAGGGAAACAGAAGTCCTTCATAGGGGGCTTGGCATGAAACAGATAAGCATGAAAGCTGATTAAAACTTAGTCGGAGAGGCAAATAGAGGACAAAGAGCCCCCGAGGGAGTTGTATCAATTCACTTGTCTTCAGACAAACTCAGACTATCTCTATCCTAATCTCCTGCTCTTGACAATGAACTGGATGCTCGTTCATTCATTAAATATTTTTTGGTCGAATACTTCGGATGTGTCAGATACTATTCTAGGTACATTATATCATGTTGAACAACCTGTACCAAACCCCTTGCCATCGAGTTGATTCCAACTCGTGGCAACCCTACAGGACAAAGTGGAACTGTCCCATAGGGTTTCCAAGGAGCAGTTGGTGGATTTGAACCGCCAACCTTGTGGTTAGCAGCTGAGCTCTTAACCACTGCGCAACCAGGGTTCCATATGATGAACAAAACAGACCTTAAATATTCCAATTAGAAGACAAAAATTGCTTATAAGAAACATACCTTAGATATAAAAAAGCACAGAAAGGTTGAAACAGAATAGCACATAAACTCCCAAAATTAGAAGGAAATAATAAAGATAAGAACAGAAATAAAGTGAAAATAAATTTACAATACAGAAAATCAACAAAGCCAAGTACAGGTTCTTTGAGAAGACTTTCTTTAAAAAAAGATAAAAGATAAACCTCTATAAAGGCTCATCAAAAAGTATATAAATACATGCATGCACATACAAGAGAAGAGAGACGGAAGAGATTACCAATATCAGGAATGAAACAAGAGGGTATCATTAGAGATCCTATGGACATTAAAAAGATAATAAGAAGATTATAAACAACTTTATGTAACTAAATTTGATAATTAAGATACAATGAATAAACCAAAACTTCAATTACTGACACAAGAAGAAAGCTGAATAGTCAAAGAAGTTAAATTGGTAATTAAAAAAACACACACAAAACAAGCAAAACTCGAACTTTTAAAAATTTTTCTGCATCAATTGCATTGATCACGTGATTTTTATCTTCTAATATAATGAATGACACCGACTTTCTACTGTGTAACAAATTTGCAACTTGGAATAAAGACAAACAAACTAACAAAAGCCCAAAACAAAACAAGCAAATTAAAAAAAAAAACACAAAAAAACTTCCAAGCTCAGATAGCTTCATAGGTGAATTCTAAGGAAGAAAATGACTCCAACCTTATAAACTTGCAAAAAGTAGAAAAAGAGAGAACATATCTTAACTCGTTTCATGAGAGAAACTTCACCTTGATATCAAAACCCGACAAGGGCACTGGAAGAAGGGAAAATTATAAGTGAACAGAGATAATAAACGTCTTAACAAGAAAATGTTAAACCAAATGCAGTGATACAGAAAAAACAATATAGCAAAACAAAGTTGGCAACGGTCCAAGGTTGCAAGTTTGTTTAACACTGGAATATCAATCAATGTAATTGACCACATTAAAAGAATTTAGGAGAAAAATCATGTGATCAATGCAACAGATGCAGGAAAATAAAGTTCAACCCCTGTTCATGACAAAATATCTTTAGCAAATTAGGAATAGAAGGAACTTTCTTAATCTGAAAAAGGGTAGTGTCTTAGTCACCTAGTGCTGTTGTAACAGAAATACCACAAGTGGATGGCTTTAATAAAGAGAAGTTTATTTTCTCACAGTCCAGTAAGCTAGAAGTCCAAATTCAGGACGCTCCAGGGGAAGGTTTGCTTTCTCTCTCTGTTGGCTCTGGAGGAAGGTCCTTGTGATGCATCAATCTTCTATTGGTCTGGGAGCATCTCAGCGCAGGAACCTCAGGTCCAAAGGATGCACTCTGCTCCTGGCACTGCTTTCTTGGTGGTATGAGGTCCCCATGTCTCTCTGTTCACTTTTCTCTTTTATATCTCAAAAGAGATTGGCTTAAGACACTATCTAATCTTGTAGATCTCATCAATATGACTGTTGCTAATCCATTTTATTACATCATAGTGATAGGATTTACAACACATAGGGAAATCACATCATATGACAAAATGGTAGACAATCATACAATACTGGGAATCATGACCTAGCCAAGTTAATAGATATTTTTGGGGGACACAATTCAATCCATGACAGGTAAGTATGAAAAAAATCCTATAGTAATTATATTTAATGAGGAAATACTGAGATATTTTCCACTGAGATTGTGAAAGACAAAAGGATATCCATTATTGCCACTTGTATTCAATTTGTACTAAAGTTCCTAGCCTGTGCAATAAAACAAGAAAGAGAAATGAAATGCATAAGGATTGGAAAGGAAGAAATAAAACTACCATTATTCACAGATGACATAATTATGCATGTAGAAAATTCAAAATGATATTTGAATATACTCTTACATACTATTAAAACTAGTGAATTCAGCAAGATAACTGGATACAAGGTTAATACACAAATTCATTTGTACGTTTATATACTAGCAACAAAAAAATTAGAAAAAAACTTTAAAAATTAGAAAATAAAACCAATGAGTGTTAATGGGGGAGGAACAATTCAGAAAATGAGGGTGAGAATGGCTGCACAACTTTAAAAATGTAATCAATGTCACTGAATTGTATATGTAGGAATTGCTGAACTGGCGAGTGCTCTGCGGTGTAAATTTTCAATAACAACAACAAACCCCAAAAACCTAGTTAATAAAAAAACAGCATGTATAAAATAATAATAATACCAATTACAATAGCATCAAAAATATTTTTAAAAGGATGCATCAGATCTCTATACAGAAAATTACAAAACATTACTGAGAAAAATTAAAGAATATCTCAATAAATGGAGGAATATAATATGTTCATGAATTGGAAAGCTAAGTATTTTAAAGATACCAATCATCCCCAATGATCTGCAGATTCAATGCAGTCCCAATAAAAAACCCAGCAAGAATTTTTTGGGGAAAATTGACAAGTCAATTCTAAAATATATATGGAAATGTTGAGAGCAAAAACATACCAAAACAAACTTGAAAAGGAGAATAAATTTGGAAGACTTACTTTCCACAAGGAGCCCTGGTGGTGCAGTGAGTAAGTGCTGGGCTGCTAACCAAAAGGTCAGCAGTTCAAACCCACCAGCCACTCCGCAGGAAAAAGGATGTGACAGTCTGCTTCTGTAAAGATTTACAGCCTTCGAAACCCCATGGAGCAGTTCTACTCTGTCCTATATGCTTGCTATGACTCAGAGTCAACTTGACAGCAATGACTTTTTTTGGAGGGGTATATCACCACATATCAAAATTTCTTACAAAGTTACAGTTATTAAGAAACTATGGAATTGGTACAAAAAGAGACAACAAGACACAATGGAACAGAAAAGAGCTTCCAGAAACAGATTACGCACATATAGTCACTTGATTTATGATAAAAGGTGACATAAAGAGTAACAGACAAAAAGATACTCTTTTCAATAAACAGTGCTAGGTCAACTCGATGTCCATATGGACAAAATGAAATCTTAACTTCCAAATGCAACATACATAAAAATCAATTCCAGGTGGATGGGAAACCAAATGTGAAAAAAAAAAAAAAATAGAATTCTAGAAAATAAGACTGGGGAATATCTTCATGACCTTGGGATAGGCAAAGTTACTGTGTATTCTCAAAAAGTGAACGCGGGGTATCTTGCTTGGCATCGAAAGTGATAGTACGTGTGCAGGAAAGAGTGGTCATAAACATTATCTCTCTGTACATGAGTCTACACTGCATGGGAGGGCCCCACTGACTGCCACTGAAGAAGGCCCAGGGGACTGGATGGCATCAAATGAGAAAAGGGAAGGGGTAGGCTTCTCCTAAGAGGCCCAAGTGATACATTTCCCTGTGTAAACTCCATATACTCTGGAGTCTGGCCCTTAGCATGGGTGGCTGATAAACCTGATTGATCAGCCCCAAAAGTAGATCTGCTTCTCAGGTCAGACTCACTAAGCTTTCCAATGAAAAACCATACCACACAGGGCCCAAGGCCCACATGTGCACAGGTTAACCGATCACCCTACCACAGGCAGACTATTTGTGAAGCCAATTTATAATCGGAAGGTTGCTCAGAGCAAGGAGAGTGAATCACACGATTTGAATGGTCAGTGGCAATGGGCTAAATACGTGGCTCAGTCAGCTTCCCTCCAGGAGAAAAGAATACCCCCCAGAGAGTCCTGAAAATCCAGCGCTTGGGCAGAGCACCCACTCTCTTACAGATGTTGGGACAGGTCCTATCTACACTCTTCTCTGAGGCTCCTCTTTCCCTTGCTACCACAGGTAGCCAGTAATCCCCAGAGCATTATGCTCTATACTGGGAGAGAGACACTCTGAAAGGTGACTTGACAGTCTCTGCTCTTAGCTTTGTGTCCTGGATTCAGAGGAAGATCTTTCTTTTACTTTTGTTTTTAGAGGATACCTCATTTTGCCTGCACAAATGGTTAAGCACTTGGCTGTTAACTGAAAGGTTGGCGTTCAAATCCACCCAAGAAAACCCTATGGGGCAGCTCTATTCTGTCACATAGGGTCACTATGAATTGGAATTGACTCGATGGCACCCAACAACAACAACAAGCAATAAGGAAAAAGTTGATCCTGGGCTAAAATTCCAAGAGTTGGTTGCATACTAGAATGAAAGGACACAACTGTACTCACTTAAGAATTACAACATAAGCCTGCTTCCCAAAGAAAAATCCACTAGCCACAGTGTCTCTCAATATCATAGCTTGTAACACTCTAGAATAACTACGGCAGTAAATATGACCCTGATGGTCTTTCCTACTGCAATGTGCTGAGATGGGGCCAGAGGCTCAGAGCTGATTTCATGTGAGAAAGCACCCTGCCTCTATGGAATCTACAAATCATTAAATGGGATAAAGCTTACGGAGGTGGGTCCAAATCATGCCTGAACTCACTGAGGTGTACTGCAGGTCATTCTTACCCTTTTGGAGAGAAGGCAGCTGTCTGGCTCAACAGCAGGCGTTGTTGTTGTTGTGGGTGCCATCAAGCAGATTTCATCTCATAGAGACTCCATGTGACAGAGCAGAACTTCCCCACAGGACTTCCTAGGCTGTAATCTTTACAGGAGCAGATCACCAAATCTTTCCCACTGAGTCACTGGGTGGGTTTGAACTGCCAGCCTTCTGGTTGGCAGCCAAATGCTTAACCATTGTACCACCAGGGCTCCTTACAGCAGGGGTACCCATGCCCAAAACAACTCACCATGTGTCCACCACTTATGTCTCATGTTCTTTTGATCACTGACAAGGTCCTCCATTCTCCACTCAGAGTTAAGTCCTTAGTTTGAATTGTTTTCAAGAGAAAACTGAATTAAAATCCAGCTGCACCACCAGGCCTCCACCAAAGGTATAACTAACTAAAATTAGAACCTCTCCTTAGAGCAGTGCCTACAATAGTGGCTGGTATACAGTGAGCATGCAATAAACATCAGTCAGTGAAACAAACGACCAAATGGGGAAAAGAACTTGATAGGGGAGGTCACTGAGAGACAAAAGAAGATTTGGTGGTAGCAGACCTCATCCTTTGGACCTGAGGTTCCTTCAGTGAGATGCTCCCAGGCCAAGGGAAGACTGATGATAAGGACTTTCCTCCATAGGCGACAGAGAGAAAAAGCCTTCCCCTGGAGCTGGCACCATGAATTCAGACTTCTAGCCCACTGGACTGTGAGAGAATAAATTTCTCTTTGCTGAAGCCAAAAAAAAAAAAAAAATGTATTGGTGGTGGGGAGTTTTATAGAAGGTTTACAGGGAAAGGAAAGGAAGGCTGGCAGATAGACAACATACCTCACTACTGCACCATTTCTACCCGGTCTGGCTCTGATGCTCATCATGACTGTCGTGTTGGATTAGCATCTGAACTATTTCCTCTAGGGACTACTAAGTAGTAGGAGGCAGGTATTTCAGGACTGGGCAGAAGTTAAGAGCATGGACCAAGGAGTCTTCAGAGCTACTCACTGTGCAACCTTGGCAAGTTACTAACTTCTCAAAGTTTCTGTTTGTTCATCTAAAAAATGGTAGTGATGTTACATAGCAAAGTTGTTGTAGATTTGAAAATAAAATCATTTAAAGGGCTCAACATAGTCTCTGGCACATAGTAAAAGTTCAGTAAAGAAGGGCCAGTTTCAACTGTTTTTACTTACATCAGAGCAAAGCTTCACGCTGTTGTGCCTGGGGTTGGGCTGGCCAAGATGCCCATCTGAGGCTGAGGAGCTCAGCACAGTGTGAACAGGTGTTTCTTGAGCCTCAGAATGCAGTGTTGACACAGCTACCTGAGCAAGCATGTGTTCTTGCAAATAAGACCTTAGACTGATGATCAAGTTCACAGGCCTGCTTTCAACTTTTCTAATGATTAAGCATGAGAAACAATGTTTGGATCAGACCTTTTCGCTCTATTGCAAGGAATGTTTCAAAGTATTTGGCATGCCAAACTTCAACAGGAAAGGTACACAGTATTGTACCTTCCTTTCCTTTCCCTGTAAACCTTTTTACCCACCCCCATCGCCACCATCAATGCACTTTTGTCTCTTAGTGCCCTCCATGATCAAATTCTCTTCCCCATTCGTTCATTCACTCATTCAATCATTTAGTCATTTATTTCATTAACTGATATTTATTGCAATCTCACTATGTGCTTGGCACCATATGGGCACTGCTCTAGGGAACATTTCTAATTTTAGTTACTTACCTTTGCTTGATTTTAAGTCAGTGTTTTCTCTTGGAAACAATTTATGCTAAGGATTTAACTCTAAGTGAAGAATGAAAGATCTTGTCAATGATCAAAAGAACATGACACTGGCTGTCTTTCAGAGGCTAGGCGAGGTAGAGAGTGCTACAGAAAAGGGTATGTCCTTGGGTATCTCCTAACTCCTTGTATACATTCCACTGATCCCCCAATTATCCAAAGACGTATTTTGGGAGGAGACTTTTTCTCTATCTTATATGCTTAGGTTACTGATGTATGATTTGGGATTGGATTGAGGGGAATGACTGGAAAAAGTATCCCATTGGTAGTTCTGTGCAGGGACTTTGGAAAGGCTGGCCGTTAGGAATTGTGCCCAGGCTACAGACCCTCTCTGTAGTACTGAAGGCAAAGACTTTCCCCCTTGTCTTGCACAATGTCGGGAGTAAACTGGCATGGCTTTTAGAATAAGAGAATATGCCCAAGGTCAGCGAGACACTTCCTACACACCAAACTGATAGAGCTTTCCCCAGCCTTTCTTGACCATCCAGCTACTGAATACTTGTGTGGGTATCTCTGGGCCATAGTGCTGGCTAACAGCACTATGTACTTGGCCAACTCCAAACACATAGAAGGTAGACAGGTTGGGTGGAGGCATGTTCTGTCCTGTCAACTTTTTCTAACTCTACTCAGTCAGTTAGGAGTTCTTGCCTAGGAGCTATATCCAGAGGTAACATCCCCTCCACAATCCTTTTTTGTTTTGCTTTTTCCCCATTTGAGTTTGAGACAACCTGTGTGACCTAGGCAAGTTACTTACTCTCAGCCTCAGCTCTGTGACCTATAAACTGAGTTAACAGTAGTTCTATCTCACAGAATTGTTGTGCGATAATGCATGAAGGGGCTAAACACAGTGCTTGATGACATGATGAATAAACTTTACGATTCACGTTGCTTTACTAGTACTTTTCTTAAACTTGCACACAAACACCCAAGCAAAATCCTCACCAACTTCCCTCCCTGTCCCTGAGCTCATTCTATCACCCTGAATCTGGGCACCTCATTCGTCTGCCCACTCTGTTGTTCTCCCCCTATTTCTATTCTGCCACATCCGGGGCCATTATTCCCAATCCCTCCCCACCATCCCTGGCTAACTGCTTTCTGTTTAACACCCCCTTTCAAAATTCATCCTTTCTAAAGAAACATCTTGCCTCCATTCTCATACCACTGACCGAAACAAAGCACTAAACCCCTCTCAAAGCAAGAAGCTTTTAAGGAAGGAGTTGAGAGGAAGAAGGGACTAGACAGCCAGAAAAAAAGAAATAAAGTCCGAATTGCCATTCTTTCTCCTAGGGCTCTCATCTCCTGGGGTTATGCTTTATTCTCTTGCTTATTTCAGGCCTAAGCCCAGGGGGCACCACCAGCATTTCACTTTGTTTTCCACATGGCCCTGATGCACCTTTTGTGCTTAGCAGATGTTAAATAAGAATTGGCATTACAATAAAGGAATAGCACCAGATAGATGGGCATGAGGTAGCTCTGATGGGTAAAGAATTCATTCAGGTGCTAAGAAAAAAGCCAAGGAAGAAAAATACTCTCTCTCCATTTCTTTTTCCCATGCTTAACAATCTTTCTGGATCCCGGAGGTCCAGCTGTGGGTGTGGCTATCTCCTCTGAGTCTAAAGCTGTCTGCCTGATTCAGGCTGTGGCAGAAGGATTAAAACACAGTTAAGAGATACCACTTTCCAGCCCCACAGGCTCCGAAACTGTGGTCCAATAATTATGAGTCTGCAGTACCAGTACCAGTAGCTGCTGAGTCGACTCTGATTCATGGAGACCCCATGTGTGTCAGAGTAGAACTGTGCTCCCCAGTGTTTTCAATGGCTGATTTTTCAGAAGCAGATTGCCAGGACTTTCTTCCAAGGCACCTCCGGGTGGACTCAAGCCTCCAATCTTTTGGTTAGCAGCTGAATGTGTTAACCATTTACACCATCCAGGGACTATGAATCTGCAGTAACAGTATCCAATAAGTAATCTAGAATGTGAACGAATTCTCCAGAAATAAAAAAGGAGGCCATCAGTAGCAGTAGCAGAGATGCCCCAAGGGAAAGAACAGAAAAGCACAGGTCACAAAGACCCTGGCTTGGGAACAGAATAGAGGGGAGGGAGGGAGGTAAAGGGGTCAAGCAAAGGGATCCTGCCTAGTCATGTCAGGTTTTTGGGCCTATTAGTGCCTCCAGGTTTCCTGTGGACATACCTGCTGGCTGACAAAGCCCGCACCCAAGTCCCATCCAGCCCCAGGGGGCCTCATGTTCATCCAGCACTTTCCATTCTCACTCAGCTGTCATTCCAGCCCAGGCCTTCTGTCTCCTTACATCTAGCCCCATTACAACAGCCTTCTAGTCACTCCTTGCTTTCCTCCACCTAAACACTTCTGCCAAAAACAGTTTTCATAATGGGTCTTCTCTGTTTAAACATCTGCTGTAACTTCCGTTTGCCTGCAGGATAAAACCCAATCTCCCAGGCCTTACATTCAATTGCTTTCATGATTTGGTCCAACCTACCTACTTTTTAAATCCTATTTTCCATTGTTTTCTTCAACTGCTCCCTAAACATTTTCCAGCCTTTCTGCTTTTTCTCACACTATTATTTTCACCTGGATAGCCTCACCATTCCTTGTTCCTGTCTTCCAAATCATACACATCTGTGCTGCTTATGCTCCATTTGCCTGCCCTTCCCCCATCTATTCTCCGCCCTTTTCTATGCCCTGAGATGTTAACCCCTGCTAACTTCATCACCTGGCTCCCTGCCCTCTAGCTTCTAACGGGAGGCACCAGCAGAAGGAGGGAGAGTTGGGGGTTATGTCTTTCCCAGCTTTGGTGCATCAACTCTGGCAGGGGCTAGGCCTCTCTATGGCCACAGTCCGGCAGCCCCTCCTCCTTGGTTCCAGTTCTCGCTGGGCTCTGATAATCCCATTTTCTTGCCTTGCTCCTTCAGGCCCAGGAGTGGTAATGGCTTTCCACTGTGCTAGTGCCTAGGGACCTAAACTTGGCTTGTTGGTCGCTGTATTCCTGTACACATCTCTTAAATATCCCCTTCAATAAATTCTCTTCAAAAACCCAGCTGAGGGGCCTTCTGTTTCCTGCCAGGATCTTGCCTGACACATCATCTTTCTAGCCTTAATCCAAATCCCACCTCCTCCAGGAACCCTTCTTTTCCACTCTAGCTAAGAGTGATTGCTCATCTCTCTGCACGCCCCAACATCCTTACTTAATTCCAACACTCTTACGGAGCTGCAGGTTTTCAAAGCCTTTGACATAATGAACTCATCTTTTCCTCACAACAACCCTGGAAGACAGACAAGGTGTTATTACCATTAATAATCTCATTCCCATTTTGCAGAGAGCTAAAGCATCTAGAGAATACGAGACTTGGCTGAGAACAAATAGCTATCAGGTTATTACAACTTAGGCAGTTTGGGCCACAGAGCACACAGGGATCCCAACTATACAGGCCAGCAGGGAAGAGGAGGAAGATAATATCAGGAAAGACAGGAGCTGGAAGGTACCTACAGATATATAAGGCCCAAGGAAATAAAGTCCGATGGATATGATAACAAAGTTTAAGACTCAGTCTTCAAAAAGCACACAACTTCTATTTGGAAAAAAAATGCATATATGCACGAAAATAATAACACAAAACAGAATAAGCCAGGTAGGAGAGACTTAAAGGTAAGGAGCCTTTATTGCACCTTTTGAATACCTGTCCCACCCCACTCCTGCCTTGTGCTTGAATCAAAGCCCCATGCACAGAGATGTTCAACACAGATTCGTTTATTTGTTCAGCCTCCATGTGGGCTGAGGCACTGTGCCACATCCTGGAGACACCTCAGTGAGCAAGACAGACACGGCCCTGCTCTCAATTTCAACTCTAGATCTCTTAACTTTTTATTTGTATTGTGGTAATCAGGTATGTTATGAAACACCTGACATTTCACGTTCTTCACATGTGCAGTTGAAATTGACGCCCCAGTATGTCAATTTCAAGACTTTCAATTTATTTATAAACAAATGATATAATACCTGATGTAACTGATTCTAAGGTATATATTTTTTTCCACATTTAAATTAACAGTTAATTTCAAATTAATAGTTGCCATACTGCAACCACAGGGTGCAGTTCTACTGTGATCTTTTAGAAGTAGATCACTAGGCCTTTCTTCTGAGGTGCTTCTGGATGGATTCAAACCTCCAACCTTTTGGTTAGTAGCTGAGAGCTTAACTGTTTACACAATCCAGGGAATCCTTTAGGACAAATGGCATTAAATAAAACAGTACACCAATAACTAGAATATTACAGTGGTGTTAAGTCCTTCAAAGAAAAATAGAGAGGGTGACTGCTGGGGAGAGCTGACTTTGTTTAGGAACAACGGCCAGGGGAGATCTTCCTGCAGAAATGTCCTTAGACTGAGATCTAAAACATGTATCGGCGCTAACCAGAAAAGGGAGGGGAGTACCAAGGGAAGAAATTTCCACACAAGAAGAACAGCAGGTCCAAAGTTCCTGAAGCTGATGGGGGCATCCAACAAAGGCCAGCATGGCTACAGTACAAAAACCAAGGGCTGGAGAAGTTAGAAAGGCTGGCAGAGACCACAGACCTGTGGATCACGTTAAGGATTCAGGTCTGTATCTCAAGTGCAACGGGAACCCAATGAAGGGTTTTGTTGCTGCTGTTTTTTAATTATTAACTAAGTCCAAACTTTATTCATATTTCCTTACTTTTAACCTAATATCCTCTCTCCACCCCCAAGGGAAGGGAAGTATCTTTTTTATCATCAACAACTTTATTAATTGTAGTTTTTCACTTTTTTAAAAAACTAAGGAACACTGATATGAAATTGACTCAGCAGTTGGTAACCAAGTTAATTAAACTCTAGGTCTCTTAACTTTTTATTTTTATTGTGGTAATTATATATGTTACAAAATATCTGACATTTCAACATTCTTCACATGTACAGTCCAGTGACATTAATTATGTTCATCATGTTGTTTAATCATCACCCTTATCTGTTCCCAAATTATACCATCACCCTTAACAGAAGCTCAGTGTCCCCTAGGCCCAATGAAGGGATTTAAAAGGGAGGTAACATGGGAGATTTTCATTGTTTCAAGGCCATTCTGGCTGCAGAGTAGAGAATGGATTGAAGAGGTACAAGAAAGAGAGCTGGGAAGACAGTCAAGAGATGGCTGCAGTAACCCAGTGGAAAGAAGATGGTGGCTTGGGTTAGAGTAGTAGCGGTGGAGATGGGAGAACCGGGACAGAATAGGATATATTTTGAAGGTAGCATCCATAAGACTAGATGTTTGATAGGAGGCAGAGAATGAAGGAATGGGAAGAGATAAAGAAGACACTGAGGCTTTTTGGTATGTGCAACTAAGTAAGTGGTGAGGCTATTTTACTCAGATGGAAGAGACCAGAAAGAGAACACAGTAGGGGGATCAAGCCTTCAGTTTAAGACTTGTTAGTCTGAGGTACTTAGTCTGAGGTCCCATGAACAAAGCTCCAACAGTAGGTAATTGTGATATATGGGTCTGGAGCTCAGTAGAGAGTTCTGGGCTGGAAATATATATCTGAGTCATCAGTATACAGTCAAGGGACTTTCAACAAGATCCCCTAGCAAGTGAGAAGAAAAGAGAGCCCAGAGGAGAAGAAGCAACCAGAAAGATGGAAGAAAAAAGGATAGTGCAATAGTCGATAGTACTAAAGCCATGGACAGAGAGCTTCAAGAGGGACAGAGGGAGCAACTGTGTTGAATGCCACCAAGGGGTAAAGTAAGATATACTGATCCATACACCTAAGGTAACATGGCTGGGGTATACATTCTCCAATTACTTCAAGCTTATATCCAGCACATCAAGATAAATGTCCACACTAAACTCTCCATCTGGATAAATACCTACTAGGTAGAGTCTGAAAGCTCTATACACTGAAACTTCCACAAGAAGATCACTCTCTCTCCCCCTTCCCCCTCCTCCCCACCCACAACAGAGTCAGGACAATGGAGACCCAGGCACTGTCTCCCAGACTCTGGGCAGTGGCAGGTGCTGTTCTGAGGGCCACTGGGAGGTGACAGAAATAGCTGCACAGCTAATAAGACCTGTTATTGTTCCTAAACTGCTAAGAATACTGGGCATTGATTAAATTTTTATATCTCCATGACAGATTTCTTTCCCTTTCTCCTTTTTTTTTTTCTGTCTCTTTTTAGTTATTATTATTATTATTATTATTTTATTGTACTTCAGGTGAAGGCTTACAGAACAAATAGTTTCTCATGAAACAGTAGTACACAAATTGTTTTATAACATTGGTTAACAACCCCACAACATGTCAACCCTCTCCCTTCTCGACCTTTTTTTTTCTTTTTTTGGTGAAAATATACATAGCCAAAGATACACCATTTCAAAAATTTCTACATGCACAGTTCAGTGACATCGACTACGCTCTTTTTAGTTATTATTGTTCCTGTTTCAAAAACATAAGGGAAAGAAAACACAACAACAGGGACTCTTCTTTTCTTGTATGTGTTTTGGCACTGTTCTAGCTGAGAAGATTGGGGTGTCACAGCGCCCTGAAAATGAGCAGACGGCACACACAGCCTCCTGCCCTTCACTCTTCTCTCCCTTGTTCCTCCCTCTTCCCCTACTTCTCTCTTGCTCCCTTCAAATGTGATTTTTTCACTGACTTTTCAGGCATTCTTCCCTTTGTTCACATTATACCCCCTGATCTCCTATCTCAGCTCCCTTCCCACTTGGTCTAATTTCTTTTTTTCTGCTTCTTCATCAATTACCTCCTAAGTTACACACATGTATGTCTGCAAATGCATGCACATACTCAAAATTACTTTCTCTTCTCTTCCCTTCCTCTCTTGCTCAATCTCTGGACACATTATTTTCATTCTCAGAGAAGTGCTATCAACCAGCCAAAACTGAAAAACCAAACCCATTGCTGTCGACCCACAGCGACCTTACAGGACAGAGTAGAACTGCCCCACAGGGTTTCCAAGGCTGTTGTAATCTTCATGGAAGCAGACTGCCATATCTTTCTTCCACAGAGCGGCTGGTGGGTTCAACCCACCAACCTTTCAGTTAGCAGCCAAGTGCTTAACCACTGCGCCACCAAGGCTCCTATCAACTAGCAAGCACAGCTTTCTGAGAGAAGACAAATGATTGCCTATCCCTTCCTCCAAGCTCAGAAAGACAAATGGGGCCTTTCTCCTCTCTCCTACACAGGGAAAGTTTTAGGCTCATTATCCTCCCCCTGTTCTACAAATTGGACTTAAAAAGGGATAAGAGATTTCCTCTGACCGCAGTTAAGAAACTCTGAGCTAGGGTAAGCATGGCCTCCCTGGTCCACAGTCTCCACCCGGAAGGGATCGGAGTGGCTTTGGGAGGTCTCCTCTCCTCCAGCTGGGTTACAGCACTGAATCCAGTCTGAGGTTAAAGTAGGGCAAGGTGTGTAGTAAGCACAGTTCTATCTCAGTCCCATAGGAATCCTGACAGGTGACCCAATTTCATCTCAAGTGACTTGGCAGCAGCCTCATCTCTGTCACTAGAAAGTTTCAGGAGAAGCCTAATTACACGCAGCAGGAGGCCTGGCACCCTGCAGAAAATCTACTGGTCCTGATGTAAGTACTGCCTCTGGGGCCAAACACCACCATTTCCTGCCTCCCCCTCCCCATCTCTCAGTCCTAGCCAAGGCAGGTGTGGCCAGTGTCAGCTCCCATTCCCAAACAATCCACACTGCCTCTTTTCATGAAAAACATTATCTCCAGCCTGCCCGGAAAAAGGGTGGGGAGTTCCATGTGTCACATTAAACACAGATATCTGGAAGAAGGTAGTGGGGTCTGAGGGTCCTGATGACTCTCCCAAAAGAAAGAGGACAAAAGCAGGAAGGGTTTCCCAAAGGCCCACACCCTGGTGGATGGGACCCCAGTCTGAGACCGGTCAAGATGGAACTACTCACCTGCTACAGGTCTCAGAAGGAAATCGAACTTGAAAACTGGGCATTCGGGTACCAGTTCATGGGGGTCAGCAAGGACCTTTCTCTCAAATCAAGGTGATCTCAGAAAACGCAGAAGCTTGGCCCCTCTCTTAAAAATCAGTGCTTCCAAAATGAGAATCACTGGCCAGCTCTGTCACCCACAGGAGAGGGTGAAGTGGAGGGGGAATGGATCAGAGGGCAATCCCCAAGCTTCATTTTAGCAAAGTGTTGCCTATCTTCTCCCATCACCCTCCACCTGAGCTGCCTCCAGGGACCCATAAGGTGGACAGCAGCAACCTGCTCCCCCTTTCCCCTGCCCACCTTCTGAGAACGCAGAGAACATGACCAGAAACGGAAAACAGACAGGCGGAGGAAAAATCAGGAGATGACAAGAAATCAGGTCTTCTGTGAACTTTACAATCATTCCTGGGTAATCAAGAATTCTCAGTGCAGGAGATCAAAGGTGAAAAATGCTTAATAGCATCTGACCTGTCTTCAAGTGTCCTAAAGCCTCCTGCATTAAAAAGACAGCCTTACTTTAACATTCTCTCTTATGAAAATACAAAAAAAAAAAATTAAAAATAAGTCATGAACAAAGCCTTCAGCTAGGCCCGGGGGTGGGGGGTGGTTTGGGAAGGGGAGGGAGGCCCTGGTCTCTGTTGGAAACACTAATTAAAGGGTTCACACTCGCATGCGCCTCATAAAAAAAAGTCATTTCCCCACACAGCCACTCCCTACAACAATATGACACGACAAAATGTAACATGCAAGCATATGAAACAACTTCTCCATTCCTTCCAAACACCCTTTGTTGCTGTTGTTAGCTGCCATCAAGTCAGCCCTGACTCATAATGACTTCATGCACAACAGAGCTAAACGCTGCCTGGTCCTGTGCAATCCTCATGACCACTTGCAGATCGAACCTTCGGATCCACAGGCTTTTCATTGGCTGGTTTTCAGACGTAGATCACCAGGCCTTTCTTCCTAGTCTATCTTAGTCTGGAAGCTCCAATAAAACCTTTTGCATCATAGCAATGCACAAGCCTCCACTGACAGATGGGTGTTGGCTGCACATGAGGTACCTTGGCCAGGACTCAAACCCGGGTCTTTGTGTCTAAGGCAAGAATTCTACCACTGAACCACCAATGCCTGCTAAATGAACCTTTAAAAATACTTTTTTTGAGACAGTTGTAATATAATGGTTAAGGGCACAGACTCTAAAGACAGATTAACTTGGTTTTCCTAACTGTAAAATGAAGATATAATAGTCCTATCTCAAAGTGTCATTGGGGAAATCAAATGGGTTGATATCTGTAAAGTGCTTGGCACATACTATGTTCTATGTTTAAGTGTTTGCTATTATTCCTCCTGGTCTTTTCACCACACTAAATATGCTCAACGATATAAGCAAGAGGTCTCCCATCCTTCAGGCCAGTAGGTTTTCCTTCCTGGTTTTCAAGTTTACTTACCTCCAATTCGTTTTCAGATTCCAACTCTGCCCAGCAGTGTTTGAGGCCTGCTGTGGCACGAGCCCTGAGCCTGGGTAAAGGCCTCACGAGAACATCCTGGGGAATTCTGATCTCATCACCCTGTCTCCCAGACAGATGCCCCCCAGTTACATTTATGCATGAATTGGATCTTGTGGATCCTCAATGAATGACTTCTGCTTTTGTTAATATGCCTTCATTGAGTCTCTTTGTGGATTCATCTAACCCCAAACCAGGAATGGCCAACTGGCCTAATGAAACTAAGGGCACCCAGGTGAATGGTTCAACCCTACTGAAGCCAGTGGGCCTCTTGCATGGGGATGCTGCTCTGAGAGCACACACTAGGTCCATAAGGCAGCTGGCCATCTCACAATGCACCCTACTGGTCACCAGAGGGCCTGATGCAAAGGCCAGATACAGGGCATTGATACCGCCCCCCCGCCCCCACCATGGACTCATATTCTGCCATTTCCTCATTCAGCAAATGTTACTTACTTAGTGCCTGGTATTGCTCTGAATAGCAACTGTTCACAGCAGTGAATGAGACAAAACCCTTGCCCTCATGAAACTTACGCTCTATTGGGACGAGTTAGCCTATAAACAAAATAAGTACGTAAAGCATATGCTATGGCTGTTATTGCTGTTATTAGGTGCCATCAAGTAGGTTCCAACACATAACAACCCTCTGTACAACAGAATGAAACACTGCCCAGTCCTGCACCATCCTCACAATCATTATGCTTGAGCCCATTGTTGCAGCCACTGTGTCAATCCATCTCATTGAGGGTCTTCCTCTTTTCGCTGACCCTCCATGCTATGGTAGGTGGTGATAAGCACTCAGGAAAGAAACAAAGCAGGGAGGGGGACAGAGTATGCTGGGTAGGGGGAAGCTGAATTGTATATAGGGTGGCCAGAAAAGAGCTCCTTGAATAAAGGGCTGAGGAGGGGGAAGAGGGAGCCCAGGCTGATAACTGGGGAAGAGCATTCTAGCCAGACAGAACAGTAGCGAGGACCTGAGGCAGGAGCATGCTAACATGTCTGCAGCAAGGGCACTATGGCTGGAGTCAAACAAGTGAGGGGAGATGAGCAGACTGTGAGAGCCCCAGAGACCTGAGTAGGAGCACTGGCTCTTACTCGGGAAGAGAGGAGGAGCACCTGGAGGGTTCTGCGCAGAAAAGTGATCTGCTCTGGTTTACGTGATCAGGATGAGAAGGACAGTCTGAAGTCGGTCGACGATGCAATCAGAGAGATAGACCCAGGTAGTGGCTAGGAACAGGGTTTAGTGTGGGAAGTGATGAGAGGTGGTCAGATTCTGGATACATTAGCCCAAGAGACAGAAAGGGCCACATAAACCAGAGACTTCATCAGCCTAAGACCAGAAGAACTAGATGGTGCCTGGCTACCACTAATGACCACCCTGACAGGGAACACAACAGAGAGTCCCGGATGGAACAGGAGAAAGGTGGGGTGCAGAACTCAAATTCTAGTAAGAAGACCAGACTTAATGGTCTGACTGAGACTGGAGGGACCCTAGAAGATGTGGCCCCCGGGGTCTCTGTTAGCCCAAAACTAAAACCATTCCTGAAGCCAACTCTTTGGACAAAGATTAGACTGGACTATGGGACATAAAATGATACTTGTGAAGAGCGTGCGTCTTAGCTCAAGTTGATACATGAGATTAAATGAGCAGCTCTCGTCCAGAGGAGAGACGAGAAGGCAGAAAGGGGTCAGGACCAGGTTGAATGGACACATGAAATCCAGAGTGGAAAGGAAGAGTGTGCTGTCACAGTGTGGGGAGAGCAATTAGGGTCACATAACAATGTGTGTGTAAATTTTTGTATGGAAGACTAACTTGATATGTAAACTTCATTTAAACGACAACAATAAAAAAATTAAAAAAAAAAAAAAGCTATCGCTGCCAGCCAAAAGGTTAGCAGTTTGTAGTCTCTGTCACAATCAAAAAACTGGTCCTAGAGCATGTTAAATCTGATGCATTTGCAAAGTAAGGGGACAGAGAATGTTGTGGAAGGCAGTATTGTTTAGCTGGGGTGGTCTGGGAAGGAGGTGATATTTGAGCAAAGACCTGAAGTGGGAGAGTAGGTCCTTGGGAGACATGGAGAAGCACATTCCAGGTGGAGAGCCAACAAGTGCAGTGACCACAAGTGGTTGCTCAACAGATTCAAGGAACAGCAGAAGGGCAGGGAGGCAGGAACAAAGGGGGCAGAGAGGGAGAAAAGGTCAAAGAGCAACGGGCCAGGTGACACTGGGCCTTGTAGGTGATGGTTAGGAGTTCAGATTTTGTTTTGAGTGTGTGGGAACTCTTTGAGGCGTCTGAACAGATGAGTTTATGAGCTGATATACATTACAAGGATCACTCTGGCTGCTGTGTGGAGAACTGGCTGTGGTTGGGCAGGAGTGAAGATGGGGAAACTGCTGTCTCCCCCCAGAATTCTATGTCCCTTACTTTGCTTTATTTTTCTTCATATCACTTATCACTATCTGACCTTATATACCTACCTTTTTATTGTTTTATTGTGGATATTTAGTGTGGTGAAAAGACCAGGGGGAGGAATAACAGCAACCACTTCCATAGAACAAAGTATGTGCAGGCACTGTTGTCAGCTCTGCACAGATATTAACCCATTTCATTTTCCCAACGACCCTCTGAGATAGCACTATTATATCCCCCATATTAAAGCTGAGAAAACCAAGGCAGTCTGTCCTTATAGTCTTTGTTCATACCATTATGCTACAATTGTCCCAAAATAAGTATTGTTAAAGGTACATTTAGAAGGAATAGAGAAGTTGTTTAATATGCTTGTTGTTACGTTTTGATTCGTCATATTGTTGTGAGAAGTAACTGTGTGTGAAAACTGACTTTTTTATGAGGCATGCATGTGTAACTTTTTTTAAATTATGGTAAAAAGACATTTGCCAATTCAACATTTTATACGTATAATTCAGTGACGCTGATTTTACGTTCATCATGTTATGCAACCATCACCGTAATTCATTTCCGAATGATTCAACCACCATTAACAGAAACTAAGTGTCCCCCACAAGGAAACACTCCCCCTTTCTCCCTGCCTCCCACTTCTGGTAACCATTAATAAACTTTGGTCTCTGCACACTTCTCTATTTCATATGCATACACATATTTTTAAAATTGTTTAATGTCTATCTTCTCCCACCAAAATATGAGCTCCATGAGGGCAGAGATTTTGCTTGTTCACCTCTGAATCCCTAGCACCTAGCACAGTGCCTAACCATAGTAGGTGCTCAGCAAATATTTACAGAATAAGCAAATGTAATTATTGGAAAATACCAGCAAATGTGCCTGATTTAATGTGGGTTTTATGTTCTCACCTAGCATAACAAACCTCCTTGCTGACAGCTTGACCCTGTACCATTCATTAATTTATTATTCCCTCCACCCAATAATTCACCAGATCTTTACTGAGCATCTACTATATGCCAGACATTGTGCAAGGTTCTAGGGATAGAGTCATGTGAACTTATGGAGTTCAGGTCTAGTTAACAAAGCAGACACGTAATAAATAATCACACAAACACACATACAATGACAAATAGTGATAAATGCTATGAAGGAAAATGTAAAAGTATAAAAAGAAATGATACCAATGGCGTTCAATTTAGATTGGGGATCAAAAGAGGCCTCTGTGAGGAACTAACAATTAAGCTGGAACTTAAAGGGTCAATACGACTTGAGCAGATGAAGAATGGAGAGTGAACACTGGGAGCAAAGCAGAGGGAACAGTATGAGCCAAGCAGAGGGAACAGTGGGAGCAAAGCACAGGGAATAGTGGGAGCAAAGCACAGAAAACAGTGGGAGCAGAGGCCTGGAAATGAGCAAGAGGCAGGAAAGTTAAAGGTCACTGTGGTGGGAGCACAAAGGATGAAGAAGGAAGGGAATGCAGTAAGAGGGAGGAACAGGCAGAGGACAGATAATCAAGGCTAGGTAGATCACATTATAAAATCATGAGAGGCATGAGAATGATGAACTCAGGCTCACTGGACCAATTCCCTCATCTGAGCCTTAGGAGCACTGCCAAGACCCCAAACACAGTCAGTGTCAAACAAAAGGAAGTACAGACAAGTCACTGACAACTTCAAGTAATGAGACCACTCTCCTGATAGAAGAAACTCTGTAAACATTAATAGATATGCAAAGTTCTTTACAATTTACCCCCAATATCCTCTCCAGGCATTTTCCAACCTATCCCCTATGTTGTGGTCACTTCTTGAACATGGTGTACAAATTTTCCACCGCCACCATGCTTTCACTCATGTCATCCCCATTCCCACTCCCTTCTCTGCCATGTGAAATTCTCATTATCTCTATGAGGTTTCTTTTTCCCACACAAAAATTTATAGTTATCTGACCCTAATTGCTCTCCCCATACTGTGACAGCACACTCCTCCTTTCCACCCCTGATTCCTCATGTCCGTTCAACCAGCTACTAACCCTCTCTGCCTTCCCATCTCACCTCCAGACAGAAGCTGCCCGTTTAGTCTCTTGCATCTACGTGAGCTAAGAGGCACACTCCTTATGAGTATCACTTTATGTCCCACTGTCCAGTTCAATCCCTATCTGAAGAGTTGACCTCAGAAACTGTTTTAGTTCTGGGCTGATGGAGAATCCAGGGGCCATGCTTTCCGGGGTTCCTCCAGTCTCAGTCAGACCATTAAGACTGGTCTTCTTACTAGAATTTGAGTTCTGCACCCCACCTTTCTCCTGCTCCATCTGGGACTCTCTGTTGTGTTCCCTGTAAGGGCAGTCATTGTTGTGGTAGCTGGAAACCATCTAGTTCTTCTGGTCTTAGGCTGATGAAGTCTCTGGTTTATGTGGCCCTTTCTGTCTCTTGGGCTAATACTTCCCTTGTGTCTTTGGTGTTCTTCATTTTCCTTTACTCCAGGTGGTTGGGACAAACTGATGCATCTTAGATGGCCACTTGCAAGCTTTTAAGACCCTAGATGCCACTCACCAAAGTAGGATGCAGAACATTTTCTTAATAAGCTTTGGTATGCCAATTGACCTAGATATCCCCTGAAAGCATGGTCCCCAGACCCTAACCCCTGCTACTCTGTCCCTCAAAGTGTTTGACTGTATTCAGGAAACCTCTTAGCTTTGGTTTAGTCCAGTTGTGCTGACTTCGCCTGTAGTGAGTGCTGTCCTTCCCTTCACTTAAGATAATTCTTATCTACTATCTAGTTAGTAAATAACCCTCGCCCTCCCTCTCCATCCTCGTAACCATCAAAGGATGTTTTCTTCTGTGTTTAAACCTTTTCTTGAGGTCTTATAATAGTGGTCTTATATGATATTTGTCCTTCTGTGACTAAATTCACTTGGCATAATGACCTCCAGCTTCCTCCATGTTATAAGATGTTCACGGCTTCATCGTTGTTCTTTACTGTTGGTAGTATTCCATTGTGTGGATATACCACAATTTGTTTATCCATTCGTTCGCTGATGGGCACTTAGGTTGTTTCCATCTTTTTGCTATTTTGAACAGCGCTGCAATGAAATGGTTGTGCATATATCTATTGGTGTGACGGCTCTTATTTCTCTAGGATCTATTCCAAGGAGCAGGATAGCTGGATCGTATGGTACTTCAATTTCTAGCTTTTTAAGGAAGTGCCAAATCGATTTTCCAAAGTGGTTGTACCATTTTACATTCCCACCAACAGTGTATAAAGTGTTCCAGTCTCTCTACAACTTCTCCAACATTTACCGTTTTGTGTTTTTTGCATTAATGCTACCCTTGTTGGGATGAGATGATATCTATGAGGTTTCTTTAAAAAGCTTGTCTTGACCACCTCACACAGAAGTGCTGAGCATCTTTATGAGCCCAAAGCATTTGGTCCATAATTCTGAAAAGGATTGTAACACTTTGTCACGGCATCCATTGAACACACAAGTCTGTCTTCTCTCCTTGAGGACAGAAACAAAATCCATTTTACCTTCCAACACTTAGCACAGGTCCTGGCAATTAGTAGGTACTCTAATGTTTGTTGTGTAAACTAAGTTCAGTTGAATTGCCTAAATGATCTACCATCTCCTCTAACATTGTGCTCTAACTGATGCCAGCAAGGAGTAGTGGAGAGAGCCTGATCTTTTCTAGTTAGGCAAAACTAGATTCCATCCCAGATTCCATGGGTGGTGCAAAACATGCTCAGCTGCTAACTGAAAGGTCGGTGGTTTAAGTCACCCAGAGGTATCACAGAAGAAAGGCCTAGTGATCTACTTCTGATGTATCAGCCATTGAAAACCCTATGGAGAACAGTTCTTCTCTGACACACCACACAGAGGGTCAGCATGAGTCAGTATCCACTCAACAGCAGCTGGTGAAGTTTCATTCCAGCATTTCCATCTTAATAGTCACAACACTGTGTAGGCCACTTAACTCCTCTGTGCCTTGACTGCCTCATTTGTAAAATCAGGAGTGATCAGAGTCACCTTGCAAAGCGACTATAAAAATTAAAGGTCATGCGTGTAAAGAGCCGAGCACAATGCGTGACACACTTTGCTGTTGTTAGGTGCCCTCGAGTCGGTTCCCACTCATAGCAACCCTACATACAAAAGAATGAAATACTGCCTGGTCCTGCACTGGCCTCACAACCATTGTTATGCTTGAGCCCACTGATGCAGCCACTGTGTTTAATCCATCTCATCCAGGGTCTTCCTCTTTTTCACTAACCCTCTACTTTACCAAGCCTGATGTCCTTCCCCAGGGATAGGTCCCTCCTGATAACACGTTCAAAGTATGTGAGACAAAGTCTCGCCTTTCTTGCTTCTGATGAGTATTCTGGCTGTACTTCTTCCAAGACAGATTTGTTAGTTTTTCTGGCAGTCCATGGTATATTCAATATTCTTTGCCAACACCATAATTCAAAGGCATCAATTCTTCTTTGGTCTTCCTTATTCACTGGCCGAGCTTTCACATGCATATAAGGCAACTGAAAACATCATGGCTTGGATTAGGCACATCTTAGTCCTTAAAGCAACATCTTTGCTTTTGAACACTTTAAAGAGGTCTTTTGCAGCAGATTTGCCCAATGCAATGCCTTGTTTGATTTCTTGACTGCTGCTTCCACGGGCATTGATTGTGAATCCAAGTAAAATCTTTATGTTGAAGTGTAATCCATACTGAAGGCTGTGGTCTTTGATCTTCATCAGTAAGTGCTTCAAGTCCTCTTCCCCTTCAGCAAGTAAGGTTGTGTCATTTGCATATCACAGGTTGTTAATGAGTCTTCCTCCAATCCTGATGCCATATTCTTCTTCATATAGTCCAGCTTCTCAGATTATCTGCTCAGCATACTAATTGAAAAAATATGGTGAAAGGATACAACCCTGATGCACATCTTTCTTGACTTTAAACCATGCAGTATCCCCTTGTTCTGTTGGAACGACTGCCTCTTTGTCTATGCACAGGTTCCTCATGAGCACAATTAAGTGTTCTGAAATTCCCATTCTTTACAATGTTATCCATAATTTGTTACGATCCACACAGTCAAATGCCTTTGCATAGCCAATAAAACACAGGTAAACATCTTTCTGGTATTCTCTGCTTTTAGCCTTAATCCATCTCACATCAGCAATGATATCCTTTGTTCCATGTCCTCTTCTGAATCAGGCTTGAATTTCTGGCAGTTCCCCATCAATGTACTGCTGCAACTGCTTTTAAGTGATCTTCAGCAAAATTTTACTTGCGTGTGATATTAATGATATTGTTCGATAATTTCCACATTCTGTTGGATCACCTTTCTTTGGACTGGGTACAAATACGGATCTCTTCCAATTGGCTGGCCAGGTAACTGTCTTCCAAATTTCTTGGCATAGATGAGTGAGCACTTCCAGTGCTGCATCTGTTTGTTGAAACATCTCAATTGGTATTTCATCAATTCCTGGAGCCTTGTTTTTTTGCCAATGCCTTCAGTGCTGCTAGGACTTCTTCCTTCAGTACCATCAGTTCTTGATCATATGCTACCTACTGAAATGTCTGGATGGTGACCAATTATTTTTGATACAGAGATTCTGTGTATTCCTTCCATCTTCTTTTGATGCTTCCTGTGTCGTTTAACATTTTTCCCACAGAATCCTTCAATATTGCAACTCAAGGCTTGAATTTTTTCTTCCGTTCTTTCAGCTTGAGAAATCCCTTTTGGTTTTCTATCTCCACCTCTTCGCACATTTCGTTATAGTACTTTACTTTGTCTTCTCCAGCCACCTTTGAAATCTTCTGTTCAGTTCTTTTACTGAATCATTTCTTCCTTTCACTTCAGCTACTCTATGTTCAAAAGAAACTTTCAGAGTCTCTTCTGACATCTACTTCGGTCTTTTCTTTCTTTCCTGCCTTTTTATTGACCTCTCACTTTCTTCATGTATAATGTCCTCGATGTCATTCCACAACACATTTGGTCTTCAGTCATTAAGTGTTCAGTGAGTCAAATCTATTCTTCAGATGGTCTCTAAATTTAGGTGGGATATACCCAAGGTCATACTTTGGTTCTGATAGACTTGTTCTAATTTTCTTCAACTTCAACTCGCATATGAGCAATTGATGGTCTGTTCCGCAGTCAGCCCCTGGCCTTTTCTGACTTTCTATCATCTCTTTCCACACATGCAGTTGATTTGATTCCTGTGTATCCCATCTGCTGAGATCCACATGTATAGTTGCTATTTATGTTGTTGAAAAAAGGTATTTGCAATGAAGAGGTTTTTGGTCTTGCAAAATTCTATCATGCGATCTCCAGCATCGTTTCTACCACCCAGGGCCATATTTTCCAACTACTGATCCTTCTTCTTTGTTTCCAACTTTTGCATTCCAATCATCAGTAATGATCAATGCATGCTGATTGCCTATTTGATCAATTTCACACTGCAGAAGTTGGTAAAAATCTTCAATTTCTTCATCTTTGACATCAGTGGTTGGTGTGTAAATTTGAATGACAGTCGTATTAACTGGTCTTCCTTCTAGGCATATGGATATTATCCTATCACTGACAGCGTTGTACTTCAGGACAGATCTTGAAATGGTCTTTCTGATGATGAATGTGACACCATTCATCTTCAGTTTGTCATTCCTAGCATAGTAGACTATATGATTGTCTGATTCAAAATGGCCTATACCAGTCCATTTCAGCTCACTAATGCCTAGTACACTGATGTTTATGTGCTCCATTTCATTTTTGATGACTTCCAATTTTCCTAGATTCATATTTCATACATTCCATGTTCTGATCATTATGGGATGTTTCCAGCTATTTCTTCTCATTTTGAGTCATGTCACATCAGCAAGTGAAGGCAGGTCCCGAAAGCTTGACTCCATCCACATCATTAAGGTCAACTCTACTTTGAGGAGGCAGTTTTTCCCTAATAGTATCTTGAGCGCCTTCCAACCTGAGGGGCTCATCTTCCAGCACTATATCTGACAATGTTCTGCTGCTATGCATAAGGTTTTCACTGGCTAATTTTGTATGTTGCTGTGATACTGGAAGCTTTGCCACCAGTATTTCAAATACCAGCAGGGTTACCCTTGGTGTATAGGTTTCAATGGAGCTTCCAGACTAAGACAGACTAGAAAAAAGGATCTGACAGTCTATTTCTGAAAAAAATTGACCGTGAAAACCTTATGAACAGGAGTGGAACACTGACACACATAGGAATAAAGTAAATGATAGCTATCATTATTATCAAGGAGCCCTGGTGGCACAACGGTTAACCACTTGGCTGCTATCCAAAAGGTTAGCGGTTCAAACCCACCCAGTGGCTCCATGGTAGAAAGACCTGAAAATCTACTCCAGTAAAGATTTCAGCCTAGAAAACCCTATGGGACTGTTCTAGTCCGTCGTATAGGATCGCTATGAGTCAAAATCGACTCGAGAGCACCTCACAACATCATCGTTATTATCCATGTTTCCTGTCTTTCATGTCTCTTTTCAGCATTACCTAATGCTCAACGAGATCCCAACAAAGTGTGTTTTGTCCTGAATGAGGAGAAGTAACATAATGAAAAAGACAAAAGTATGTGGACGAGGAGATGCATCGCTCCCGGGTGGTTCAAGGGAGGTGGCAGAGTATGAAGTCATGGGAAACAAGATGACTCTAACCACTGCGAGATATTCTCTTTCTTCTTCTCAAGCCAACCTCTGCTCACTACTGAACTGATCATGACTGCAAAGACCACAGAGGATGCAAATCCCCATGGAGGCCATAAGCTCCTCTGAGTGTCAGGGTAGGTCTCATAAAAGAGACTGGTTGCCACAGCAGAAAAGGATGTGCGAGTTCTTCCAAATTAGAACAGGAATTTAATTAAACCAGGAGAGAAATGAGAGACGGAGAGATGATTAAGGCCCTAGGACATTTCCTTCCTTGAAGGCGAGGGTAGGAGGCAGGGCAGAGCTAGAATTCCCCCTCCCCCTCCCCACAATCTGCCCCCTTCCCTGCCCCTCATGCCCATCTCCTCCACACACCCCACTTCTGACTCCTCCTGGGCATCCTCTTCCTCCTTTTTTGGATACTCAGACCCCTACCCCAAAACCTAGCCTTTTAAAAAGCTCTCCCTGAAGACATATGTGCTGCTGACTCACTCCCAGCTTATAACAAAGCTTAAAACTTCTAATTCCCGGGTTATTATCTTTTCTCGCTCTTTCTACTTCACTCCATCTTGTTTCATGTTATGAATTATGTACAGTACTTCTGGTACTCAAGAAAGACCCTTTATCAAATCTGTACAAAAGAGAATTCTTGAGTGGTTTTGATCAACCAAGAGTCTCTTGAAATGACAAACAGCTACCCAGGCCTGCAGGGAGTTTGAGCCAATATGCACACACATACACAGGCGTGTGGTGGGGAGGGAAGGGGACACTACTCTGTGGAGATGAGACCCTCTGAAACCTCATTTGGATAGAGTGACTATACTATGTCCCAGGGACATTCTTGCTTACATGCTTGTCCTCTGTTAGGGCACACAAGGCCATGGTAGGTAGGGGAGGGATGTACTCAAGACAGGAGGGCAAAGAGATAAGACAGCTTGCTGCAGGCTTTTTTTAAAAAATAAATTGCAATACAACAAGATATGTCCATAGGAGGCTGCTTCTCAAGATCCTTCAGCAAAAGGGCTCTGTGTGTACAACCACAGCACACCCATGCCTTACACACTGAAGGGAGAAAAAAAAAGCTAAACTGTGTTTCTTTTGGCCCCTTTCTCTGAATCTCCTCAGCTCAGTCCCATCTTTCTCCCTCCTCACCGCCTACTTCCCCACTTGGTGAAGACACTCGAGATCCAGTTTAAATAACCTAGTTTGCAGCTTATTTAGCTCTAAATGAAAGTCGTAAGACAAATGCAATAAATAACTTGGGTACAAAAGAGAAGAATGCGCCCTCCCTCCTGCTCTGTCACACACGCACACGCAGACTAAACACTGGCAATTACTCTCTGCAGTAACCTTTCCCCAGGCACGACGTGCTGCTATGTACAGCTGTCTGTAGTAGTGCAGGACGGCAGGCATGATTCGTGCTCCTGGGTAGACTGAGGTCCTAGAGATGAGCCAGGACGGCTGGCTCAATGAGGCAATGAAGTGTGTGGTCCCAGGAGGACTGGAGCCATGACACCCAACCCTTTGGGGAGCATTATCTTCTTGAGTTGGCTAGCCAGAGGGGCCTCTCTGCTCTTTGCTCCCAACTTGGTCAGGTGGCATGCTCCTAAGGAGCTGTGTCATACCATTCATATCTGTCATAGAGAGAGGAGAGTGGGAGACCCAGGGAAGGTAAGGAAGGTGGAGAGAGAACGAGGCCTGGTTGGAAACATTGGGAGAAAGGGAAGCCTGTGACAGTGCCAGCCGGACTGGCCACCCCAACTCCACCCGTGTGTGGGGAACATGCGCCGCTAAGAACTTGCATGTGAGCAGGGCGTGAGGGAGGTTGCGACCACCTGGCTGTGCACATACCTGCTGCCTGTCAGGCCCTGCCTTTCCTTCTAAACTGTTCATGGTAGCCTCTCTGATTCAATAAGACAGCTGGTGCCATCCATGAGAGGTACTCTCAAAGGCAAGTGGGACGTACATTCCAAATCATTTAGATGAAGGTAACATCCCTTGGGAAATGATTCAAGCTCCCACACTCCCTTCCTTTTTTGCTTCACCTAGAAATCTTCTGTTTTTATATAAATTACTCAGGTAATGGTGGCTTTGTTTTACATCATCAAAGAAGTGGTTAAAATGGTCATGGTATAATGTTTCATGCACAAAGGAAACAGAAGTATCCTAACAAAATTTTGAATATGTATTCTACTTTTCTTCCAAGGGGCCCCATTGACCACATCTGTCAAAATACATTTGGAGATGATATGTAAAAAAATCTGCATTGCAAACCTCAATAATAGAAATCCTCCTAATGTAATGTTCATAACCTTAATGTATTTTAATAATACCTTACATTTATAAAGCATATCTTGACACAGAAAGCACTTTCACATGTACAGTTTTACTGAATTCTTACAACCACAGTATGAACTAAGTATTGAACTGGTGTTCCAATTCTAAAAGAAAAGGAGAATGAGTCTCACAGAGTTCATACGACTTGCCTGAGGGGGTTATAAGAAACAAAGCCTGAGCTGGAACCAGGTCTTCTGAGTACAGTCCAGGGTCTCATACTACCTCATTCCTTATGGTATATGCTAGACCAGCCTAACTGGCTTTCTAAGGTTTTCATTCTTTGGTGACAACTCACATTAAGTGACTACTAATTCTTTTAAAATGTAATGTAAAAAGCTCAATATCACTAAAATGGAAAAGAAAACAAACACAAGCACCAAGCTGGTAACAGCAATATTATGCATTCACGATTATGTAATTCATAATAATATACTTATATTAATATAGTAATCTATTACATAGATAAAATCTATATTGTCATAGTTTTTTTTTTTTTTTTTTTTTAAGGTTTCACAGGCCAGAAAGTTTTTACAAAACCAAACCAAAAGAATTTGGGGATTGCAATAGGGTGATTCCACCATCCGTCTGTCAGTTTCTCTAACTGTGGTGGCTTATGTGTTTTTATGATGCTGGAAGCTATACCATCGATATTTCAAATACCAGCAGGGTCACCTATGGTGAACAGGTTTCAGCAGAGCTTCCAGACTAAAAGAGACTAGGAAGAAAGGCCTGGTGAAAATTAGCCAACAAAAACCCTCTGGATCACAACAGAATATTGTTTGAAACCAAAGCTAAGAAGTTTCCTGAACACAATCAAACACTTTGAGGGACAGAGTAGCAGGGGTAGGGATCTGGGGACCATGCTTTCACGGGACATCTAGGTCAACTGGCATAACAAAGCTTATTAAGAAAATGTTCTGCATCCTACTTTGGTGAGTGGCGTCTGGGGTCTTAAAAGCTTGCAAGCAGCCATCTAAGATGCATCAACTGGTCCCAACCACCTGGAGTAAAGGAGAATGAAGAACTCCAAAGACACAAGGGAAGTATTAGCCCAAGAGACAGAAAGGGCCACATAAACCAGAGACTTCATCAGCCTGAGACCAGAAGAACTAGATGGTGCCTGGCTACCACCAATGACTGCCCTGACAGGGAACACAACAGAGAGTCCCAGATGAAGCAGAAGAAAGGCGGGGTGCAGAACTCAAATTCTAGTAAGAAGACAGACTTAATGGTCTGACTGAGATTGGAGGAACCCCGGAAAGCATGGCCCCTGGATTCTCCATCAGCCCAGAACTAAAACAATTTCCGAGGCCAACTCTTCAGACAGGGATTGGACTGTACTGTGGGACATAAAGTGATACTCGTGAAGAGTGTGCCTCTTAGCTCACGTAGATACAAGAGACTAAACAGGCAGCTTCTGTCCAGAGGTGAGATGGGAAGGCAGAGAGGGTTAGGAGCTGGTTGAGTGGACATGGGGAATCAGGGGTGGAAAGGAGGAGTGTGCTGTCACAATATGGGGAGAGCAATTAGAGTCACATAACAATGTATGTATAAATTTTTGTATGGGAAAAGATTTAAAAAAAAAAGGAATATTGTTTGACACATCCAAACACCTTGAGAGACCAAGTTGCTGGGGCTGAGGACTGGGAAACATGGTCTTGGGAGACATCTAGGTCACTTTGCATAACACAGTTCATAAAGAAAGTGTTCTATATCCTACTTTGGTGAGTAGCGTCTGCCTCTTAAAAGTTTGTGAGTGGCCATCTAAGATATACTTATTGGTCCCATCCCATCCAGAGCAAAGGTGAATGATGAAAACCAAAGACACAAGGAAAATATTAGCCCAAAGGACTAAAGGACCACATGAACCACAGCCTCCACTAGCCTGGGCCCAGAAGAAGGAGATGGTGTCCGGCTACCACTACCAACCACTCTGACAAGGATTACAGTAGAGGGTCCTGGACAGAGTGAGAAAAAAATGTAAAACAAAACTCAAATTCACAAAAAAAGACCAGACTTACTGGTCTGACAGAGACTGGAGGAATCCCCAAGACACCCTGCTAACTCAGAAGCCCACTTTTCAGCCAAAGATTAGACAGGCCTATAAAACAAAAGGTAACGCACGTGACGAATGTGCTTCTTAGTTCAATCAAATATACAAGACCAAAAGGGCAACTCCTGCCCAAAGGCAAGACGAGAAGGCAGGAAGGGACGGGAAAACTGGACCAAAGGGCATGGGGAACCTGAGGTGGAAAGGGGGAGAGTACTGAAACATTGCGGGGATTGCAACCAACGTCACAAACAATTTGTGTATAAATTTTTGAATGAGAAACTAATTTGCACTATAAACTTTCAGCTAAAGCACAATAAAATTTTAAAAAAAGAATATTGTCTGCTATAGTGCTAGAAGATGAGCCTCCTAGGTTGGAGGGCACTAACTACACAATTGCCACAACAATGGACTCAAACATATCAAGGATCATGAAGATGGTGCAAGACTGGGCAACGTTTTGTTCTGTTCTAACAAGGTCACCACGAGTCAGAGCCAACGCGATGGCAACTGACAACAACTAACCCAGGGTGGGTAACGTTTTCATTTTGCCAAGGGAGGGCATTAACATTTTAAATTTTAAAATTCAATTTCAAATTGAACAATTTCGTTTCATGAAGAACAATATTGTCATTGTTTTCTCATTACGCCAGCCTGGTAAAACCTTGATCAAAGGCTCTGCCCCAGTCCATTCAGGAACACTGCTGCAGATGGTTTTCATCCTAACAGTCCTAACACAACATGTAAAAAGTTCTGAAGCATGTTAGAATTTGGTAGCATCTGCAACATCAGCATTTCACCAGTTATTCAGAGTTTATGCAAGTTAGCAAGAACTGGTATTAACACATAAATGCATTCAGAAGCTGTTTTTGCATGGATTTCAATATATGTACATAATATAAACAACACTGTATTTCTAAGCAAGAACATGGGCGTGAGAGCACCCAGTACACTGAAAAGAGAAGTACAGCAAACAGATGCTAAGACAGAAAACAGCATGGGAGAACGGGCCTTCCATGCCCCTCCGGAGAGGGCAGCCAGGTACCCGCCCTGAATAGGCAAAAAAAAAAAAACTTTTTTGCTCAATTAGAAAAATTGAATTTATAAATAAATACACAGCTTATATAAGCAAAAACCCATGAAAAGAGCACTCATACAGTTGAGGATGAATGTATTTTCAAAGCACTTTCATATACTTTATTTCATGTAATTTCTGTAAGACTCTTTGGAAGCAGATGCAGCCAGCAGTATTACTCCCATATTACTGATGAGAAGACTGATGTACAGTTCTTTATTTACGTAGTCAATCCTTCAAAGAAGAGGTTAAGTGTTTTGCCTGCAATCACAGGGCTCATGGCAGGGACGGTCCAGGGCTCATTCAAAAAGCAGCAGTCATTTCCCAATCCTCAGTATAAGAATCAAATCCCAAACCAATGTTAACAAAGATACAAAATAGGAGTTTGTAAGACATCTAACCCAATGGTTGATTCAGCAACAGAAAGTGAGCCAAGAAACTGTGTGTGTGTGTGTGTGTGTGTGTGTGTGTGTGTGTGTGTGTGTGTGTGTGTGTGTGTGTATCAGAGAGGGGGAAAGGGAGGATAAGGCAATGTTCAATTTGGGGGCCGTTGTTGGTCATATTTCATCACAGAAGAGAGGGCATGCTTTTTCTTCATTCTTTCCCAATAGCTAATCACCTCTCTGACTGCTCTTTAAGTGCATTTCAGAGCCGGGTTCCAAGCCAGGAAGGCCAACTGTGTCACAGAAATAAACCACTAATTACACATAAACCCTTCTGTAAACACTGAAATAAATTCCTGCTTCTCTATTTTTTACTAGTTGTTGTTATTTTCTTCTCTCTCTCTACCTGTCACAGGAGCAGGGAGCTGAGCAGGAGTAGGGCAGGGAAAGTGGAGCCTGCAGTAGCGGCAGTGACAGCCCATTGTCAAGCATTAGCAGTGTCCCTCCTGACAGCAGCCCACTCCTCTGAAAACAGAGCATGTGCTGCCGTATCCTGATAGCCTGGGCAGTGTGGAAGCCACGCTATCTTTCGTGTGTCCATTGAACCAATCCGTGAATCAATCAATCAATGGATATTTACCGGACACTTACCCTGTCTAGGTTACTGCGGTTGATGCCGGAAGACAGAATGACATTTAGATAGGGAAAAGCAACACAGGCACCTAGAAGACAACCATTAATACAGGGGACTCTGGGAAAAGTGCCAAATGAATGCTACTGACGTTGAGATCTGGGGAGAGAGCTCCATGGAGGAAAGGTCTCTTCTCCTTTGAATTCATCAGAGATAGTCAGAGAAGGCTCTGTGAGGAGGCGGTAGTTGATCAGGGAGAATCGAACTCAGGTAATTCAAAGAACATGGAGTCAAGATCGGCAATGTTTGGAGCAAAGATGAAAATAAACCAAAAACCAAGCCAGTTGCTGTCAAGTCAATGCTGACTCAAAGTGACCCCATGTGTGTCAGAGTAGAATTGTGCTCCACAGCGTTTTCGATGGCTGATTTTTTCAGAAGTAGATTGCCAGGCCTTTCTTCTGAGGCACCTCTGGGTGGACCTGAATGTGCAAACTTTCAGTTAGCAGTCAAGCTGCTTAACCATTTGCACTACCCAGGGGCCCATGATGCAAACAGAAGGTGCAAAGTGGCTAGACTGAGAGACACAACACGACCAGTCTGAGAGGGGCAGACGATTTGTACAGTGGAAGAGATGCCGTGCTTGTCTACTCTGAATAAGAGGTTTTCACAAAATCTTTTTAATAATAATAGCTAACACCATAGTGCTTACTAGATGCAAAGCACGCACCAAAGGCTTTATCCATGTTACCTCACTTAATATTCATGATTATCCTCACTTTACGGATGAGGAAACCAAGGCACAGAGATTAAATAAGTTGTCTAAGTCCCACAGGTAGTAAAGGTGGGGCCAGCATTCCTAACCTTTAGTCTCAGAAATCATTTTTTTCTAACACAATCTTCATCAGAACCCCAATACTTAAAATTTACTCAAAGGGATATCTTTTGGTATAGATTTATTTTATATATTTAATGTGCTTATTTTTATTATATTTCAATATGTTTATTTCATTACGAATTTAGATACAGAACATTTATTTAATATAGAATCAATCGCTCCAAAGAATGAGGATGCTTTTAGGAAGATAAAACTCCGAAGTCAAGGTCAGAGATGACTGTAGCAGTCTTGAATCAGCCTTTGGCATCCAGTTTATTTCTGCATTTTGTTTTAGTTCCACAGTATTGAGAAAATCCTGAATCGTACAGAAAAGTCATAGTGTGCTCACTGATACCACTTTACGTGAGCAAACAAGCTCAGGCCTGAACTTTTAAAAGACTAACACAGAACTACAAGCTTTCCAATCAGTAGCACATTTACACCAAGTTCAAATGAATGCAGAGATGGCACAGGGAGCAGTACTCCAAGGTCTACACAACAGGAATTAAGCCAGTGTCACCATGGGCAGACTCCAAGTGTGGACATTTGGTCTGTAATGCACTGATTATATGTGGCTTCTTTAATTAGGTGTTTTTCCCTCTTAATTTTCTATTTTCTTAATTCTAAGATATGCCTTTCTTCACATGTGAAGGTTTTAGAACTCAGAATATGTGAAAAGAGAGAGAATGTAGTGGATTTTCCCTCTTACCCCCCCCCCACATGAAATGCTGTTATTAAATTTCTGATAGACCACATCATCACTTGGATTCCAGGAAGCAGGACAGTCAAAAAAAATTTTTTAAAAACAAAATTTGATGAGAGTTATTGCTTAATGGGCACAAAGTTTCTGTTTGGGGTGATGAAAAGTTTTGGAAAAATGGATTATGGTGAAGAGCACGAGACATTGTGAATATAATTAGTGACACTGAATTGTACACTTGTCGTAGTTATCTGCTGTAAAAAAATACCACAAGTGGACGGCTTTAACAAACAGACATGTATTCTCTCACAGTTTAGGAGGTTAGAAGTCCGAATTTAGGGCACCACCTATAGGGGAAGGCTCTCTCTCTATGTCAGCTCTGGGGGAGGTCCTTATTATCAATTTTCCCCTGGGTCTAGGAGTTTCTCAGCACAGGGACTATGGATCCAAAGGAAGTACTCCCTCCTGGCTTTTCTTTCTTAGTGATATGCGATTCCTCCCCTCTGTTTGCTTCTCTCTCCTTTTATCTCTTATAAGATAAAAGGTGATGCAGGCCACACCCCAGATAAACTCCCTTTACATCAGATCCGGCCTGTGACCTGAGTAAAGGTGTTGCATCCCACCCTAATCCTCTTTAACATAACCTAATCTTGCCTGATTAACCACAGGCAGAGACTAGGATTTACAACACATAGGATAATTACATCAAATCACAAAATGGAGGACAACCACACAACACTGGGAATTACAGCCTAGCCAAGTTGACACATATTTTGGGGGGGGATACTGTTTAATCCATGACAACACTTAAAAATGTTTAAAATGTCAAATTTTATGTTATATATATTTTACCACAACAAAATTTTTTTAATTAAAAAAAATTTTTTTAAAAACGATACAATTTGACACAAATTTTGTGGAAGTCGCCAAAGACCATCCACAGAACTCGGCTGACTAATCCCTGGTCAAGAGACCAAGGGCCAGCAGCCTAGGAATGGTAGGTAGTAAGGGTGAGAGTAAGAGGGAAGGGGAGCAGAGGGGCTCAGCACAGTGCCTACCAAAAAAAAAACACCCCAGACTCTTTGCCATTGAGTTGATTCTGACTTATGGCGACCCCATCTGTTACAGAGTGGAATTGTTCCATAGGGTTTTCTTGGCTGTAATCTTTACAGAAGCAGATCACCAGGGCTTTCTTCTGTAGTGCCACTGGGCAGGTTAGTTTTTGAGCACAATCCAGGGACCTAAGCAACTACAGTGGTTAAGAACTCAGCTGCTAACCAAAACGTCTGCAGTTCAAATCCACCAGCCGCTCCTTGGAAACCCTATGGGGTAGTTCTACTCTGTCCTATAGGGTCGCTATGAGTTGGAACCGATTCGACAATACATGACAAAAACAACAAGCACCTATAAGGTGGAAATGTAAGTGGTCTGCTCCAACCATCAGAGGGTGCTATGACCTGCCTGCTCCCAGGGGTGAGGAGACTGCACACTGGAAGACAGGTCCGCACGTGAGGCTGCTGCTTCTCAAGAAGAGGGAGACAAGGAGAAGCCAAGAGGATAACAATTGGAAAGGGGCATCCCAGGCCCTTTGGGGCTGGTCTCATCACTGTGCCTTATTTTACTTGAAGTATTGTGATTTCTCAAAGCATTAGGCACATTCATATGCAGATGATAAACCAAAACTTGACTCACAAGTCAAATATAAAATATTTTTCTCCTGATTAAATGCACTACGCCTTTCCATGAGTGCAGAGATTCCTTTGTTTCTTCTTGTGGACAGACAACAGGAACCCATGGGGAGGAAGGCTCTGAAGAGTGGAGCTCTTAAGAGTCCCTTCAAAAAAGAGCTCTTCAGAAGTGTGAAGTGGGGCCCCACAGTACCTGCTACCTTGGAGGAAAGAGGCTCTTTCTTGTTCAATCCTCCCTTTCCTTTGGGGCATTAAAAAAAAAAAGTTGCCATCAAGTCAATTCTGACTCATGGCAACCCCATGTGTGTCAGAGAGAAGTGTGCTCCATAGGGTTTTCAGCAGGTGATCTCTCAGAAGTAAATCATCAAGTCTTTTTTCCAAGGACCACTGTGATGCAGTGGTTAAGAGCTACGGCTGCTAACCAAAAGGTCGGCAGTTCGAATCTACCAGCCACCCCTTAGAAACCCTATGGGACACTTCTACTCTGTCCGATAGGGTCACTATAAGTCAGAATTGAATCAACGGCAATGGGTTTGGTTTTTGGTTTTCTTCCAAGGCACCTCCAGGTGGACTCGAACCTCCAATCTTTCAGTTAGCAGAGAAACACATTAACAATCTGTGCCATCCAGGTACTCCTTTGGGAGGTAACTGAGGCATAACTGGGGAGATGAGTATAGGTCAGTAGGAAAAGTATCAGCTAGAACTTCACCACTGAGAAAAAGTTGAGACCTAACTATATAAGACTTGAGGAAGGCAAAGAAATGTAAATCTATGCAAATTGTTTTTAACAGACATGAAAGGAGGAAAAATAAAGAAAAGGGGAGATGAGAGAAAGTTAGTACTCCCAGACCTCCCCCTTTGCTTTTCAAAGTCAGTTTCTGAGCTATGTCCCTGGAAAAAGGTAAACATATAAAATAGCATTCAAGAACCCACTGGGCAAACAATACCCCTGATCCACTGTCATTAGCTGAGTTTTTCGTCCAACAGCAGAAAGAGGCGGCGATTCAGCATTACTGCTCCTGTTGAGCTCACTGTGCCTCCGTTAAAACAGGGTCCACAGTCTACACAACGCAACTGGCCTTAGGATTCCTTGAGGCTCTCCAGAAGCTCTCTTTAAATTAACCAGTCCTCCCAGAGAGCTCTGTGCATCTCTCTCCCAGCCACTCACTATCTTTAGTGCACCTTGGTGTTACAAGAATATGCAGTATCCCTGTATGTGGTTTATTGCCCCTACTAGACCCAAGTCAGTATAGTATTTCCTGAGGGCCTACTGTGTGCCAATCACTTTATCATTAGACAAATATAAACAAAGCATAACCTCATGGAAACCTATCAAGTGGCAGGGACAGGCTGAAGGCACTCCACCTCATCCTCCCCAGGTCTAACAACTGCAGTCATGTGAAGCAGTCAGTGGTTCTCAAACTTCAGTGCAGCATCAGAATCACCAGGAAGCTTGTTAAGAATACAGATCCCTTTGTCTTACCTCTGGGGACGTTTGTTCATTGGATCTGGGATGGAGCCCATGAATCTGCATTTACACTAATTGCTCCCCAGGTGATTCTAAGGTGGGCCACACTCCGAGTGGCACTGAAATAAATTGCTTCATAAATACTTTTCCCGTGAATGATAAACTGAAGGGTAAATGAATAGCGGCCTCGTGGTTTGCACAGCATGCCAGAGACTGGCACTGTACCACCCTTGCCTGGCTAGTGTTCCGTAAGGATTTGGGCTCCAGGGTGATTCAGAGGGAAGCCCCTGAAACAGTCACTGAGTCACCAGTGCACCACCTCCACTTAATTTCTGTCCCTTCATCCCAAGGCCTGGTGTTGCCTCAGAACAGAGACACACTGGGCATGCGAGGCCTCTGGCCATGGATTAGGAATTAAACTGCGTATTAGAGTGGGCTGAAAGAAAGGAAAGGAACCCTGAGCCAGCCTAACGGCTCTGCACAGACAAAAGACCTGGAGACGGGCCTGGTGCATGGTATGAAATGCAGGTACCAGGTCAGGAGGCAAACTTAGCATATTTGGAACAAACCCCAAACATGATGGCACCGCCGGTCTGACAAATTATTAAGAAACCAAGATGGATATGCCAAGAGGAGGAATAAGTCCAGGGGTGGTGGCAGTTGTAGATGGGAATACATGAGTGCGAGTGAGGAGGGAAAGCAGCTTTCTTCCCACAGCGGGAACCGTGGAGTGGAGGGCCAAAGACCAAGGCTCCTGGCCTAGCGGGCAGGGAGCAGGGGGAAGGCTCTGCAGTGTTTAGACAGAGGACAAGTAATGAGCATGGAGAACAGGCTGCCAAAGGCAGCAGCAGAAGCTGCAAACATAAACGTGTTTAAAAAAAGAGTTAGACACTCTGAGGAGGAACACAAGATTACAGGGTACAATGCTGGTGAGGTAGGTGGGCGGGCTGGTGAGTTTTGATCCCAAAATGTTCCCAAGTCAACATTCTGAACTAAGCATGGGCCAGCTGAAGCAGGGCCAGGTGCCCTGGGAGTGAAGTCATGGGGGGCCCAGGAGGAGTATAAGTGCCTTGTGATCACAGTTTACTGCATGAATGTACACACATCACATGCACACGTGCACCTCATTCCTTCACTCACACGTGCTCTCTCTACTGGGGGCCGTCAGAGCATCAAAAAATCAGAACATTTGGTTTCAAAGCCCACTTCTTACTTACTGTGTGCAATGAGACAGGTTTCTCAGCCTGTTCCACAGGCTGAATCTGTCCAGCAGATTCAAGACTAACATTTCAAAAAGGGCCTATAAGCCACTTATTCTACTACTTTCCCAGTCTCTCCCCCACCTCTCCTCCTTAAAACCAAAAAAACCAAACTCGTTGCCATCGAGTCAATTCCGACTCACTTAGCTTAAATTCCATTGCTATGCTATAGTCATTCTCGACCTTCTCTCGTTTTATTACACTCACCTGGCAAAACTGTTGTTGTTGGGTGCCATCGGGTCAATTTCAACTCATAGCGACCGCATGCGACAGAGTAGAACTGCCCTATAGGGTTTTCTAGGCTGTAATCTTTACATTTTTATCTGCTCTCATAAAGATTGCAGCCTAGAAAACCCCATGGGGCAGTTCTACTCTGTCATATAGGGTCACTATGAGTTGGAACCAACTAGACAGCACACAACAACAACAACAATCCTTACAGGAGCAGATCACAAGGTCTTCCTCCTGCAGAGTCACTGGGTAAATTTGAACCACCAACCTTTCTGTTAGCAGCCATGCTCCGCTACATTCTGATAAAAGCCAACTCTCCACCTACTTCCCACCCAGATCTGAGTGACTGTGTCCAGAGGAAAACACACCATGTTGACTGGTCTCACATTAACTTCATCACCACTAAACCAAAGTGGGTCCTTAATGCTGCCCAGCAATCAGATATATTTCCCTAGTTTATTTACTCCCTCACTCCTAGAAAACTATTTTACACCTTCTCAAACTTCAACATTCTTCTCCTCCCACCCTCAGCTGATGACCTTACTTCTCATTTCATTGAGAAAATAGAAGCAATAGGAAGAGAATTTCCATAAGCTTCCTCCACCACATCTACCCACATACCAGCCTCTGCAGCCATTTGTTCTCCTAGTACTATGGATGAACGATCCAAGCTCTGATCTAAGCCAAGCCCTCCACCTGTGCACTAAATCTCATCCTCTCTCACCTACTCAGAGACCTACTCCAGCAATTTTCCTCCCTCTCCTTTGTCGTCAGTGTTTCTTATCTCTAATGGATCATTCCTATCAGCAAATAATTATGTTATTTCTTCCATATGCCCATTTTCTGCTTCCCTTTAAAACAAAACTCAAAACAATAGTCTGTGCTCACTGTTTCCAATCCTCTCTTAAACCTGCTCCAATCAAAGCTTTCGCCCCTACAATTCAACTCAAACTGCTCCTGGCATCTAATGGTTCATTCTTGGGCCTCATCTTACCTGACCCATCAGCAGCATTTGACACAACTAATCACCCCTCAACTTAGTCCTCCCTGAAGCACTCCCTTTAGTTGGTCTCCAGGACACCACCTTCTCTGATTTTCATCTTCCCTCCCTCGCTGCTCCCTCTCAGTCTTCTTTGCTGATTCCTCATCAACCTAATGTCTTAACATTGAAACTCAGCCCTGGAACCTCTTGCCTTCTCTGTCTATTGTCATTTCCTTGGTAGTCTCATCTAGTCTCATGACTTTAAATGCCGCCTATACATTGAAACCTCCCAAATTACTATCTCTGGTGTAGGCTTCTACCCTGACCTCCAAGGTCAATTATCCAACACCCTCCTTAAATGTTACATCTCCATGTCAAATAACCATTGCAAATTTAACCGTCCAAACTGAGTTCTTAATCTTCCTCCCAATCTACTCCACCCACAATCTTCTCCAATTTAGTTAACAGCAACTCTGTCCTTCCAGTTGCTTTCTCTCACACTCACAGCCAATCTACCAGAGAATCCCATGGCTCAACCTTAACATTATATCCAGAATCCAATCCCTTTTCACCTCCTCCACCGCTATCTCCCTGGTCCAAGTCGCCATCATTTCTGTCTTAGGTCATTGCAATAGCCCACTTCTAGCCTTGCTCCTTTATAGTCCTTTTCAAGCACTCACATCATGTCCCTCCTCTCCTCAAAACCCCTCAAGCACTTTCTGTCTCTCAGAGTAAAAACTGGAGTCTTTACAGTGGTCCACAAAGCTCCACAGGATCTGGCTGGCTGTTCTCTCTCCTCCAGAAAGAATCACCTCCCACTTTACCCCTCACTCACTGCACTCCAACCTACTGGCCTCATGGCTGTTCTTCAAATACACCTGGCACATACTCATCTCAGCATCTTTGATCCCATCTACCTGGGCCACTCTTTCCCCAGATAATCAAACGTCTTACTCCCTCACCTTCTTCATGTCTTTGTTCAAATTCCATCTTCTCAATGTAGTCTTCCCTGATCTTCCCATTTAAACTTGCAACCTCCACCCACTATGGCACTCTGTAACCCCCTCCCCTGCTTAATTTTTTTCTCATGACACCTATCACTATCTGATATACCATATGTTTTAGTTACTTATTTTGTATGTCTTTCCCTACTAGAAAGTCTGCTCCATAGGGCAGGACTTTTTGTCTGTTTTATTGTCTGCGGTATCCCCAGCAACCAGTATAGTGCCTGGCACATCAAAGACATCTAATAAATATTTGCTGAATGGATCATGAGTTAACGAGCGAATCTGTAATTGCCTATGAACGTAAACAAAGAAGAGAAGAGAGCTGAGGTTAAGAAGCTTTTACTGTGAACTCAGGAAGTAGTTTCCTTCTCCCTCTACTCTGTCCTGTCCTGAATGGTACTGGCAAGTAAGTTGTCCTGACAACCACTCAGGAGGAATTAGGACGATGTTAACAACATATCTCCCTTATTTAGCACAACCCCTCACCTCCCAACCTGCATGGGAAAGGGGACAGGCTAACCCCTAGAATCCCCTTATCAATCCCTCTGTGGATAAGACAAATACCAGGTGCACAGACGCTGGTATCAGATTCCAAGTGCCACCTGTATCACAGGATCCTGGACTTCTGCAAGGATTCAGAAAACGAGACAGTCTAGACAACACCAGTCTGATAAGGATGGTGCCTGCGGCAGGATGGGGGGTGGGAATCAGCCTATTCTAGAGCATGACTGATCTGAGTCCAGGTTCCACAAATATTATCAACTGATCCTAGGTCAGCTGGCACACCTTCTCTCTCTACCACCAAAGGACAATCATAGGCTCCTGCCCCTACTTGTTAAATGAGTTTTGAGCATGTTCAACTACTCCCAGGGCATGGGGAGAGGGGTGGTGGTGAAGGGAGATTGATACAAAGAAGAGCAGACTAATTCCCCAATCCCAAGGACCCCAGAACCAAAAGTGTCCTCTGTCAATACCACAAAATCAGAGAAACTTCAAGAAGCTAGAGAATGGAAGTTTTTCAACAACCCTGGGATATGGTGTTATTCTTTCAAGGTGCTTACGTATAACATATATAAACAAAAATCTCAGTGTCTGAGTCATCTAGTGCTGCTATAACAGAAATACCACAAGTGGATGGTTTTAACGAAGAGAAGTTTATTTCCTTACAGTAAAGTAGCTAAAAGTCCAAATTCAGGGTGTCAGCTCCAGGGGAAGGCTTTCTCTCTCGGCCTTTTCATCAGTGTTCCCCCGGGCTAGGAGCTTCTCGGCGCAGGGACCCCTGTCCAAAGGACGCACTCTGCTCCTGGCACTGCTTTCTGGATGGTATGAGGTCCCCAACTCTCTGCTTGCTTTCTTTGCCTTTCATCTCTTGAGAGATAAAAGGTGGTGCAGGCCACACCCCAGGGAAACTCCCTTTACATTGATCAGGGATGTGACCTGGGTAAAGGTGGTGTTACGATCCCACCCTAACCCTCTTTAACATAAAATTACAATCACAAAATGGAGGCCAGCCACACAATTCTGAGAATCATGGCCCAGCCAAATTGATACACACATTTTTGGGGGGACATAATTCAAACCATGATACTCAGCAAGGCAAAGAACGAACAGCTATTAACCATTTAACAAATACTGACTATGTGTAGGCTGGGAGAAGGCAACTTTTTAAAAAGAACATTGTTTAGGAAGCACTGAGTATCTGTTAATGGTGATGGAAAATTTGGCAACAAGTATGGTAATGGTTGCACATGATTAATGTAATCAATATCACTGAATTGTACATGTAAAACTTGTTGAATTGGCAAATTTTGTGTTATATATGTTTTTGCCACAATTAAGTAAATAAACTGGGCAATCTAACAGTGGTTAAGAACTTGGCTGCTAACCAAAAGGTCGGCAGTTTGAATCCACCAGCTGCTCCTTGGAAACCCTGTGAGGCAGTTCTACTCTGTCCTACAGGGTCGCTATGAGTCGGAACTGACTCGATGATGATGGGTTTTGTTTTTGTTTTGTTTTTTTTCCTAACACATTAAAAAAAGAAGAAAAGAAAAAAGCCATAAGCATTAATGATAAACCAATAGACTTCTGAGAAGTGAGGAAGACTCAGAAACCATCCAGACTACAACCGTCTCTTTTTGCCAAAAGCCAGTAAAACCCCAAAAAAAACCTATTGCCATCGAGTGGATTCCAACTTATAGCAACCTTACAGGACAGAGTAGAACTGCCCCAAAGAGTTTCCAAGGAGCACCTGGTGGATTCAAACTGCTGACCTTTTGGTTAGCAGCCATAGCACTTAACCACTATGCCACCAGGGTTCCCAAAAGCCAGTAGAGTCTATAAAAACAACCCTCCTACCACAGCAACACAGAGCATCCTAGCAGTCACAACAGAGAGAGCAGGCGTACCTGCAAGGCTGGAGAAATAGCACAGCTCCAAGAAATCTCTGCATCAGCATCAGTTTATCAACAGCAAGTGAGAAGAGAAATAGCTCGAGCTACAGAAAAATACTGGACTTTAAGATACTTGAATAATTGTAGATTGGGAACCTCTATAATCTGTATATAAAACAACAGCTAATTGAATCAGCAGATAACATAAAACCAGAGTGAGAAAAGAGAAATAAGACTCAGATGAGAATCAAGAGAAAGTCAGTTCCCTTAGCCACCTCTAGCCCAAGTGAAGAGGGCTAGAAGTTAATCCCAGAGTCACAGTTAACATCTGCTGATTGGAATGTCTAGATCAGAGGGAGAAGGATTGTACTGGAGAAGGAACATCTACCATGGTTAGGAGAACTGTTGGTGTTGTTAGGTGCTGTGGAGTCAATTCCAACTCATAGTGACCCCATGTGACAGAGTAGAACTGCCCCATAGAGTTTTCTTGGCTGTAATCTTTACTAGAGCAGATCACCAGGTCTTTCTCCCATGGAGCCACTTTAAGCTAGCAGTCAAATGTTTAACCATTGTGCCACCAGGGCTCCTTTCATAGTTAGAAGAACTAGAATGAGTTAAATGAGTAAGTGTAGGGGAGAGTTTGCAAGTTGAGGCGACCTTTGGAGAGACAGTCAAAACAGGAAGCAGCAGCCAGAAGCACTGTAGACTGCTTTGCGTTCCTTCCACCACAGGAGGGAGGGAAGCCAAGAATACAGTTGGAGTTTGACCAAGTGGAGCTGAAGTTTTGGTAGAGACTAAATTGAGTGTGCATGACTCCAGGTTGTCCTGATAATGGGAACACTCTTCCCCTTCCAAAAATGACATTATAATGAGAAAAGCCACATACAAATGAAGTTCATAGATATTAGTGGCGGAGCAACACAAGGTCAGCGGGAGACATTTAGGAAGAGTCTGTGCAGCAGAAAAGAGATGCAAACAATGAGAGAAGCATTTAAATTGTGTATAAAAAGGTTAAACGGAGCCCACACGCTTGCGAGAGCTTCTGCGCGGTGTGCAAACCTGAAGGTTCTCCTACTGGTTTGGGTGCCAATACACCTTATGCATTTGTTGTCACCAACGAATAGAAGGGGCCTTGGACAGGGAAACAGAGCTCCCCTTCTCTTTGTGGCCTGTGTGAGGCAATACAGCAGGCAGGAGGATTGGGCCTTCCCTGAGTGGAAACCCTGGTGGTGTAGTGGTTAAGTGCTATGGCTGCTAACCTAAAGGTCAGAAGATTAAATCCACCAGGCACTCCCTGTAAATTCTATGGAGCACTTCTACTCTGTCCTATAGGGTCACTATGAGTTGGAATCAACTCAAAGGCAATGGGTTTATTTATTTTTTTGAATGAGAAGTGGTAGCAGAGTGGAGAAAAGACAGTTACATTTGCATCTTATTGGTGGTGGCAGTGATGTAGTGGTGGTGGTTAATAGCACAGTGAGTGACTGTTCAATACATATAAACATTCAGGTATGTGCATACATATATTTATTAAGTTGACTATTTAGTTGTTAATAGTTAATTCCGGTGTGCAACCAGTTCTAATACAAATAAATAAAGTATGTGTGTGTGTACATATTTATACATAGGTATAAATCTATACCAAACCTGTTGCCATCAAGTCAATTCCAACTCATAGCGACCCTACAGGATAGAGCAGAACTTCCCCAGAGGGTTTCCAAGGCTGCAATCTTTATGGAAGCAGACTGCCACAACTTTCTCCTGCAGAGCAGCTGGTGGGTTCCAACTACTGACCTTTCAGTTAGCAGCCAAGTGCTTAACCACTACACTACCAGGGCTCCATATATAGGTATACCATACCCGTTCCTGTCAAGTTGATTCTGAATCATAGCGACCCTATAGGACAGAGTAGAACTGCCCCACAGGGTTTCCAAGGAACGGCTGATGGATTCGAACTGCCGACCTTTTGGCTAGCAGTCATAACTCTTAACCACTGTACCACCAGGGCTCTGTATATATACGTATAGATACATACAATTCTGTTATTACAAAGTTCACAATTAAATAACAAAGAAATTCAGATATTGTTGGCATGGGCTACCAGAAACTGCAATATTTCAGCCAACATCTTAGACAACTTTCATCTCATAGATTCAGTGGACATAAGCACATTCTTAGGATGGCAGGTGAATTAGCCTGTGCTATTTAAACTTTATTTTCTTCCCTGCCTCCCTTTCATCCTCTTTTCCTTCCCAAGATGAATGGATGAACTGGAATAAATTAAAAGCTTGTATGCTGTGACCTCATCATTTATTGCAAGCCCCATGTACAACAGTATATAGAATCTACTACCCTGAACCTGCCTCCTCAAGTGGCAAACAACCCTAACTCCAGGGTATGTGTCCAGCTCATGTAACCAAGCTCTGCCTAGGTAATGCTTTGCACATCAGCTGCCTGCTCAGTTGAAGCCCAGCTTTGCTCCCTTTCTCTTCCTAGGGAGCCAGATGTTGTCCTTCTTCCACTGGCTCAAAACTAGATGCCTTCTTCATCCAACTTCTCCTGAATCAAGGTATAGTTATCCTCCTGACTATTACTATCACCTCTGCCTGGGGATGCCTGGCTCCATACCCCAGGCCCCAGATCCAGCCCTTGGGAAAATGATGTCATTTCAAGGTGGACATGAGTTCATCCCGCCTCATGATTAACCAGCCACTTCTTGGCAACCAGCCCTAAACTCAATCATTTCCTGTGGCCCTGGCTCCAACCATAGGGACAGCAGGAGGTCTTCAGTTAATGTTCAATGACTGACAGGCTGGGAGTCAGAGGGAGTGTGAATCTGTGGCCACAGGAGCCGCTGCCAGGGCAAGGTTTCAGAGGATCTGCAGCTTGATCTCTTCTCCTTCCTGCTTCTTTGATGGAACAAAACTAGGAGGGGAGGGGGAACAAGATCACTGTCTCTACATGTGACCTCCATACTGCCATGGACTGTGGAGATAGATAACTGGAGAGGGATGGGAATCTGAAGAAAACACCATGAGAGCAGGGAACTGTGGCATTTTCTTTCTCCCTCTGTATTCTAGTGCCTATCACAGTGCTGGCAGAAAGTAGATGCTCAATATACGCTGACAGAAGGAAAGAATGAACTAACACAAGAACCAAGGAGTGATTCCTTGGTTGTGTTCCTGCTTGTCTCAGCACCACCCACAGTACCACCCGAGCCTTGGCTAAAGAGGACCAGCAGATCACGCCTGCATCCTCAAATGCAATACTTCTCCTTTCAGGCTCTCAATGCATTTATCACATCACTTAGGTGAGTCTACACATATAATTGAAGTACACCACTCCCAAAGCTCCACAAGTGACACCAGCCACTGAGGGGCTAGTGCTGTAATTTCCAGAAGCACCTGGCTAACCTGAGCCACATGGCCTCAAGACATCCTTCACATCTCAAACGAGGAGTGACTGTACTCATCAATCTTACTTCCCTTGCTTCCTTCTTATTATCTACCCTCCTCCCAACTGTTGAGAATCCCAGAGTGTCCTCAAGGTGTTTCTGGGTCACTCTTAACCCCTGGGCTTGCTGGGTATAAGCTGGTCCTTGGGACTTCTTCATGCCCTTTAGGGCTTTAGCACAATAGCCTGTGGCTCTTTTCTGCAGAGCTTCTCAATTCTGCCTTGCTCATCCTGTATGGGAATGGATTCACGTCAGTCACAGACATTTCCTAAGCAGTTCCCTGTACCAGCCTTGCACAGTCCCTGCTCTTCAGGTATTACAATATGGTTGAGTTTCTCTTGAGACCTACCATGTTCTTTCCCTCAAGTGTAGATTATATCCGGAGCTCCTTCTAAAAGGTGTTTTGTGTAAGCCACCTGGTGTCCCATCCAAAAAGTTCTATACAGGTGGAATCAGGTTTCAGAAATCATTAAGAGGAGTACTGAAGGAAACAGGGCACACTAGGGTAAAGGCAGGCTGTGGGAGTGTGTGCATCAGCACGGACAATCATTTCAAAGGTATCTGCCTTGGGGAGGGCTGGCTGAATGCACACGAGTTCTTCGTAAGCACCTGTTTACAAAGCCCACCCGTCCAAATTACATGCTCACCCTCAGCTCCATGTGCATCAGCCCACACACTTCCCCATCTCAGTTTAGAGCTCAGGCTCTGAACCATGCCTTTGATGATGTATTAATTTTAGACTCTGGGAGGTGGAAGAGACTTCAGCGGTCACCCTAACATCTGTCCCCATGCAGGAATCCCCTAACATCCCCAACAGGCAATTAGACAGCCTTGCTTTGTGCATCAGCTCAGAAATTTCCACACACGCCTGATCATGTGAATCGCCATGGGCACTTGTAAAAAAGTACAGCTCACCAACTACGCAAAACTATACAGAATCAGAATCTCCAGAGAAGGGACCTGATAAGTCTTACAATTAAGCATGTTTTTTTGTGCATGCAGTGCCAGAGTTTGTGACAGTGGCTGCATGTTTAGACTCAGCTAGGAAGCTTTAAAAATTATCAGTGGCAGGCCCTCACACCTACATCACCACCACCACCCACTGTCGTGGAGTCGATTCCGACTCATAGGGACCCCATAGGGTTTCCAAGGTAGTAAATCTCTATGGAAGTAGACTGCCACATCTTTCTCCCATGGAGCCACCAATGATTTCGAACCACCGACCTTTCGGTTAGCAAAGTCAATTGTTTTAACCACTCTGCCACCAGGGCTCCTTCACTCCTACACAGTCCTATTTAATTGGTCAGGAGTGGGGCCTAGGCAATGTGATTTTTTTTTTTTTTTTTAAAGCTCCCGGCTGATTCCAATGTACAGCCAGGGTAGAGAACTTCTGTAACAGCTTCCCAGTACAACGGTAAGCACTTCGAGGACACGGACCAAGAAATCTGTTATCTCTTGGTAACCCTCTCTGCACCTCATCACCATGTCGAACATGCAGCAGAAAACACTATGTAACTGCTTAATTGATTTCATTTAACTAGCATGTTCACCCATCTGATATAGGATGCAATTTCCTAATTGTATTAAGCTGTGTACTTCCACTTAGCAAGAGGCTAGGCAATGGAGGGATAGGAACTGCTAAGACTTCGCAGGGTTGAGTCTATACTCCCACACACTCAGAGCCAATGCTGACGTTCAGCCAGTATGTACAGAACAACTGAACCATTGTTTACAGCCAGCATCCATTCCTGAGTGTGTCCATGCCCAACAAATTATTAAATACTTTTAATATTACCCCTGCACACTGTCTTCCTCTCCCCAGACTAACCAAGCCCAAACGACCCCAGAAGCCTCCCCCACAACAGGTCCACTCACATTGTACAGCACGGTGGTCCACCCTTCCATGGTGATGCACTGGAATACAGTCAGCACAGCAAAAAGGATGTTATCAAACTGGGTGATCCCATCGTTGGGGCCGATCCAGTCCCTGCATTCATAACCAGCTGGGCAGCCCTGCACACCACATGGGTGAGGGGGGTCAAATCCTTCTAGAATACCTGCAGGCACATTTGGAGGGTGGGGAATAAACCACATGGTGTTCAGGATGAGCTAGAAAAGACCCCAGGATGCCATAAGCAAGCAGTTGTATTTCCCATAGAAAGAGGTTTGCCCATCTTTATCTCAGGCTCTCTCTCCTCTCTGGTCTCTCTGTTCCTCACAGCCTACATACCATGTGTTCAGCCCAAGGTTTCCAAATCTCTTCTAAAAATGAAGCCTCTCTTCTACATGGCCTCTTACTTTCTGCAGGTCATACCCTCTGCCTTCACCTGCAATTCCACAGCAATTTACATTACCGGATCACACTGAAGAGTTTGACGTGGAGGTCGAATCTTACTGATTTTCTAACTTCAGACTCCAGAAAGAGCCCTGAGCTCTTCCTGGGTATCTGAGAGCCAGTTATAAACTAGAGTCCCTTCAGTGAGTTTTAACTCTTTGTTCTTCTGACCTGGATTTCTGGTCTTGCATAAAAGGCAAAAATAAAAAAATAAAAATGCAAAGTGGGAGGTGTCCTTTGAGGATTCTTTTCAAAAAGAAAACATGGTGCCTATTTGGGATTCTTCAACCTCTCTCCCATCCTCTTTCCTCCTCAGATACTCTACTCAACTCAAAAAGAACAAATAAGATAAAAAGAGATGAGAATTTGGGGCTTGTGTATCCCATCAATCAAGTTGAACCCAGAGCTCCCTCGTTCTTCCACACACACATGGAACATCATGAGATGGAGCATGGTGGAGAGAGATGTTTCACATTTCTGGAGGGACTCAAGTCTGATTTCTCCCTAGACCTCTAAATTCCCGTGTCTCACTGGCCTGTGGACAAAAGAAGCCATTGTACAAAGAATATTTCTTCAGGGAGATGGCATTTTAGTGCATTCTGATAGATCTCTACCATGTGATGGGGGAGTTGAGAACTCCTGTTTGAAATCCTCCAACAGCAAACTTAAGGGGTTATTTGATTTGCAATATCAGGGACAAATGGTGGATCTTTCTAAACTGGTTGTGCCTCAAAAGGCTATTGACCCTAGTTTCCTAAAACTTCTGATTCTAAATCCAGGATTAGGATAGAATGTACTTCTCCAACCAGCCTCAGAATGTCCCTGAGCCACCCCAATGACCAAAGGGGAAAGGAAAGGAGGAAGCAGAAGACCAGAAATAGTGACTGTACCTGAATTGTTCATGAAGCACGCTCGGTGTAACTTGCCACTGTAGAACTCCAAGCCAATGATAGCAAACATCAGGATGGCAAAGAAGAGCAGAAGGCCAATCTGCAAAAGAGGCACCATGGCCTTCATGATGGACTTCAACACAATCTGCAGGCCTAGAAAGAAGTAAAGAGAATGACAAACGTAGTCTTCGCTTACCACCATCTGATAGGCCAGGCTCCATTTATCCTGTCCTAGCAGGAGACGCGAGAGGCTCATAGCAACCCCGGTAGGGTAGCTATGAGTTGGAATTGACTTGACGGCAACGGGATTGTTTTTTTTTTTGTTTTTTTGGTAGCAGGAGAAGAGCAAGTCTTTGAGGAAAGAGAACCATTGGTCCTGAGATGATAAGACAATTCCCAAAGGGATAACCAGGACAAACTGAGCCAGAGACTGCCATCTCCCCTTCCGCCAGGGATCAATCCCTTCTTTCTCACCATTCCCTGATCATTTACATGTCTTTCACCCTTCCCTCGTTTGTTTCATCTGCATTGTATTGCACACTGTCAGGGAAAGGGCAATTGGTACAACCATGACTAATTAAATGCCATATCCATTGACCCAAAAATTGTACTTCTAGAATCTAGCCTAAACAAATAATCAGAGATTTGAATAAATGTTTAAGTAAAAGATGTTTTTTGCAGCAATTCTTACAGATGCAAAATAACTTGAAGTAACCTAAATATCCAGTAACAGAGAAATTGCTAAATAAATCACGATGCATAAAAGACAGATGACAACAGACATTTTTTAAATCATATTTTTAAAGTACTTTTGATGTCAGGAAAATAAAATGCTTATGACAGGATCCAAAACTATATATTCAGTATGATCCCAGTTATAATAAAATGTCCAGGGAAAAATATGAATGAAAAGAATATATTAAAATGTTTATAAAAGTTATTTCTGAGTAACAGCATAATAAATGCTTTCAATTTTTCTTTTTATAGTTCTCTTTCCAAATTTTCTACAAAGATTTTCCATTATCTTTTAAATCCGAAAAAAAGCTATTAGATAAATATAAAATGTTATATCAGACAGCTGCATCCCCACTATTTATTACAACTGGGCTCCCTCCCAGTAGAAATTCATTCTTGTTTATCCAAAATTCTCTTAGACCCCAGATCCAGTTGAGGACACATCAGTGAAGCTATTAGCAGAGCAGAAAGAAGAAAGGCAGATGCTCACTAGGGATCCCTGACACAAGCTTCAGGGGCCTCAGGACACGGACAGCCCTCAGGGTCCTCAGGTCCACATGTGTGTTGAAGTGGGTTCCCGCAGTGGCCAGGATGCTGCAATGGAGAAACAGAACGGTCAAGGTTATCACAGTCTGGCTTCCCCTTTCATCTATATATGGGGAAGCTGGGTTGAAGCAGGAACCGTCTGGAAAGCACACAGAGCTGATACCACCTGCACGTGGGTGCACCTGAACCTGGGTGAATCACCAGTGGTCCTAGGTAGAATTAAATTTACCCTTCGGTTTCACTTGGCAAGGAAAGAAAACCAGTCATCATACTGGAATCATAATTCCAAATTCTGAGCAAATACCAGGTCCCCAGCATCTGGTTCCATCCCTGACCCCAAACCTTGTTACCTATTCTCCTTTGACTCTTGCCAACTTCCTTTTTCCCTTTCCAACCTACCAAGGTCCTCACTTTTTTTTTATTTCAAAATTTTCTTAGATTTCTTTGTCTCCTATCTCCTTCAGGAAGTTTCTCTGGATTAATTTCAGTAAAGGAGTAACTCACTTTTCTTCACCTTGACACTTAGAATTTTTACCAACACATCAATCTTATAATTACGGAATAACTTCACTGGTCCCAATACAGTATTGCTGTAACTGTCCAAAGCCACTGTGTGACTTGGAATGAGTGTCTTTGCTTTCATTATTTCACCTTTCACAGCCATATTCAGAAACAAACACACATACACAAATGAAAATCCATAAATTCCTATCAGCTTATGTACACTAAGTACCTTGTCTTGAGAAGACAATTTATTTCATATAATCCCATAAGATTGCAGGTACTTTAGAGAGACAAAGACATTTAGGTATTTATGAAAGACACAGTGGAAGGCTAAGAGTCAGAAGAACTGGGTTTAAGTCTTAAATCATTCACTTTAGAACTGGGTGACTTGAGGGAAGTTACTGAATCTCTATGAGCCTCATTTTCCTCATCTACAAAACAGAGGAGTACCGTGGACTAATGATAAAAATAAAATTACATGGTGTTGAAAATTAAGAGTTATAGTTCTGTAAACTATAATGTGTAAAATAGATATTTTGTCTAACACAAATATTAATAACATTGGTTTTGCAACAATGGCTAATTTTATTCTTTCTGTAGGGTAGCACTTTTCTTTTTCTCTCTCATAATCTCTACAGGACAATCTTGGCTATCTGGAACCATTGAGGAATGAGTCATTCAGAAAGCTGAATTTCTATATAGTCAAAGGGTGGCAAAAAAGATTTTTGTTTAATTATTTTTAGTGGAAACCTCTTAAGGGCTTGAAATAAGTGTTAAAGAAGACACCTGAAGTCCCTTCAATAGTTGACATGCTTTCAATATTTGAAAGAAAATTGTAGGGAAGGTTTATGCTGTGTGGCTCTCAAAAGCAGATTTAGAGTCAATAGGTATAAATAAAACAGTTCAAGAAAAATACAATCATCAGCAGAAACTCTGAAACAAGTATTGCTGGCCAACAATAAAGTGGACTGCACTGTGTGGTGGTACACTCCTCAACATTAAACATATTCAAGCACAGATGGTAGAACTATCTACTTGGAAGTAAAGAGGGTTCCCACATTGGGTTGAAGGTTAATTCAGATGACCAGTAAAGATTTCTTCAACTTTGGTATTGTTGTTAATTGCTATTGAGTTGGCTCTGACTCACGGCAACCCCATGTACAACAAAAAGAAATGCTGCCCAGTCCTGTACCATCTTCACAATCGTTGCTATGCTCAAGTCCATTGTCGTGGCCACTGTGTATTTTGAGTGCCTTCTAACCTAGGGGGCTCATCTTCCAGCACTATATCAGACAATATTCTGTTACAATCCATAGGGTTTTCACTGGCTAATTTTCAGAAGTTGATGACCAGTCTATTCTTCCTAGTCTGTCTTAATCTGGAAGCTCCACTGAAACCTGTCGATCATGGGTGACCCTACTGGTGTTTGAAATACTGGTGGTATAGCTCCTAGCATCACAGCAACACACAAGCCACCACAGTACAACAAACTGATAGATGGGTGCTGAAATTCTACGTTAATACTACCTCAAAATAAGAACCAGAAAGAAAGCCTACCAACATAAAGAATTACAGTAGCTAGGCAAACTTTACAAATCTTCTCCATTTTGCCCAACCTAAACTTCCATACCCTCATGTAAACAGGAAGGACTTAGTGGAGCAGGGTTTCTGACACTGCTTTTAACTCCACCATCCAAAGCTAAAAGAGAAGAATAGACCACATCTTAGACCACAGAGCAATCCTCAACAAGATCCAAAACACTGAGATAATTCACAGTATCTTCTCTGACCACAATGCCATCAAGGTAGAAATTAACACTAG